>NC_134265.1:165645729-165961764 GCF_031893055.1 Leptodactylus fuscus
TAGTGGACATAATAGTAAATTTGTTGGGCCATTGAAGATTCTGGTCACTTCCACTTAGTCTAGGCATTGATATCGTCTCAGACTACCCTGTCTACCCACATTGTGCTTCAAGTAGTCTGTCCTTTTTAATGAAACAAAGAGGGACTGGGAATAAGAGAAACCACACAACAATGATTTATACATTGCACATTTATTGTGAAATTTTACTTTGAACCAGATGGCCTCCTTAACCAAGGTGTTATTCTAAATATAAAGTACAAGGCAATAGAATTTATCATGGCAAACACTTTCACAATGTGTTTTAAAATATGTCAGGTTAAATTGCCTTCTAGCTTTGAACCAGAGCTGACTTCCCACAAACATCTTATACACCTAAACACAGGCCAATAAGCAAAATCATAGAAAAATAGAGATTAGGTTTATTTGTTGTCAAGGCATATTTTTGCTACAATGTGTTTCTCAAATGAAGCTTTCATCCACTCTTCTCAGCTTTTCTTAAGAGCGTGTTTTGTCCTACATTACTATTCATTTTGCCATAGCATGGCAATTATTTTACTTCTTTGCAGTGTCTTGTATAATTTCTGTGAGGTGACTTGTTATAGAGACTGGAAGTTGCTGAATGCATGTTGTTAATTATGACAGTCAAATGAGAGTCATATTAATTTAGAAATTATTATTTACTTGTTCTTATAAAAAAAAAAACAACATACATCCATATAACACAAATCCCTAGACCTGCAGTGAAAATAAAATGCCCTATTGTTTCAATAATTATGCTGTGAATGCTTCTTAGAAAAGTAGTTTAATTGTTGAGCTTAATATTTCAAGCATTGTGCATTTCTATAGTAGGTAAAAAGCTATTTTCTTTCCACCCACTCCTCGTACTTGAATTTGTACTTTACGGCTCTGAACTCTTACATGTGCTCTTTGTATTTATAACAATTTCTGGAATTCATGATTTAGACTTTAATGCAATGCTCTTTTCTTAATAATCTCCAAAGAAAATTCTAATGTAATTTAAGGCAAAATGACATTTATTCCATCAGAGAATTTCTTCTCTCTGCAGAAAGTATCTTGTATGGCTTGTAAAATATATTAATGCACTCAAAGGTGATGAAATCCATGTCGCATAAAGTTTGTACACCTCTTGACCCACATTCCTAACTCAATTTAGATTTGTATGCCATTTAGTGGCGTACTGTGTTATATAGAGAGGAAGACATTGTAAAAACTTAGCAAGTAGGGGAATTGTCATATAACATAAAGAAAAGTAGCAATGTAAGACAGTATGTAAAATGGTTTCTACCTTGTGTTCTGGGGAGAATATGATTCGGGCATTAAAGGCAGCTTACATTATGATATCAAGGGAAGTACAAAGGCAACAAAAGGGTTTTCCAAATCGGTCTTAATTATGCTCATTTGTGGGGGGGGGGGGAGATAAAGTAATCAAAGAACCACTTATTTTGCTGCCATTTTAATGACATTACTTTGGTCCTTTCTGCCAGGCTATGTTCATTTGGTTGCAATGGTGATGCATACTTACATGACCACTGCAGTTAATCATTGTCCTCTGCAGTCTAGTGTTATATACCACTGACATGGTTGACTACACATCATCACTGCAACCAAGTACACAGAAACTGTCGGGGAACAGTTGTGTTGATTCAACATGGAAATAAACCAAAAAATCCTATTTTAATATTATTTCACTCCCACCCCCCATTGGTCAATGGGAATAATATAACTGGCAGCTTTTCTATAGTTATTAATAAGAGAAATATACAGAGGTGAAAATATTTGGGGATGGCATCTGAAATCTTGTTTAATATCAAGATCAAAGAGCTACTGGAAAGACATTCTCTTGCTTTGTAGGATTCAGTGGAACCATGTATTATTATTGCCCTTTTTTTAAATGGTTTCCATATAATAATGTGTGTTCTATTATCCAGTTGTTAGAACCCCGTACAGAAGACCTTTCATGTCCTCATGAATGTGTAGTTTCATATACCTTAAGAAAGCCAACAGTGCACTGAATTCATAGACTTGTACTGTGGGGGGGGGGGGGTGACCTTCTTCACGGGACAGCATCATCGCTGGGCTGAGCTTTAACCCCTTCCTGCCCCAGGCATTTGTTTTATTTTCGTTTTCCTGTTTTTGACTTCCCTCCCTTCCGAAGCCCATAACTTTTTTTTATTTTTCTGCTCTCAGAGACATATGGGTCTTAATGTTTGTGGGACAAATTGTTCTTAATGATAGTGGTATTAATTATTCTGTATGATAAAATTTCATAATGGGGTGGATTTGAAGAAAAAGTGCATTTGTGCGATTTTCCTATAGGCTTCGTTTTTACCATGTTCACTGTGCAGCCAACATGACATGTCATCTGTGTTCTATGTTTCGGTACAATTCTGAGGATATCACATTTATATGGTTTATTTATATTTTAAACCCTTAACAAAAATCCAAAACTGTGCCAAAAATGTTTCTCTAAGTCGCCATATTCTGACAGCTGTAACTTTTTTATACTTCTGTGTACGGTGATGTATATGTTTTTGCGGAGCAGGTGTACATTTTAGTTATATCATTTTGGGGAATGGATTTTGCTTTGATCACTTTTTATTCAAATTTTTATCAGAGGCTAAATTGAAAAAACGGTGGTTTCACACTTTTGACTTTTTTCCCCGCTACGGCGTTTACCATACAGGAAAAATATTTTAATAGATTTGTAGAGCAAGCATTTTCAGACACATGGATATCTAATGTGTAGGTGTTTCACAGTATTTAACTATTTTTATATGTGTTCTAGGGAAAGGGGGTGACTTGAATTTTTAATATTTTAATTTTTTAATATTTTTTTCAAACTTAAAAAAAAAAAAATAATTTCTTTTTCATTTATTAGACCCCCTAGGGTCTTGAACACCAGGGGGTCGGATCACTAATGCCTAATGCAATGCAGTATCCTGCAATAGAAAGAATAGAATGACAGGCCGTGGATCCTTCATAAGGCTCCTGACTGTCATAGAAACGGGATGCAGGTCCCGGAGCTCTTCCAGAATACTTCCATTCTAATGTTGTATTAAACCAATTTTCAAAATTTATCAGGTACATATAAAAAAGCTGAATTTCATGTATACATAAGTATCATTTTTTAAGTAGAAAGTGCAAGTCTCCAGAGACAAAATTCCAATTGATATATGGCTGTAAATAAAAAAGCGCACTGACATAAAGTGCTCAAAGTGCTTTGAAGCAATGCTGAAGTCAAAACAGCTAAACAAGATATATTACTCCCATTCTATTATTATATACAGTTATAACCAGAAGTTTACACACACTATATAAAAAAGACAAACATACATGTTTTTCTCACTATCTGACACAAAATCAGGATAAACCTTTCCTGTCTTAGGTCAATCAGGATTACCAAAATTATTTATATTTGACAAATGCCAGAATATTGAGAGAGAGGGATCATTTTTTAAGGCATTTTTATTACTTTCTGCAAAGTCAAAAGTTTACATACATTTCATTAGTAGAGACGAGCGAGTAGTCCTCGATCGAGTAGGTGTTCGATCGAATACTACGGTATTCGAAATACTCGTACTTGATCAAATACTACTAGCTGTTCGAAGTTAGGATTCTATGCAGAACCAGCGTTGATTAGCAGAATGCTATAGATTGCCAATCAACGCTGGTTCTTCTCTTACCTTTCGAAGTCTTCTCCCTGCGCAGCGTTCCCGCGTCCTCATGCCAGGAGTCTGTGAATGGGTGCATCAATCCATCTTCCGGCGTTGCACTGCTTGCATCGAGGCTTTACTATGACTAAGAAACAGTAGTTTCCAAACGCGTCAGCTGCTTTTCGTGTAACTTGCTACTGAGGTATACCATCATGGTCTATGTCTGTACCATCTGTATATCTGCATTTTTAATTGGATGATTAAATAAAGATTCAAGCTTTTTAATCAAGTGGATCTTGTTGAACTTCACTCTCACCGCAAGTCTATATGTGTATTCACGTTCTGAGCCGGAGGAATGCTTGAGAGTTTGTGCGTTGGATCCCATACATTGTGAAGTGAGTGTTCCAATATTATATGCTTGCATTTAAGTGTTATGCATTGAAGATTGGATTGTCTTTATTATATGCTGGAGGGCTGTGTTTCTTTTCCTGCGAGTACCATAGGACAGGGTGGGCAACCTTTGACACTCCAGCTGTTGTAAAACTACAACTCCCAGCATGCATACTTGCTCTTCTGTTCTTGGAATTCCCATGGAAGTAAATGGAGCATGTCGGGAGTTGTAGTTTCACAGCAGCTGGAATGCTTAAGGTTGCTGATCCCTGGTATAGGAGATAGGTGAACATATACTGTATAGTATATGAGTGACATTAAATATAAAAGTCTATATAAAAGTACAAGAAAATAAACCAAATGTAAATCAAGATGTGTATAAATGATACATTTTGCAACTCGTATATGTGAAAAAAATGTATGTTAAGTGTCAATTGAAATGAAAATAAAGATGAAAAGTATAAAGAATATATATATATATATATTTATATATATGTCATATTATATATAAAAAAAAGGTTGTAAAAGGGGCAAATCTAAGTAAAGAAAGTGTAAAAAAATCAAAGAACTTGTATGTCAATATTTGTTACAGAGACATGTAGAAACTAAATAACATGGGACACTGTAAGCGTTCACTTTTTTATTTATATGCTGTCTCGGCAGTTTATGATTTCTCTTAACATCAGTTTTCAGGAAGGTTGTTGAGGTTCTATATATCAATCCTTACAAATGACAATACAACAATGTTTTCTGCCACATGTCTGCTTTTGAGGTCAAAAGCACAGTATAAAAATCATATTTGTATCTATAAAACTTGAATGGTTCACATTTCATTTTGTGCAAAATATGACACCACTTTCTAGGCTGCTTTCTTTCCAATAAAATAAGAAAACGACACATACAACTGGACAATTTAAAGATCAAACTGCAATCTCAAAAGGCCCAATGTTACATGAGAGACATCGATTGCTTACTTGCGCAGTTAGAGTTATACCACGGAAGGACTATACAGTATGCTATCACTTCTAAAGAATGGCAAGGTAGGATTTGTATATAGTATTCAATTTCTATCTCAAGCACTGCATTTTAGAAAAAAAATATTAAAATGTATGATTGTTTATATCTAGGACTAAAATTACAATTCCTCTACCCACTTCCTGATGCAGCCATTTTTATTTTTTTTACCATAACTTCTTTTATTCCCAGAGCTTATTTTTTGTGGAAAAGATTGTATTTACTTGTGATATAATTTAATATTCTACAAAATGTACTAAAAAGCTGTTTTCAAAAAAGAAATAATTCAGAATTTAGGGGATCTAGTAAAAAAATTAATCTGCACAATATTTTAATGGGTTTTGTTTTCACAGCATTCACCGTGCAGGCAAAATGACATTTTACCCCTATTCTGATAGCTGTTGTGAATACAAAGATATCAAATTTATATATTTTTGTTATGTTTTAACTAGAGATGAGCAAACAGTAAAATATTCGATATCCGTTATTCGTTTCGAATAGCTGCTCAATATTCGACTATTCGATCGAATATCGAACCCCATTATAGTCTATGGGGAAAAATGCATTGTTTCAGGGGACCCACCATTTGACTCAGGAGGGTCACCAAGTCCACTATGACAACTCAGGAAATGATGCCAACACCTCTGCAATGCAACTGGGACAGCAGGGGAATCATGCCTGGGGGCATCTAACATGCCGAAGTCACAGTTTTACCCCACCATCACAGTCTATCAACTACACACTTTCTACACTCAAAAAAACCTCTATCAAAGTGGGAAAATACCCGGAAACCTTTACTCCCCAATTGGATGGACGGAAACCCAAATTTGACACTAAAGAAACATTAACAAGCACTCCTTTAAATCACGTTGCTCATGACAACCACAGATGGAATAGGCAATGTGAAATTCAAAAGCCCCCACCCTTAACTGTCAATGTTTATGTGTGTATGATGTGGTGAGACCTTCAAAAATTCACTTTTTTGGCCTTTAACATGAGCCCTTCCAAATTAAGTTAGAGGCCCTTAAGCTGAGCTACCAGCAGAGAATGAGGCGCTTCAGGTGACTTCAGCCTTTTTCCTGCAGAGTTTTAGGCCCTTTAACTTAGTTCAGCCTTTCACCAGCAGAGATTTGTTGGTCCTTTGGGTGAGTTGAGCTTTTAAACAGCAGAGATTTAGTTTTTGGCCCTTAGAGTGAGTAGAGCCTTTAAACAGCAGTGTTTTTGGCCCTTGGAGTGAGTAGAGCCTTGTACTGGCAGTGTTTTTGGCCCTTGGAGTGAGTAGAGCCTTTAAACAGCAGTGTTTTTGGCCCTTGGAGTGAGTAGAGCCTTGTACCGGCAGTGTTTTTGGCCCTTGGAGTGAGTAGACCCTTGCACGAGCAGTGTTTTTGGCCCTTCAAGTGAGTAGAGCCTTTAAAAAGCATTGTTTTTGGTCCTTGGAGTGAGTAGAGCCTTGCACCGGCAATGTTTTTGGCCCTTGGAGTGAGTAGAGCCTTTAAAAATCTTTTTTTTTTTTGGCCCTTGGAGTGAGTAGAGCATTTAAAATGCATTGTTTTTGGCCCTTGGAGTGAGTAGACCCTTGCACTGGCAGTGTTTTTGGCCCTTGGAGCAAGTTGAGCCACTAACCAGCAGAGTTGGGGGCAATCAGGGTGGATTGAGACTCTAACCAGCAGAGTTGGGGGGAATCAGGGTGGATTGAGACTCTAACCAGCAGAGTTTGGGGGAAGCAGGGTGGATTGAGACTCTAACCTGCAGAGTTTGGGGGAATCAGGGTGGATTGAGACTAGTAGGAGCAGAATTGTGCAACGCTGATGGTGGAGGAGTAGTATGAGGAGGAATTGTAGAGAGTGAGCACACACATGAAACTTCATGTCGGGGTGCTTGACACCGGTGGACATGAAAATGATGGGTCTATCCAGTGACTCTTCATTTTGAACAGCGTCAGCCAGTCAGCGCTGTCAGGTGAGAGCCGGCTGTGCTTCTCCATAATTATGCAACCGGCTGTGCTGAAGACCCTTTCCGAAAGCATGCTGGCGGCAGGGCATGAAAGGACCTCCAATGCGTACAGCGCAAGTTCCAGCCACAAATCTAACTTGGAGACCCAATAAGTATAGGGCGCAGAGGGATCAGAGAGGACAGGGCTGGAGTGGGGTGCGCTAGGTACTTCCTGCAACATGCGCCTATACTTGTCCCTCCTGGTGAAACTAGGCCCCTCAGTGGCGGTAGTTTGGCGAGTGGGTGCCATTAACGTGTCCCAGACCTTAGAGAGTGTGTCCCTGCCAGGTGTGGACCGGATGGCAGTTGTTAGCCTGTTGGAGCAACTGTCCTCTGTGCCGCCAACGAAAGTTGATGGAAACATCTCCATCATATTCTGCACCAGTTGCTTGTGGCAATCACTGATGCAACTGGCCCTCCCCTCTACCGGAACAAAATTAGAAATATTATTTTTATACCGGGGGTCGAGGATTGCAAAAATCCAGTATTTGTTGCTCTCCAAGATTTTGACAATGAGTTTGTCAGTTGAAAAGCACTCCAACATGTATTCGGCCATGTGTGCCAGAGTGTTACTTGGCATAACTTGGCTGCCCTCACCGGAATGGTCACACTCCTTTTCCTCCTCCATTTCGCCCCAACCGCTCTGCAGCAATGGGACACACTGAACTTCCCCGCTAACCTCCTGTTTAACAATGAGATCTGCCACTTCGTCATCCTCATCCTCTTCCTCCCTCAATATACGCTGTGAAGTGGACAGGAGTGTGCCCTGACTATCCTGCTGGGATGGTTCTGCTCCTATGCCCGACTCCTCTGCATACAATGCGTTATCCCTGATGGCGATGAGGGATTCTCGTATTACACACAGGAGCGGGATTGTGACACTCACGAGTGCGTCATCACAGTTGACCCTCATGGTTGACTCCTCAAAGACATGCAAGTTCTCGCAGAAGTCTACTATCCATGGCCACTCAGGGTGCAGAAACTGCGGGAGCTGACTCTGAGAAACCCTTGGGTTTTGGAGATGGTACTCCATCAAGGGTCTCTGCTGCTCACACACTCTACTCAACATGTGGTATGTCGAGTTCCAGCGTGTGGGGACGTTGCACATCAGCTGGTGTTCTGGCAGATGAAGCGTTGCTGGAGGCTTCGGACACTAGCAGCGGCTACTGTAGACTTGCAAAAGTGGGCGCACAAGCGCCGCACTTTCACCAGTAGCTCGAGTAAATTGAGGTACATTTTTGAAAACTAAATTGAACATGTGGGCCAGGCATGGAACGTGTTGGAGGTTGGCAAGCTCCAGAGCCGCTACCAGGTTCCGGCTGTTATCACACAAGACCATGACTGGGCCCAGGTGTAGCAGTGAAAACCATGTTGCTGTCTCATCGAGGAGGGCATCCCTCAACTTGGAGGCAGTGTGCTGTCTGTCCCCCAAGTTCATGTGCTTCAGCACGGCCTGCTGACATCTCCCCACGCCAGTGCTGCAATGTTTCCAGCAGGTAGCTGGGGTCGATGTGATGGTGGAGGAGGAGGGTTGTGGTTCAGAGCCCCTGCCAGGAATGTTGGGCAGGGAAATGAGGTAGACCGCCCCACTTTGTGACCTGGTCCTAGCCTCAACTACATTCACCCAGAGTGCCGTCAGTGAAATGTAGCGTCCCTGTCCGCATGCACTTGTCCACGTGTCAATTGTCAAGTGTACCTTTGTGCAAATCGCGGAACTTAGGGCCCACCTGATGTTGCGTGACACGTGCTGGTGCAAGGAGGGGATGGCACAGCGGGAGAAGTAGTGATGGCATAGGGATGGCATAACGAGGTGCCGCACTTGCCATCAGGCCATGGAAAGCCTGAGTTTCCACAAGCTGAAACAGCAACATCTCCTGGGCCAGGAGTTTGGAGATGTCCACGTTTAAGGCTTGTGCATGAGGGTGGGTAGCGCTGTATTTTTTGCCTGCGCTCAAAAGTCTGGGAGATGGTGGGTTGCGGTGAAGTGGCACATGATGGTGCAGGAGAAGGAGCTAAGGCTTCATTTTGAACAGCGTCAGCCAGTCAGCACTGTCAGGTGACAGCCGGCTGCGCTTATCCATAATTATGCAACCGGCTGCGAACCCCATTATAGTCTATGGGGAAAAATGCTTCGATTCAGGGGACCCACCATTCGACTCAGGAGGGTCACCAAGTCCACTATGACAACTCAGGAAATGATGCCAACTCCTCTGCAATGCAACTGGGACAGCAGGGGAAGCATGCCTGGGGTCATCTAACATGCCCAAGTCACAGTTTTACCCCACCATCACAGCCTATCAACTACATACTTTCTACACTCAAAAAAACATCTATCAAAGTGGTAAAATACCTGGAAACCTTCTTTACTACCCAATTGGATGGACAGAAACCCAAATTTGACACTAAAGAAACATTGGTGCAAAAAAAGTGCCAGGGAAGGTGGGAGGGGATATGAATTTTTACTGCGTATGCTGCGTGATATTCAATTGCAAACGAATACCTCGAACGGCCTGATATTCGATCGAATACCTATTTGATCAAACGGTGTTCGCTCATCCCTAGTTTTAACACCTTCACATAAACCATAACTTTAAAACTAAAATAACTTTTTAGGCTAAATTCACACGTGAATTACGTGTGGTGTAATTTGGTCCGGAAAAAACTGCTTCCTAATTAGTAAGCGGTTTTTGGACCTTGGAGCATTTTCTGGAGCGGTTTTCGCCTCCCATTCACTTCTATTGACCTCCTGAGGTGGAATCTGCCTCAAGAAAGGTCATGTCGCTTCTTTTTGCCGCTAGTGGAAAAAAGAACGCTAGCGGTCTCCATAGACCACCATTGTGATGCTGCGGATTATGACGTGGATTCTGCGCCATAATCCGCCCCCTCTGTGCCCGTGTGAAGCTATTTTTTGCAGAGGCTGTTGTAGGGTTATACTAGTCTGTTGAAAGTCTGATTTTTGGATTGCATTTTATTTTTGGTTTTTTTGTGTTTATGTGTATTTTTATTTCAGATCTAGAGAGAGGTGAGCGATTTGAAATATAATATTTTTATATTCTTTAAACCTTAAATTTATTCATTTATTTTTTTAATAATTTTTCAAGTTAGGTTCAAGTCCCCTAAGGGTTCTGATCACAACTACACTATACTACAGTGCTAATGTATTGCAGTATATTGAGAAATACCTTCATCTGCAAGCAGGACTTTTCTCTTTGCATTTTTCAAGCGAAAACCAGACGGAAACCCGACCAACCCCATTATAGTCTATGGGTAACCGCTAGTCTATGGGTTCCGTGGGTATTCGCTTTTTATGTGGGTTAGCTTTCTCTTTCCCCAAGCAGACCCGAAGAACAGAAAGATGAACGCTAGTGTGAACCTAGCATAACAAAATGATTTGATAGTTTGCAATTCATACCCTACCTATGGATGGCCACACACATAGGATAGTTAGCACAGTGGCTTGGTAAATGGAGCTGCACTTCCTAGATCTTCATTTTTATACAGTTATGGTGTATCCACACTTTTACTGGACCAGCGGAAAAGGAACCGAGAGGAGGCAGCTGCCGCTTGCAAAGCAGTATGACTGAGCCCACTTACCATGGTGATACACTGTATACTGTTCTATTATTTGGTGAGCCCCTGTCTATTTCAGCACAGTGTTGTATATGCCACATTATTTTTTGAGATGAGCGAACACTAAAATGTTCGAGGTTCGAAATTCGATTCGAACAGCCGCTCAATGTTCGTGTGTTCGAACGGGTTTCGAACCCCATTATAGTCTATGGGGAACAGATACTCGTTAAGGGGGAAACCCAAATCCGTGTCTGGAGGGTCACCAAGTCCACTATGACACCCCAGGAAATGATGCCAACACCTCTGGAATGACACTGGGACAGCAGGGGAAGCATGTCTGGGGGCATCTAACACACCAAAGACCCTCTATTACCCCAACATCACAGCCTAACAACTACACACTTTACACATTCCAAAAAACCTCTATCAAAGTGGGAAAATACATGGAAACCTTCTTTACTCCCAAAAGGGATGGACACAAACCCCAATTTAAGCTCAACAAACAGTAACAACCACCCCTTTAAATCACGTTCCCCATGACAACCACGGATGGAATAGACAATGGGAAATCCAAAAGCCCTCACCCTTAACTGTCATTTTGAGTGTGTGTGTGTGTGTGTGTGTGTGTGTGTGTGATGTGGTCAGACCTTCCAAAATTCACTTTTCTAGCCCTTAACATGAGCCCTTCCAAACAAAGTTACAGGACCTTAAGCTGAGCTACCAGCAGAGATTGAGGCCCTTGGCATGAGTAGAGCCTTGCACCAGCAGTGTTTTTGGCACTTAGGGTGAGTTGAGCCTTGTATCAGCGTGTGTCCCTTAACATCAGGCGGGCCCTAAGTTCTGCGCTTTGCACAAAAGTTCCACATTAACTACTCTGAATGGTACAAAGATTAGTAGGCCCGAGAACCAGGAACAGGTCTTGCAATGGCTGTCGGATAACGCTTAAAGCACATTGTCCACCAGCCAGTCAGCCTCTACCTCCTCTTACCCAACAGTCTTGTCCTCCTTCCACCCAAAATTCCCAATCTTCCCAGAACAATAACCCCAACTGTCCCTGCTCCCCAGAGCTGTTCTCCCTTCCTTTGACTGTACCGCAACCTGCCCCTCCATTTTGCGATTCCACGGACCTAACAGACGAGTATCTGTGTCCAGATGCTCAAACACTAGCGTCTCCTCCATTCCATCTCCGGTGGATTTGGTGGCGGATGACCAGCAACCCACCCTCATCGACGACGATGAGACGCAGTTGCTGTCAGGGCAGCCAGTTGACATGCGCATTGTGCAGGAGGAGGAGGCGAGACAGGAGTTGGAAGAGGAGGTGGTGGACGACGAGGACACCGACCCCACCTGGACAAGGCGGATGTCAAGCTGGGAAAGTAGTGTGGATGTTGAGGCAGGTGCAGCACCAAAAAGGGTAGCTAGAGGCAGAGACATGTCCAGAGGCAGAGGTCAGCTGCTTTGCCGAAGCCAGGCCAGACCCGGAATGTCCGAAGATGTTCCCTTTTGTACCCAGCCCAGAAAAACTCCCCCATCGAGGGCACGTTTCTTGAAGGTGTAGAGTTTTTTCAAGGAATGCGCCGAGGACAGATATAGTGTCGTCTACACAATTTGCCTCTCGAAATCAAGTAGGGGCCCTGAGAAGAGCAACCTGTCCACCACTTCAATGCACCGTCATTTGGAATCCAAGCAATGGAATCAGTGGCAGGCAGCAACGGCAGGACAAACGTCGCCCGCCGTTCATGCCACTGCCTCTGCTCACAGTGCTGGCGATGCACTCCAGAGGACGAGCCAGGACATCACTTCATCTGCATCCGCCACTTTGTTGACTTCTCCCTCATCCTCCCCTGTTTCTGTCTTATCTCCTCCTGCACCATCAAAGGCACCATCAGGCGCTTCTTTACAACAACCCACCATCTCTCAGACATTGGAGCGCCGGCAGAAATACACCGCTAACCACCCACCCACGCAAGCCTAGAACGCCAACATCGCTAAACTGCTGGCCCAGGAGAGGTTGGCGTTCCGGCTTGTTGAAACTCCCGCCTTCCCGGACCTGATGGCAACTGTGGCACCTCACTATGCCATCCCTAGCCGTCACAACTTCTCCCGGTGTGGCGTCCCCGCCTTGCACCAGCACGTGTCATTCAACATCAGGTGGGCCCTTAGTTCCGCGCTTTGCTGCAATGTCCACTTGACCACCGACACTTGGACAAGCGCCTGTGGTCAGGGATGCTGCTTATCTTTAAGGACAGGCAGGGTGAATGTGGTGGAGTCTGGTCCCGGGGTGCAAACTGAGGTACCCTATCTCCTCTCCCAGGCCAAAATTCATGGCAGGAGTAGACTGAAACCCTACGACGCTGCAACCTCCACCCCAGCTACTAGCGGCAAACGCTAAAACACTGGTGTGGGGAGACGTCAGCAGGCGGTGCTGAAGCTCATCAGCTTGGGGGACAGACAGCACAGTGCCTCCAAGGTCAGGGATGCCATCCTGGCTGAGATGGAATTTTTTTTTCCCTGCTACACCTGGGGCCTGGCATTTTTACGCCTGTGATAATGGCTGGAACCTGGTAGCGGCTCTGGAGCTTGCCAGCCTCCAACACGTTCCATGTTTGGCCCACGTCTAACCTAGTGGTGCAAAGTTTTTTGAAAACATACCCAAATGTACCGAAGCTACTGTTGAAAATGCGGCGCTTGTGCGCCCACTTTTGCAAGTGCACAGGAGTCGCTGCTAGCCTAAAAACACTCTAGTAAGGCCTGCATCTGTCCAAACACAGGCTGTTGTCCGTCATTCACACACGCTGAAACCCTACAATACCATATCTTGAGCAGGGTGTGTGAGCTGCACAGACCTTTGATGGAGTTCCATCTACAAAACCCAAGGGTTCCTCAAAGTCAGCTCCCAAAGTTTCTGCACCATGAGTTTCCAGGGGTGGCAGAGTTATGGCTAGGGGCAGAGGCATGGATAGGGATGATGTCTAGGGGCAAAAGCAGTGTGGATGTGGAGGCAAGCTAAGCAGGAAAAACTGGTCGTACAAGCTAAGGCATGGACTGGGGTGATGTCTAGGGGCAAAAGCAGTGTGGATGTGGAGGCAAGCTAAGCAGGAAAAACTGGGGGTACAAGCTAAGGCATGGACTGGGGTGATGTCTAGGGGCAAAAGCAGTGTGGATGTGGAGGCAAGCTAAGCAGCAAAAACTGGGGGTACAAGCTAAGGCATGGACTGGGGTGATGTCTAGGGGCAAAAGCAGTGTGGATGTGGAGGCAAGCTAAGCAGGGAAAAAGGTGGCTAGAGGCAAAGGGATGTCCAGAGGCAGAAGACAGCTGCATGACAGAAGCTAGACCTGAGCCAGCAAGGCCCAAGATGCCCTCTTTTCTAGCTTCCTTAGAAAAATTCCCCCATCGAGGCCACGTTCCTCGCTGGGGGAGATCATTTCTAAATGTATAGGTCGAGGACAAACTGAGTGTGGTTTACACACTTTGCAATGCGACTCCCCATCTCCCAGGCCTTTCATTCCAGGCTAAAGTACAGCACAACCCACCCACATGCCCAAGGCTTCAACGGCCTCATCTCAAAAATTCTGGCCCAGGAGATGTTGGGGTCCCAGCTTGTGGACACTCTGCCCTTTTTGGGCCTGCTGGCTACTGAGCCACCTCACTGTGCCGTCCACACCAGCACTTTTCCCCAAACATGAGGCGGTCCCTAAGTTCAGCGCTTTGCCCAAAAGATCCACGTGACCAGCTACGAATGGACAAGTGCATGCGGACAGGGACGCTACCTTTCAATCTTGGCACAGTGGTTGAATGTACTTGAGGCATGGACCGGGTCGCAAAATGTGGTGGACTGACTTGTCTCCCCACACAACATTCCTGGGAGGAGGGCTGAAACACCACCCTCCTCCGCTGTTAAATTGACCCCAGCTACGAGCTGGAAACGCTGCAACACTGGTGTGGGGAGACGTCAGCGGGCCGTGCTGAAGCTCATCAGCTTGGGGGCCAGACAGCACACTGCCTACAAAGTGAGTCATGCCATCCTCGATGAGACGGCAATGTGGTTTTTGCCACTGCACCTGGGCCCAGGCATTTTGTCATGTGTGATAATGGCCGTAACCTGGGATCGGCTCTGTAGCTTTGCAGCCTGCAACATATTCCATGCCTGGGCCACGTTTTTAACTCATTGCTGCTAATCTTTTGAAAAAGGTACCCCAATGTTCCTGAGCTACTGGTGAAAGTGTGGCGCTTGTGCGGATAGTTTTTAAAGTCTATAGTTGCCGCTGCTAGCCTCTATGCACTCCTACAACGCCTGTACCTGCTGGAACAACGGCTGTTGTGCGACGTCTCCACACTGCTCGCACTAAACATAACGTGTTGAGCAGAGTGTGTGAGCAGCACAGACCTTTGATGTAGTTCCAACTCCAAAACCCTCGGGTTCGTCAAAGTCAACTCCCTCAGTTGCTCAACCATGAGTGGCCATGGGTGGCAGACTTATGTGAAATCCCATCCCATCCATTGCACTGGACACGAAACATTAGCATGCGCTCAGCACAACTTCGGATATGGCAGCTGCGTTAAGCAGGGTGCAGGGTACAACACAGACCAGGCCCGAGCACCAGGAACAGGTGTTAGAAATACTGCAGCATCCGCCATTTCCTTCCAATTTTGGGGTTTTGGACCCGCCACCGACTTGTCTGGACCTAAGTGGGGATCATGAGACACAGTTGCCATCAGGGCAAGCTGTGGTCATGTGCGGTTTGCAGTAAGGGGCCAGTGCGCAATTGGAAGAGGAGTTGGTGGATGACGAGGCCACCGACCCCACATGGACAGGGGTGATGTCTAGGGGCTAAAGCAGTGTAGATGTAGAGGGAAGCTAAATCAACAAAAAACCTGGGTAGAAGCAAAGGCATAAACTGGGGTGATGTTTAGGGGCTAAAGCACTGTAGATGTGGAGGGAAGCTAATTCAACAAAAAAAACAGGGTAGAAGCAAAGGCATAAACTGGGGTGATGTTTAGGGGCTAAAGCAGTGTAGATGTGGAGGGAAGCTAATTCAACAAAAAAAACAGGGTAGAAGCAAAGGCATAAACTGGGGTGATGTTTAGGGGTGAAAGCAGTGTAGATGTGGAGGGAAGCTAAGCAGCAAAAACAGTGGGTAGAAGCAAAGGCATGCAAAACTCTACCCTGTTGGAAGACTTATTCCTAGGTCTGGAACACGTTAATGGCCCCCCTGGACAAATTACTGCCACTCAGGGGCCTAGTGTCACCAGGAGGGACAAGTATAGGCGCATGTTGTGGGAATACCTGGCCGACACCAGCTCTGTCCTCTCCGATCCCTCTGTGCTCTACAGCCTACACTTATTTTCTCATCTTTTTTTCTGCACTGCACATCTCTTGCCTGCTTCCTTTGGGATCTTACAAGTGGTGGTCCACTTCCAAAGATGGTAATTTCACTAGACAGTGTAACGGGAGTAGCTGAGGGATCGCTGTCTTAACCACTTTTTGGCACAAAATTAACTTCCAAAGCCAAATATGGTGCAAGTATATGATGCAAGGACACCTACACACCTATCTCTGACACATTGGGGAGTTCACCCTCATGCGCCCTTTTGGCCTGCACCATCATGCGCCTCTTCCCAGCCACTCCACATTTCCCAAGCTTTTCATTGCAGGCAGAAGTACAACACAACCCACCCCCATGCCCAAGCCTTTAACAGCCTCATCGATAAACTGCTGGCCCTGGAGATGTTGGTGTTTGTTTATGCTTCTGGAGACCCAGGCCTTCCGTCAGCAGATGGCAGCTGGGGCACCTCCCTATGCTGGGCCTAGCCGTTACTACTTCTCTTGGTGTGCTGTCCCTGCCTTGCGCCTGCATGTGTCCCATAACATCAGTCGGGCCCAGAGCTCTGCGCTTTGCTGCAAGGTCCACTTGACCACCGACACATGGACAAGCGCCTGTGGTCAGGGATGCTGCAGTGCTTATCTTTAATGACAGGCAGGGTGAATGTGGTGGAGTCTGGTCCCCGGTGCAAACTGGGGTGGCCTATCTCCTCTCCCAGGCCAAAATTCATGGCAGGAGTAGACTGAAACCCTACGATGCTGCAACCTCCACCCCAGCTACTAGCGGAAAACACTGTAACACTGGCGTGGGGAGATGTCAGCAGGCCGTGCTGAAACTGATCAGCTTGGGGGACAGACAGCACAGTGCCTCCGAGGTCAGGGATGCCATCCTGGCTGAGATGGCATTTATTTTTCCCTGCTACACCTGGGGCCTGGCATTTTTGCGCCTGTGATAATGGCTGGAACCTGGTAGCAGATCTGGAGCTTGCCAGACTCAAACATGGTCCACGCATGGCCCACGTTTTCCAACTTGTTGGTGCCATGTTTCTTTGAAACCTACACCATTGTGCCTGATATACAGGTCAAAGTGGGGCCATTTTCCTAAGTGAGAACTAGCCTCTGCTAGGCAGAAAACATTCAGAGCACACTCCTCTCATCTTCGCACCGTTGGCTGGCGGAGGAAGACGAGGGGGTTGGAGTGGCATCTGATGTCCCTGTCCCACACGAGGCTAGAGGGTGCACTTCAGTGCATCCCATTGCTTCACCACAAATGGTGTGAAGGGGAGTGGAAAATGGAGGAAATGGAGAGTGACCCTTACAGTTGGGGCCAGCAAAGGCATGCCAAGTAACACACTGGCACACATGGCTGACTTCATCTTGGGTTGCTTTTCAACACATATTTCACATCATGAAGAACAAATAATACTGGATTTTTACAAGCCTCGAACCCCGGTCTAGGTCTAATGTCTGTTCCTTTCTTATATTAGGGGAGAGGGAAAAAAAATTACTTCAGTGATACGTTTAGCGTACATAGACTGACTATTAATGTGTATCCCACTTAGTGTTGTTAGGGTTACACACCGTCACAACCTGGCTAAAGCTTCTATAGCTGTTAATAAAGTCAACATAACTTTACGGTATCCAAAAAGACAGCTGGTACCGACAGAGAGCAAGACAAATGTCAACCAAAGCTGTGAGCTCTGAACACCCACAGTGACTTTGGCGTCATCATCATTATAAGGGAGCGGGTGGTAATAAATAACTTGGCAGTGCCTAAAACCCAAAAAGCTTATACAACTATATTTACATTAAGATACACAAATGACACTTTTTAGTAGCATGTTATAAGACAAGCTGATAAGATCTTCCTTTGTGCAGTGCTATTTGAAAGTTAAACGCTGCCTTTATTTTAATTCTGGAGAAGGTGCAGACATTAGATTTAGAACATGTTGTCTTCATTGTCCAAATCCTCTATATAGGTAACGTGTTTTTCGGGCCGAGCTGTCTGGGAACGAGCTGGTGCAGCACTGACAACCTGGGTGAATATGGCAAGAGCCTGAGATGTAGGGTGAATGAATCCCCAAATTATTTGGGGAATTTCCACTCAGAAACTGGCACTATATACCAGTAGCAAAAATTGTGGGTGCACATAACCCCCATATATTCTTTGAATTCCCAGTCAGACAATGGCACTATATACCAGTAGCAAAAATTGTGGGTGCACATAACCCCCATATATTCTTTGAATTCCCAGTCAGACAATGGCACTATATACCAGTAGCAAAAATTGTGGGTGCACTTAACCCCAATATATTCTTTGAATTACCAGTCAGAAACTGGCACTATATAGCAGTAGCAAAAATTGTGGGTGCACATAACCCCAATATATTCTTTGAATTCCCAGTCAGACAATGGCACTATATACCAGTAGCAAAAATTGTGGGTGCACGTAACCCCAATATATTCTTTGAATTACCAGTCAGAAACTGGCACTATATAGCAGTAGCAAAAATTGTGGGTGCACATAACCCCAATATATTCTTTGAATTCCCAGTGAGACAATGGCACTATATACCAGTAGCAAAAATTGTGGGTGCACGTAACCCCAATATATTCTTTGAATTACAAGTCAGAAACTGGCACTATATAGCAGTAGCAAAAATTGTGGGTGCACATAACCCCCATATATTCTTTGAATTCCCAGTCAGACAATGGCACTATATACCAGTAGCAAAAATTGTGGGTGCACGTAACCCCAATATATTCTTTGAATTCCCAGTGAGACAATGGCACTATATAGCAGTAGCAAAAATTGTGGGTGCACATAACCCCCATATATTCTTTGAATTCCCAGTGAGACAATGGCACTATATACCAGTAGCAAAAATTGTGGGTGCACGTAACCCCCATATATTCTTTGAATTCCCAGTGAGACAATGGCACTATATACCAGTAGCAAAAATTGTGGGTGCACGTAACCCCAATATATTCTTTGAATTACCAGTCAGAAACTGGCACTATATAGCAGTAGCAAAAATTGTGGGTGCACATAACCCCCATAAATTCTTTGAATTCCCAGTCAGACAATGGCACTATATACCAGTAGCAAAAATTGTGGGTGCACGTAACCCCAATATATTCTTTGAATTACCAGTCAGAAACTGGCACTATATAGCAGTAGCAAAAATTGTGGGTGCACATAACCCCCATATATTCTTTGAATTCCCAGTCAGACAATGGCACTATATACCAGTAGCAAAAATTGTGGGTGCACGTAACCCCAATATATTCTTTGAATTACCAGTCAGAAACTGGCACTATATAGCAGTAGCAAAAATTGTGGGTGCACGTAACCCCCATATATTCTTTGAATTCCCAATCAGACAATGGCACTATATACCAGTAGCAAAAATTGTGGGTGCACATAACCCCCATATATTCTTTGAATTCCCAGTCAGACAATGGCACTATATACCAGTAGCAAAAATTGTGGGTGCACTTAACCCCAATATATTCTTTGAATTACCAGTCAGAAACTGGCACTATATAGCAGTAGCAAAAATTGTGGGTGCACATAACCCCAATATATTCTTTGAATGCCCAGTGAGACAATGGCACTATATACCAGTAGCAAAAATTGTGGGTGCACATAACCCCCATATATTCTTTGAATTCCCAGTCAGACAATGGCACTATATACCAGTAGCAAAAATTGTGGGTGCACGTAACCCCAATATATTCTTTGAATTACCAGTCAGAAACTGGCACTATATAGCAGTAGCAAAAATTGTGGGTGCACATAACCCCAATATATTCTTTGAATTCCCAGTGAGACAATGGCACTATATACCAGTAGCAAAAATTGTGAGTGCACGTAACCCCCATATATTCTTTGAATTCCCAGTCAGACAATGGCAATATATACCAGTAGCAAAAATTGTGGGTGCACGTAACCCCAATATATTCTTTGAATTACCAGTCAGAAACTGGCACTATATAGCAGTAGCAAAAATTGTGGGTGCACGTAACCCCAATATATTCTTTGAATTACCAGTCAGAAACTGGCACTATATAGCAGTAGCAAAAATTGTGGGTGCACATAACCCCCATATATTCTTTGAATTCCCAGTCAGACAATGGCACTATATACCAGTAGCAAAAATTGTGGGTGCACGTAACCCCAATATATTCTTTGAATTACCAGTCAGAAACTGGCACTATATAGCAGTAGCAAAAATTGTGGGTGCACGTAACCCCCATATATTCTTTGAATTCCCAATCAGACAATGGCACTATATACCAGTAGCAAAAATTGTGGGTGCACATAACCCCCATATATTCTTTGAATTCCCAGTCAGACAATGGCACTATATACCAGTAGCAAAAATTGTGGGTGCACTTAACCCCAATATATTCTTTGAATTACCAGTCAGAAACTGGCACTATATAGCAGTAGCAAAAATTGTGGGTGCACATAACCCCAATATATTCTTTGAATTCCCAGTCAGACAATGGCACTATATACCAGTAGCAAAAATTGTGGGTGCACGTAACCCCAATATATTCTTTGAATTACCAGTCAGAAACTGGCACTATATAGCAGTAGCAAAAATTGTGGGTGCACGTAACCCCCATATATTCTTTGAATTCCCAATCAGACAATGGCACTATATACCAGTAGCAAAAATTGTGGGTGCACATAACCCCCATATATTCTTTGAATTCCCAGTCAGACAATGGCACTATATACCAGTAGCAAAAATTGTGGGTGCACTTAACCCCAATATATTCTTTGAATTACCAGTCAGAAACTGGCACTATATAGCAGTAGCAAAAATTGTGGGTGCACATAACCCCAATATATTCTTTGAATGCCCAGTGAGACAATGGCACTATATACCAGTAGCAAAAATTGTGGGTGCACATAACCCCCATATATTCTTTGAATTCCCAGTCAGACAATGGCACTAAATACCAGTAGCAAAAATTGTGGGTGCACGTAACCCCAATATATTCTTTGAATTACCAGTCAGAAACTGGCACTATATAGCAGTAGCAAAAATTGTGGGTGCACATAACCCCAATATATTCTTTGAATTACCAGTCAGAAACTGGTACTATATAGCAGTAGCAAAAATTGTGGGTGCACATAACCCCAATATATTCTTTGAATTCCCAGTGAGACAATGGCACTATATACCAGTAGCAAAAATTGTGGGTGCACGTAACCCCAATATATTCTTTGAATTACCAGTCAGACACTGGCACTATATAGCAGTAGCAAAAATTGTGGGTGCACATAACCCCCATATATTCTTTGAATTCCCAGTCAGACAATGGCACTATATACCAGTAGCAAAAATTGTGGGTGCACGTAACCCCCATATATTCTTTGAATTTCCAGTCAAACAATGGCACTATATACCAGTAGCAAAAATTGTGGGTGCACATAACCCCCATATATTCTTTGAATTCCCAGTCAGACAATGGCCCTATATACCAGTAGCAAAAATTGTGGGTGCACGTAACCCCAATATATTCTTTGAATTACCAGTCAGAAACTGGCACTATATAGCAGTAGCAAAAATTGTGGGTGCACATAACCCCAATATATTCTTTGAATTCCCAGTGAGACAATGGCACTATATACCAGTAGCGAAAATTGTGGGTGCACGTAACCCCAATATATTCTTTGAATTACCAGTCAGAAACTGGCACTATATAGCAGTAGCAAAAATTGTGGGTGCACATAACCCCCATATATTCTTTGAATTCCCAGTCAGACAATGGCACTATATACCAGTAGCAAAAATTGTGGGTGCACGTAACCCCCATATATTCTTTGAATTCCCAGTCAGACAATGGCACTATATACCAGTAGCAAAAATTGTGGGTGCACGTAACCCCAATATATTCTTTGAATTCCCAGTGAGACAATGGCACTATATACCAGTAGCAAAAATTGTGGGTGCACATAACCCCCATATATTCTTTGAATTCCCAGTCAGACAATGGCCCTATATACCAGTAGCAAAAATTGTGGGTGCACGTAACCCCAATATATTCTTTGAATTACCAGTCAGAAACTGGCACTATATAGCAGTAGCAAAAATTGTGGGTGCACATAACCCCAATATATTCTTTGAATTCCCAGTGAGACAATGGCACTATATAACAGTAGCAAAAATTGTGGGTGCACGTAACCCCAATATATTCTTTGAATTACCAGTCAGAAACTGGCACTATATAGCAGTAGCAAAAATTGTGGGTGCACGTAACCCCCATATATTCTTTGAATTCCCAGTCAGACAATGGCACTATATACCAGTAGCAAAAATTGTGGGTGCACATAACCCCCATATATTCTTTGAATTCCCAGTCAGACAATGGCACTATATACCAGTAGCAAAAATTGTGGGTGCACGTAACCCCAATATATTCTTTGAATTACCAGTCAGAAACTGGCACTATATAGCAGTAGCAAAAATTGTGGGTGCACATAACCCCAATATATTCTTTGAATTACCAGTCAGAAACTGGCACTATATAGCAGTAGCAAAAATTGTGGGTGCACGTAACCCCAATATATTCTTTGAATTCCCAGTCAGACAATGGCACTATATAGCAGTAGCAAAAATTGTGGGTGCACGTAACCCCCATATATTCTTTGAATTCCCAGTCAGACAATGGCACTATATACCAGTAGCAAAAATTGTGGGTGCACGTAACCCCAATATATTCTTTGAATTCCCAGTGAGACAATGGCACTATATACCAGTAGCAAAAATTGTGGGTGCACGTAACCCCCATATATTCTTTGAATTCCCAGTGAGACAATGGCACTATATACCAGTAGCAAAAATTGTGGGTGTATATAGCCCCAATTCTATTGCTAGGGGACTTGCAGGATATTTCTGAGGTGAAGGTGGGGGGGCACACCGTTGGAACGGGGATTTGGGGTGTATATATGGGGTATTCCATTCAGGATCCTGGGAAAGCTGGGTTGCGGCGATTGAGCCCGTCTGTGCCACGTTACACTGACAAGCTTCTCCCTGGAATTGAAGTTATATGTAACCCCAATATATTCTTTGAATTGCCAGTGAGACAATGGCACTATATGGCAGTAGCAAAAATAGTGGGTGTATATAGCCCCAATTCTATTGCTAGGGGACTTGCAGGGTATTTGTGGGGTGAAGGTGGGGGGGCACACCGTTGGAACGGGTATCGGGGGTATATATCGGGTATACGGGAATACACTGTCAGTGTATTCCATTCAGGATCCTGGGAAAGCTGGGTTGCGGCGATTGAGCTCGTCAGTGCCACGTTACACTGACAAGCTTCTCCCTGGAATTTAGCTCTTATAAGAGCTGTTGGTTGTCTTCTCCTTCCTATCCTAGCCTGTCCCTGCCTACCCAGAATTTAAGCCCTAGCTAACTGGACGGAAACCTCCATCCCCGGTGAATTGCAAGCTCAGAATGACGCAAAGCTGGGCGTCGCTGTTCTTTTAAATTAGGGGTCACATATTTTCGGCAGCCAATGGGTTTTGCCTACTTTTTTTAACGTCACCGGTGTCGTAGTTCCTGTCCCAAGGGGAATCGAGTAATGGCGCACTTTACCATGCGGTGTTCGATTCGATTCGAACATGCCGAACAGCCTAATATCCTATCGAACATGAGTTCGATAGAACACTGTTCGCTCATCTCTAATTATTATCAGAATTACACTAGGCACCCCTTGTACTGTACTTGTACTTTTTGTGAAATGTAAGAAAGGACACGTCTGTATCTTACAGAATCAATCTAATTCATACTGTATTTACAATATATCTAAATACTTATTATGCTTCTGCTAGATGGTTACAGTACTGCTAAAG
Organism: Leptodactylus fuscus; assembly: GCF_031893055.1. Lineage (NCBI taxonomy): Eukaryota > Metazoa > Chordata > Amphibia > Anura > Leptodactylidae > Leptodactylus > Leptodactylus fuscus. Next base: position 165,669,567 of record NC_134265.1, read on the forward strand.
ATTAGAGATGAGCGAACAGTGTTCTATCGAACTCATGTTCGATCGGATATTAGGCTGTTCGGCATGTTCGAATCGAATCGAACACCGCGTGGTAAAGTGCGCCATTACTCGATTCCCCTCCCACCTTCCCTGGCGCCTTTTTTGCTCCAATAACAGCGCAGGGTAGGTGGGACAGGAACTACGACACCGGTGACGTTGAAAAAAGTAGGCAAAACCCATTGGCTGCCGAAAACATGTGACCTCTAATTTAAAAGAACAGCGACGCCCAGCTTCGCGTCATTCTGAGCTTGCAATTCACCGAGGACGGAGGTTTCCGTCCAGCTAGCTAGGGGTTAGATTCTGGGTAGGCAGGGACAGGCTAGGATAGGAAGGAGAAGACAACCACAACAGCTCTTATAAGAGCTAAATTCCAGGGAGAAGCTTGTCAGTGTAACGTGGCACTGACGGGCTCAATCGCCGCAACCCAGCTTTCCCAGGACCCTGAATGGAATACACTGTCAGTGTATTCCCGTATACCCGATATATACCCCGATACCCGTTCCAACGGTGTGCCCCCCCACCTTCACCCCAGAAATACCCTGCAAGTCCCCTAGCAATAGAATTGGGGCTATATACACCCACAATTTTTACTACTGGTATACAGTGCCATTGTCTGACTGGGAATTCAAAGAATATATTGGGGTTATAAATACCCTCATTTCTTGCTACTGCCATATAGTGCCAGTTTCTGACTGGTAATTCAAAGAATATATTGGGGTTACGTGCACCCACAATTTTTACTACTGGTATACAGTGCCATTGTCTGACTGGGAATTCAAAGAATATATTGGGAATACAAATACCCTCATTTCTTGCTACTGCCATATAGTGCCAGTTTCTGACTGGTAATTCAAAGAATATATTGGGGTTACGTGCACCCACAATTTTTACTACTGGTATACAGTGCCATTGTCTGACTGGGAATTCAAAGAATATATTGGGGTTATAAATACCCTCATTTCTTGCTACTGCCATATAGTGCCAGTTTCTGACTGGGAATTCAAAGAATATATTGGGGTTACGTGCACCCACAATTTTTACTACTGGTATACAGTGCCATTGTCTGACTGGGAATTCAAAGAATATATTGGGAATACAAATACCCTCATTTCTTGCTACTGCCATATAGTGCCAGTGTCTGACTGGTAATTCAAAGAATATATTGGGGTTACGTGCACCCACAATTTTTACTACTGGTATACAGTGCCATTGTCTGACTGGGAATTCAAAGAATATATTGGGAATACAAATACCCTCATTTCTTGCTACTGCCATATAGTGCCAGTGTCTGACTGGGAATTCAAAGAATATATTGGGGTTACGTGCACCCACAATTTTTACTACTGGTATACAGTGCCATTGTCTGACTGGGAATTCAAAGAATATATTGGGAATACAAATACCCTCATTTCTTGCTACTGCCATATAGTGCCAGTGTCTGACTGGGAATTCAAAGAATATATTGGGGTTACGTGCACCCACAATTTTTACTACTGGTATACAGTGCCATTGTCTGACTGGGAATTCAAAGAATATATTGGGGTTATAAATACCCTCATTTCTTGCTACTGCCATATAGTGCCAGTTTCTGACTGGTAATTCAAAGAATATATTGGGGTTACGTGCACCCACAATTTTTACTACTGGTATACAGTGCCATTGTCTGACTGGGAATTCAAAGAATATATTGGGAATACAAATACCCTCATTTCTTGCTACTGCCATATAGTGCCAGTGTCTGACTGGGAATTCAAAGAATATATTGGGAATACAAATACCCTCATTTCTTGCTACTGCCATATAGTGCCAGTTTCTGACTGGTAATTCAAAGAATATATTGGGGTTACGTGCACCCACAATTTTTACTACTGGTATACAGTTCCATTGTCTGACTGGGAATTCAAAGAATATATTGGGGTTATAAATACCCTCATTTCTTGCTACTGCCATATAGTGCCAGTTTCTGACTGGTAATTCAAAGAATATATTGTGGTTACGTGCACCCACAATTTTTACTACTGGTATACAGTGCCATTGTCTGACTGGGAATTCAAAGAATATATTGGGGTTATAAATACCCTCATTTCTTGCTACTGCCATATAGTGCCAGTTTCTGACTGGTAATTCAAAGAATATATTGGGGTTACGTGCACCCACAATTTTTACTACTGGTATACAGTGCCATTGTCTGACTGGGAATTCAAAGAGTATATTGGGAATACAAATACCCTCATTTCTTGCTACTGCCATATAGTGCCAGTGTCTGACTGGGAATTCAAAGAATATATTGGGGTTACGTGCACCCACAATTTTTACTACTGGTATACAGTGCCATTGTCTGACTGGGAATTCAAAGAATATATTGGGGTTATAAATACCCTCATTTCTTGCTACTGCCATATAGTGCCAGTTTCTGACTGGTAATTCAAAGAATATATTGTGGTTACGTGCACCCACAATTTTTACTACTGGTATACAGTGCCATTGTCTGACTGGGAATTCAAAGAGTATATTGGGAATACAAATACCCTCATTTCTTGCTACTGCCATATAGTGCCAGTGTCTGACTGGGAATTCAAAGAATATATTGGGGTTACGTGCACCCACAATTTTTACTACTGGTATACAGTGCCATTGTCTGACTGGGAATTCAAAGAATATATTGGGGTTATAAATACCCTCATTTCTTGCTACTGCCATATAGTGCCAGTTTCTGACTGGTAATTCAAAGAATATATTGGGGTTACGTGCACCCACAATTTTTACTACTGGTATACAGTGCCATTGTCTGACTGGGAATTCAAAGACTATATTGGGAATACAAATACCCTCATTTCTTGCTACTGCCATATAGTGCCAGTGTCTGACTGGGAATTCAAAGAATATATTGGGGTTACGTGCACCCACAATTTTTACTACTGGTATACAGTGCCATTGTCTGACTGGGAATTCAAAGAATATATTGGGAATACAAATACCCTCATTTCTTGCTACTGCCATATAGTGCCAGTGTCTGACTGGTAATTCAAAGAATATATTGGGGTTACGTGCACCCACAATTTTTACTACTGGTATACAGTGCCATTGTCTGACTGGGAATTCAAAGAATATATTGGGAATACAAATACCCTCATTTCTTGCTACTGCCATATAGTGCCAGTGTCTGACTGGGAATTCAAAGAATATATTGGGGTTACGTGCACCCACAATTTTTACTACTGGTATACAGTGCCATTGTCTGACTGGGAATTCAAAGAATATATTGGGAATACAAATACCCTCATTTCTTGCTACTGCCATATAGTGCCAGTGTCTGACTGGGAATTCAAAGAATATATTGGGGTTACGTGCACCCACAATTTTTACTACTGGTATACAGTGCCATTGTCTGACTGGGAATTCAAAGAATATATTGGGAATACAAATACCCTCATTTCTTGCTACTGCCATATAGTGCCAGTTTCTGACTGGTAATTCAAAGAATATATTGGGGTTACGTGCACCCACAATTTTTACTACTGGTATACAGTGCCATTGTCTGACTGGGAATTCAAAGAATATATTGGGAATACAAATACCCTCATTTCTTGCTACTGCCATATAGTGCCAGTGTCTGACTGGGAATTCAAAGAATATATTGGGAATACAAATACCCTCATTTCTTGCTACTGCCATATAGTGCCAGTTTCTGACTGGTAATTCAAAGAATATATTGGGGTTACGTGCACCCACAATTTTTACTACTGGTATACAGTGCGATTGTCTGACTGGGAATTCAAAGAATATATGGGGGTTATAAACACCCTCATTTCTTGCTACTGCCATATAGTGCCAGTTTCTGACTGGTAATTCAAAGAATATATTGTGGTTACGTGCACCCACAATTTTTACTACTGGTATACAGTGCCATTGTCTGACTGGGAATTCAAAGAATATATTGGGGTTATAAATACCCTCATTTCTTGCTACTGCCATATAGTGCCAGTTTCTGACTGGTAATTCAAAGAATATATTGGGGTTACGTGCACCCACAATTTTTACTACTGGTATACAGTGCCATTGTCTGACTGGGAATTCAAAGAATATATTGGGAATACAAATACCCTCATTTCTTGCTACTGCCATATAGTGCCAGTTTCTGACTGGTAATTCAAAGAATATATTGGGGTTACGTGCACTCACAATTTTTACTACTGGTATACAGTTCCATTGTCTGACTGGGAATTCAAAGAATATATTGGGAATACAAATACCCTCATTTCTTGCTACTGCCATATAGTGCCAGTTTCTGACTGGTAATTCAAATAATATATTGGGGTTACGTGCACCCACAATTTTTACTACTGGTATACAGTGCCATTGTCTGACTGGGAATTCAAAGAATATATTGGGGTTATAAATACCCTCATTTCTTGCTACTGCCATATAGTGCCAGTTTCTGACTGGTAATTCAAAGAATATATTGGGGTTACGTGCACCCACAATTTTTACTACTGGTATACAGTGCCATTGTCTGACTGGGAATTCAAAGAGTATATTGGGAATACAAATACCCTCATTTCTTGCTACTGCCATATAGTGCCAGTGTCTGACTGGGAATTCAAAGAATATATTGGGGTTACGTGCACCCACAATTTTTACTACTGGTATACAGTGCCATTGTCTGACTGGGAATTCAAAGAATATATTGGGGTTATAAATACCCTCATTTCTTGCTACTGCCATATAGTGCCAGTTTCTGACTGGTAATTCAAAGAATATATTGGGGTTACGTGCACCCACAATTTTTACTACTGGTATACAGTGCCATTGTCTGACTGGGAATTCAAAGAATATATTGGGAATACAAATACCCTCATTTCTTGCTACTGCCATATAGTGCCAGTTTCTGACTGGTAATTCAAAGAATATATTGGGGTTACGTGCACTCACAATTTTTACTACTGGTATACAGTTCCATTGTCTGACTGGGAATTCAAAGAATATATTGGGAATACAAATACCCTCATTTCTTGCTACTGCCATATAGTGCCAGTTTCTGACTGGTAATTCAAAGAATATATTGGGGTTACGTGCACCCACAATTTTTACTACTGGTATACAGTGCCATTGTCTGACTGGGAATTCAAAGAATATATTGGGGTTATAAATACCCTCATTTCTTGCTACTGCCATATAGTGCCAGTTTCTGACTGGTAATTCAAAGAATATATTGGGGTTACGTGCACCCACAATTTTTACTACTGGTATACAGTGCCATTGTCTGACTGGGAATTCAAAGAGTATATTGGGAATACAAATACCCTCATTTCTTGCTACTGCCATATAGTGCCAGTGTCTGACTGGGAATTCAAAGAATATATTGGGGTTACGTGCACCCACAATTTTTACTACTGGTATACAGTGCCATTGTCTGACTGGGAATTCAAAGAATATATTGGGGTTATAAATACCCTCATTTCTTGCTACTGCCATATAGTGCCAGTTTCTGACTGGTAATTCAAAGAATATATTGGGGTTACGTGCACCCACAATTTTTACTACTGGTATACAGTGCCATTGTCTGACTGGGAATTCAAAGAATATATTGGGAATACAAATACCCTCATTTCTTGCTACTGCCATATAGTGCCAGTGTCTGACTGGGAATTCAAAGAATATATTGGGGTTACGTGCACCCACAATTTTTACTACTGGTATACAGTGCCAATTTCTAACTAGGAATTCAAAATGCGCAAGGCTCCCGGAAAGGGACGTGGACGAGGCCGTGGGCGAGGTCGGGGGAATGGTTCTGGGGAGCAAGGTAGCAGTGAAGCCACAGGGCGTCCCGTGCCTACTCCTGTGGGGCAGCAAGCATTGCGCCACTCCACAGTGCCAGGGTTGCTTGCCACATTAACTAAACTGCAGGGTACAAACCTTAGTAGGCCCGAGAACCAGGAACAGGTCTTGCAATGGCTGTCAGAGAACGCTTACAGCACATTGTCCAGCAGCCAGTCAGACTCTGCCTCCTCTCCTCCTATTACCCAACAGTCTTGTCTTCCTTCCTCCCAAAATTCCGAAGCTTTACAGAACAATAACCCAAACTGTCCCTGCTCCCCAGAGCTGTTCTCCGCTCCTTTCATTGTCCCTCAACCTGCCTCTCCACGTCACGATTCCACGAACCTAACAGAGGAGCATCTGTGTCCAGATGCTCAAACACTAGAGTCTCCTCCATCTCCGTTCGATTTGGTGGTGGATGACCAGCAACCCACCCTCATCGACGATGATGTGACGCAGTTGCCGTCAGGGCATCCAGTTGACCGGCGCATTGTGCGGGAGGAGGAGATGAGACAGGAGTTGGAAGAGGAAGTGGTGGATGATGAGGACACTGACCCGACCTGGACAGGGGGGATGTCAAGCGGGGAAAGTAGTGTGGATGTTGAGGCAGGTGCAGCACCAAAAAGGGTAGCTAGAGGCAGAGGCAGAGGTCAGCAGCTTAGGCGAAGCCAGGCCACACCCGGAATCTCCCAAGATGTTCCAGTTCGTACCCAGCCCCGAAAAACTCCCACCTCGAGGGCACGTTTCTCGAAGGTGTGGAGTTTTTTCAAGGAATGCGCCGAGGACAGATATAGTGTTGTCTGCACAATTTGCCTCTCAAAATTGATTAGGGGCTCTGAGAAGAGCAACCTGTCCACCACTTCAATGCGCCGTCATTTGGAATCCAAGCACTGGAATCAGTGGCAGGCAGCAACGGCAGGACAAAGGCCGCCTGCCGTTCACGCCACTGCCACTGCCTCTGCCACTGCCTCTGCCTCTGCCACTGCCACTGCTGACTGTGCTGGCGATGCACTCCAGAGGACGAGCCAGGACACCACTTCATCTGCCTCCGCCACTTTGTTGACTTCTACCTCATCCTCCCCTGGTCCTGTCTTATCTCCTTCTCCTGCACCATCAAAGGCACCATCAGGCGTTTCTTTACAACAACCCACCATCTCTCAGACATTGGAGCGGCGGCAGAAATACACTGCTAACCACCCACACGCGCAAGCCTTGAACGCCAACATCGCTAAACTGCTGGCCCAGGAGATGTTGGCGTTCCGGCTTGTTGAAACTCCCGCCTTCCTGGACCTGATGGCAACTGCGGCACCTCGCTATGCCGTCCCTAGCCGTCACTACTTCTCCCGGTGTGCCGTCCCCGCCTTGCACCAGCACGTGTCACTCAACATCAGGCGGGCCCTTAGTTCCGCGCTTTGCACAAAGGTCCACTTGACCACCGACGCGTGGACAAGTGCATGCGGACAGGGACGCTACATTTCACTGACGGCACACTGGGTGAATGTAGTTGAGGCTGGGACTGCTTCCCAAACTGGCCCGGTGTACCTCGTCTCCCCGCCTAACATTCCTGGCAGGGACACGAGAAGAACACCCCCCTCCTCCTCTACCGCCTCCTCCTCCGCCACCGCCTCCTCCTCCGCCACCGCCTCCTCCTCCGCTGTTAGATTGACCCCAGCTACGAGTTGGAAACGTTGCAGCACTGGCGTTGGTAGACGTCAGCAGGCTGTGCTGAAGCTGATCAGCTTGGGGGACAGACAGCACACTGCCTCCGAGGTGAGGGATGCCCTCCTCGATGAGACGGCAATATGGTTTGAGCCGCTGCACCTGGGCCCAGGCATGGTCGTTTGTGATAACGGCCGGAACCTGGTAGCAGCTCTGGAGCTTGCCGGACTCCAACATGTTCCATGCCTGGCCCACGTCTTCAACCTAGTGGTGCAACGTTTCCTAAAGAGCTACCCCAATGTTCCAGAGCTACTGGTGAAAGTGCGGCGCATGTGCGCCCACTTTCGCAAGTCGACAGTAGCCGCTGCTAGCTTAAAATCTCTCCAGCAACGCCTGCATGTGCCACAACACCGGCTTTTGTGCGACGTCCCCACACGCTGGAACTCAACGTTTCAGATGTTGAATAGAGTGGTTGAGCAGCAGAGACCTTTGATGGAATACCAGCTACAAAACCCTAGGGTGCCACAAAGTCAGCTGCCTCAGTTTCACATCCATGAGTGGCCATGGATGAGAGACCTTTGTGACATCCTACGGGTCTTTGAGGAGTCCACAAGGAGGGTGAGCTCTGAGGATGCGATGGTGAGCCTTACAATCCCGCTCTTGTGTGTTCTGAGAGAATCCCTGATTGACATCAGGGATAACTCAGATCACACAGAGGAGTTAGGGATAGCATCCGATCCGTCACAGCTGGAGAGTAGGTCCACACATCTGTCCGCTTCACTGCGTTTAATGGAGGAGGAGGAGGAGGAGGAGGAGGAAGAAGAGTTGTCCGATGATGTGATGGTGATACAGGAGGCTTCCGGGCAACTTCGAATCGTCCCATTGTTGCAGCGCGGATGGGTAGACATGGAGGATGAGGAGGAAATGGAGATTGAACTTTCCGGTGGGGCCAGAGGAGTCATGCCAACTAACACTGTGGCAGACATGGCTGAGTTCATGTTGGGGTGCTTTACAACCGACAAGCGTATTGTCAAAATCATGGAGGACAACCAGTACTGGATCTTTGCTATCCTTGACACCCGGTATAAAAACAACATCTCGTCTTTTATTCCGGTAGAGGGGAGGGCCAATCGCATCAATGCTTGCCACAGGCAATTGGTGCAGAATATGATGGAGATGTTTCCAGCATGTGACGTTGGCGGCAGGGAGGGCAGTTCCTCCAGTAGGCAACCAAGTTCTCACCGGTCCACACAAACGAGGGGCACACTGTCTAAGGTCTGGGACACCTTGATGGCACCCCCTCGCCAAAGTGCCGCCACGGAGGGTCCTAGTGTCACCAGGCATGAGAAGTATAGGCGCATGTTGCGGGAATACCTTTCCGACCACAGCCCTGTCCTCTCCGACCCCTCTGCGCCCTACACGTATTGGGTGTCGAAGTTGGACCTGTGGCTTGAACTTGCCCTATATGCCTTGGAGGTGCTGTCCTGTCCTGCCGCCAGCGTCCTATCTGAGAGGGTGTTCAGTGCAGCCGGTGGCATCATCACTGACAAGCGCACCCGTCTGTCAGCTGAGAGTGCCGACCGGCTCACTTTGATAAAAATGAATCACCACTGGATAGAGCCTTCATTTTTGTGCCCACCTGTGTAAAGCACCCCAACATGAAACTCCATGTCTGTACTCAACCTCTCCAATTCCTCCGCATCCTCATACTCATCCACCATAAGCGTTGCACAATTCTGCTAATACTAGGCTCCCTCCAACATGATTTCCCCCAACTCTGCTGGTTAGAGGCTCCCTCCACCCTGATTTCCACCAACTCTGCTGGTTAGAGGCTCCCTCCACCCTGCTTTCCCACAACTCTGCTGGTTAGAGGCTCCCTCCACCATGAATTTGCCCAAACTGGGCTGTTTAGAGGCTCCCTCCACCATGAATTGGTCCAAACTGGGTTTTTTAGAGGCTCCCTCCAGCATGAATTGGTCCAAACTGGGCTGTTTAGAGGCTCCCTCCACCATGAATTTGCCCAAACTGGGCTGTTTAGCGGCTCCCTCCACCATTAATTGGTCCAAACTGGGCTGGTTAGAGGCTCCCTCCACCATGAATTTGCCCAAACTGGGCTGTTTAGAGGCTCCCTCCACCATGAATTTGCCCAAACTGGGCTGGTTAGAGGCTCCCTCCACCATGAATTGGTCCAAACTGGGTTTTTTAGAGGCTCCCTCCACCATGAATTTGCCCAAACTGGGCTGTTTAGAGGCTCCCTCCACCATGAATTGGTCCAAACTGGGTTTTTTAGAGGCTCCCTCCACCATGAATTGGTCCAAACTGGGCTGTTTAGAGGCTCCCTCCACCATGAATTTGCCCAAACTGGGCTGTTTAGCGGCTCCCTCCACCATTAATTGGTCCAAACTGGGCTGGTTAGAGGCTCCCTCCACCATGAATTTGCCCAAACTGGGCTGTTTAGAGGCTCCCTCCACCATGAATTTGCCCAAACTGGGCTGGTTAGAGGCTCCCTCCACCATTAATTGGTCCAAACTGGGCTGGTTAGAGGCTCCCTCCACCATGAATTTCCCAAAACTTGGCTGTTTAGAGGCTCCCTCCACCATTAATTGGTCCAAACTGGGCTGGTTAGAGGCTCCCTCCACCATGAATTTGCCCAAACTGGGCTGTTTAGAGGCTCCCTCCACCATGAATTGGTCCAAACTGGGTTTTTTAGAGGCTCCCTCCACCATGAATTGGTCCAAACTGGGCTGTTTAGAGGCTCCCTCCACCATGAATTTGCCCAAACTGGGCTGTTTAGCGGCTCCCTCCACCATTAATTGGTCCAAACTGGGCTGGTTAGAGGCTCCCTCCACCATGAATTTGCCCAAACTGGGCTGTTTAGAGGCTCCCTCCACCATGAATTTGCCCAAACTGGGCTGGTTAGAGGCTCCCTCCACCATGAATTGGTCCAAACTGGGGTTTTTAGAGGCTCCCTCCACCATGAATTGGTCCAAACTTGGCTGTTTAGAGGCTCCCTCCACCATGAATTGGTCCAAACTGGGGTGGTTAGAGGCTCCCTCCACCATTAATTGGTCCAAACTGGGCTGGTTAGAGGCTCCCTCCACCATGAATTGGTCCAAACTGGGGTTTTTAGAGGCTCCCTCCACCATGAATTGGTCCAAACTTGGCTGTTTAGAGGCTCCCTCCACCATTAATTGGTCCAAACTGGGCTGGTTAGAGGCTCCCTCCACCATGAATTGGTCCAAACTGGGTTTTTTAGAGGCTCCCTCCACCATGAATTGGTCCAAACTGGGGTTTTTAGAGGCTCCCTCCACCATGAATTGGTCCAAACTGGGCTGTTTAGCGGCTCCCTCCACCATTAATTGGTCCAAACTGGGCTGGTTAGAGGCTCCCTCCACCATGAATTTGCCCAAACTGGGCTGTTTAGAGGCTCCCTCCACCATTAATTGGTCCAAACTGGGCTGGTTAGAGGCTCCCTCCACCATGAATTTGCCCAAACTGGGCTGTTTAGAGGCTCCCTCCACCATGAATTTGCCCAAACTGGGCTGGTTAGAGGCTCCCTCCACCATGAATTGGTCCAAACTGGGGTTTTTAGAGGCTCCCTCCACCATGAATTGGTCCAAACTTGGCTGTTTAGAGGCTCCCTCCACCATTAATTGGTCCAAACTGGGCTGGTTAGAGGCTCCCTCCACCATGAATTGGTCCAAACTGGGTTTTTTAGAGGCTCCCTCCACCATGAATTTGCCCAAACTGGGCTGTTTAGAGGCTCCCTCCACCATGAATTGGTCCAAACTGGGCTGGTTAGAGGCTCCCTCCACCATGAATTTCCCAAAACTTGGCTGTTTAGAGGCTCCCTCCACCATTAATTGGTCCAAACTGGGCTGGTTAGAGGCTCCCTCCACCATGAATTTGCCCAAACTGGGCTGTTTAGAGGCTCCCTCCACCATGAATTTGCCCAAACTGGGCTGTTTAGAGGCTCCCTCCACCATGAATTGGTCCAAACTGGGTTTTTTAGAGGCTCCCTCCACCATGAATTGGTCCAAACTGGGCTGTTTAGAGGCTCCCTCCACCATGAATTTGCCCAAACTGGGCTGTTTAGCGGCTCCCTCCACCATTAATTGGTCCAAACTGGGCTGGTTAGAGGCTCCCTCCACCATGAATTTGCCCAAACTGGGCTGTTTAGAGGCTCCCTCCACCATGAATTTGCCCAAACTGGGCTGGTTAGAGGCTCCCTCCACCATGAATTGGTCCAAACTGGGGTTTTTAGAGGCTCCCTCCACCATGAATTGGTCCAAACTTGGCTGTTTAGAGGCTCCCTCCACCATGAATTGGTCCAAACTGGGGTGGTTAGAGGCTCCCTCCACCATTAATTGGTCCAAACTGGGCTGGTTAGAGGCTCCCTCCACCATTAATTGGTCCAAACTGGGCTGGTTAGAGGCTCCCTCCACCATTAATTGGTCCAAACTGGGCTGGTTAGAGGCTCCCTCCACCATTAATTGGTCCAAACTGGGCTGGTTAGAGGCTCCCTCCACCATGAATTTGCCCAAACTGGGCTGGTTAGAGGCTCCCTCCACCATGAATTGGTCCAAACTGGGGTTTTTAGAGGCTCCCTCCACCATGAATTTGCCCAAACTGGGGTGTTTAGAGGCTCCCTCCACCATGAATTTGCCCAAACTCTGCTGGTTAGAGGCTCAATCCACCCTGATTTTCAAAACAAATGTTGGTGCCAACCTCAACTTACTACAAGGGCCAAATTCACTGCTGGTGACAAGCTCTCCTCACTGCAAGTGCCAAATACACATGTTTCAAGGTGTTTTCCTACTGTCAGAGAGGTGGTATTGAGTGTGTAAAGTGTGTAGTTGTTAGGCTGTGATGTTGGGGTAATAGAGGGTCTTTGGTGTGTTAGATGCCCCCAGACATGCTTCCCCTGCTGTCCCAGTGTCATTCCAGAGGTGTTGGCATCATTTCCTGGGGTGTCATAGTGGACTTGGTGACCCTCCAGACACGGATTTGGGTTTCCCCCTTAACGAGTATCTGTTCCCCATAGACTATAATGGGGTTCGAAACCCGTTCGAACACACGAACATTGAGCGGCTGTTCGAATCGAATTTCGAACCTCGAACATTTTAGTGTTCGCTCATCTCTACTAAAGATCCTATTATTATGTATCATAAAATTGTCTGTCTGCAGATCAATGATATAAAAATAAGAACTGCAATGAAGAATTTGTACTAGTTGTATTGCAATGCATGAAAAAGCATGTGACTATAGTTATCGTAGTTATCTACCATCCATCTTAGAGAACTGGTTAAATTTTCATTTGGGTGCAAACTGTATTATGCAGATGATCTGCACCTAACTGGGAGGTGTTAAAACAAGAACGCAGCTTTTCTGTAGCAGGTATTTTTCTGCAATGTGTGGGTGAGATTAGCTAGAATCCCATTCACTTTGCAGTTACTATGAGACAGAGTTTTTCACCATGTCGTTTCCACCGCAGTCAAAGCATTGCGTTTTTGCATTGCGGGGCCCAGGTCTTAGGCTAAAGCGAGATTCAGCAAATAAACGTGTGGGAAAAATTGCAGCAGAAATACACTGCATTTTCTCTTCAGTGTTCTCACAGAGTTTTCCATTGTGGACTCTCTGTCCTTGTTATACCTAAATGGAAAACATCAGCATCTCCCCAAGTAAAACTGACATGCTACAATTTTTCAAAAACGCAAATGTTTTTGGAAATGCAGCTTTTCCACTGCAGATTTTTTTTTCTGTAATGTGTGGATAACATTATCCAGCTACGGTATAAACCATGATGCGCTTCCTTGGGTATTTTTCTTCAGCTTTTTTTGCTGCATTTGCCTGCACCACTAAATGTTGTGAAGGGCGGGTTAGTGGCATAGTGAATATACCTCAAAGTACAATCTTGATGCTGAAAAATTCATCTTTTATTTCACATGCAGATGAGCTGTTTAAAGCACTCACGACAATGCCACACCTAATGGAACACCGATTTTCTTCTGTGGTCATCACCCAGTACTGTCCCAAAAATGGAACCATGTAATTATCTAAGAAGATCATGCTCAGGCGAGTTTGGCCCAGCCCCATGTGCACCTAAAAACTGTGTATCAGGGTGGGTTTCCAAGGATACAGCGAAGTCACGAACAAGGAAAATAACTTTAACACCAGTTCTGACACCACAAGATTTTACTTAAGTCCTATGAAGTCTGATGCCCATGAGCTACAGCGCAGTGCTCCCCAAGTATTTGCTAATATATATACTATAATTATACCTACTGGCAGGTATCCAAAGACCACCACTTATTACCTATTAATACCCTTTACACAGGTACAATGGAAATGTAAAGCACCATGGAATTAATGGTGCTATATAAATAGACAATAATAATAATAATAATTAATAATAATAAAAGGGTGTGTGATACGGGGCACCGGTGGTACAGCACAACAGCTTACTATCTTAACAAGTATCTTAACAAGTATTGACTCTATCCCTCTCCCACCCTACATAACAGAGCGAATATAGAGAATAATAGAAGAGTGGCTAGGTAGCTGAAACAGGCTTTAATACAGCATGCTATCCATTGCGTAGATACTGCTGAAGCGTGGCCTAGCAGTCCATAAACCTATCAGTTAGCTTAGCGCCAATAAGTGGTGAGGTGCGTGCATGGTTACCCAATGTGATAGCGCAGTGGGCCGTAGTTGTCTTACTGACCCGGGTCTGCTCTGTACGATCAACAGAAAAGTCCGGACAGATAAGGGGCCCCTCCAGGGAAGCATGTGGTACTGCAAAGGGCTGTCACTTGCTTCCTCAGCAGTGTCTCTGGCAGTAAATTTTTCCCATCTCGCTGTCAGCAGGATCAGCTCCATTCCACCATAGCTCCGAACCCTCTGCAGCACTCCTGCCCATGGATGACGCTGGATTTCTCCTTTTAATGCCTTATCTCTCACAGATCTCAGCTCTTGCTCTTCAAGATGGCCGCCACACACTGAGCTACCCTGTCCCTGGTACATCCTCCACAGATAATCTATAGTTTTATCAGTATGGCTTTAACAAACAGCGACCTCTTGTGGCTGCATAACAAAATTTCAGTCCATACAAAACAGGAGATTTATATAAGCAAAGTAACAGGGGCGGATCCAGGGCCGGGCGAGCCGGGCAACCGCCTGGGGCCCCGCGCTTAGTGGGGCCCCGCGGCGCGGCCGGGACCTAACAAAATGGTCCCGGTCGGCATGTCCCGACTTCTACTGAGCTCAGCGTTAAAGCAGGAGCTGAGCTCACAGCTCCTGCTTTAAACACCTATGTATTCGGCTCATCGGCGGTAGGACGCCGATGAGCCGAATGCATAGGCGTTTAAAGCCGGAGCTGTCACAGCTCAGCTCCTGCTTTAACGCTGAGCTCCGGCCTCCGGCATTTGTAGCCGCGATGTGATGACGTCATCACATCGCGGCTACAATATGTGTATGAGGGAGAGAGCTGCGGGGGAACGAGGAATGGTGAGTGTGTGTGTGCGTGAGTGTGAGACCAGCATGACACTGGGGCAGATGGAGGGGCAGAACGGCATGGCACTGGGGCAGATGGATGGGGAGAACAGCATGACACTGGGGAAGATGGAGGGGCAGAACGGCATGGCACTGGGGCAGATGGAGGGGGAGAACGGCATGACACTGGGGCAGATGGAGGGGGAGAACAGCATGACACTGGGGCAGATGGAGGGGGAGAACAGCATGACACTGGGGCAGATGGAGGGGGAGAACAGCATGACACTGGGGCAGATGAAGGGGGAGAACGGCATGACACTGGGGCAGATGAAGAGGGGGAGAGAACAGCATGACACTGGGGCAGATAAAGAGGGGGAGAGAACAGCATGACACTGGGGCAGATGAAGGGGGGAAGAACAGCATGACACTGGGGCAGATGAAGAGGGGGAGAGAACAGCATGACACTGGGGCAGATAAAGAGGGGGAGAGAACAGCATGACACTGGGGCAGATGAAGGGGGGAAGAACAGCATGACACTGGGGCAGATGAAGGGGGGAAGAACAGCATGACACTGGGGCAGATGGAGGGGGAGAATGGCATGACACTGGGGCAGATAGAGGGGGAGAGAACAGCATGACACTGGGGCAGATGGAGGGGGAGAACGGCATGACACTGGGGCAGATGGAGGGGGGAGAACGGCATGACACTAGGGCAGATGGAGGGGGAGAACAGCATGACACTGGGGCAGATGAGGGGGGGGGGAATGGCATGACACTGGGGCAGATGAAGGGGGGAGAATGGCATGACACTGGGGCAGATGAAGGGGGGAGAACGGCATGACACTGGGGACAGAGATAGAGGGGGGGACATGAAACTAGGGGTAGATGAAGGGTGTATATGAAAATGGGGGGGAGATATAATTTACGGGTGACTGTTGGAGGATTATACTGTGTGGAATCACATGAAAATTGAATGAGAATGGGTGGAGTCAACATAAAAGTGGGTGGGGCCTAATTTGCTGCGGCGCGCTGCGCGCGCCGCACGTTTTGTTCCCTCTTTCTCATCTTCAACAGTTGGGAAGTACAGGTTAGAAGTGCAAGACCCCCAGTAAGTAGGGCCCCGCCAAAGTCAATTGCCCAGGGCCCCGCAAACCCTGGATCCGCCACTGCAAAGTAAAGTAAATCACTTCATGTACTTAGTATCTGTACATTGATAAATACCAACTAACTTTCCTTAACATAAGTTAAATATTTTGCATGTTTATCCTACTATATTATGTATTCTCGGTTTATTAACATTCACTATTGTTTTCATTGTATGTTTGAAATTTGTTCAATAAAAATATTATAAAAAAAAAAAAAAAAAACAACTGGTGACTGGCTCATTAAGCTTTAGTTATATGACTCTATTTATTAAAAGATGACTGGATCATACTACCAAACAATCTGATGTAGCAGTGCTGAGTGTGCATTGAACCATGCTGCACACTCAGCTCTGCTGCATCTGATGTAGCAGTGATAAGTGTGTGCAGTGATAAGTGTGTGCTGAACCATGCTGCACACTCAGCTCTGCTCTGCAGCTCTGTGTGTGCTGAGCTCTGCCGCTTCTCCGTGTAGCAGTGCTGTGTCAGCACTGCTACATCTGAGATCGGACCACAATGGAAACTGCTGTGGACGGATCTTAGACTCCGCCTCCTCCAGCAGAACCAGCGTTGATTGGCCGAATGCTGTACACTGGCCAATCAACGCTGGTCAATGCATTCCTATGGGAAAAAGTCAGCTCGCGCATATCGCAAGCTGACAGGGATCCCGACCAGATACAGCCCCAAAGAGCTGGGTGAGTAACATTCCCACCTAAAAAAAGGTAATCCCTAGCTAACACTGCCTGTAGATCTGTCCCTGTCTTACAGTTACATAGTTCACATTCTCAAATTAATCGAATGTTAAACTCACCATTCGTCTAAATTGGAGGTCACCTGATTTCAGCCGCCAATTCCTTTTTCTGAATTTTTTTTTTTCCTGGCTCCATTGTCGTAGTTCCTTTCCCACCTCCCCTGCGCAGTTATTGGTGCAAAAAAACGTGCCAGGGAAGTTGGGAGGGGATACAAATTTTTACTGCGTTTGCCTCGTGGTATTCGATTGGAATCGAATACCTCGATCGGCCTGATATTCAATCGAATACATATTCGATCGAATGCGTTCGCTCATCTCTAATTATTATTATTATTATTATTATTATTATTATTATTATTATTATTAATGTTCACAAATGTATGCAAAGGCAAAAACTATGCACGTATGAGGCCTGGTTCACATCAGTATTTGAGTTTCTGTTTGGGGAGACCGCTTGGGGACCTGCTAGCACAGGACAGCTAGATAGCGCTTTGATACATTACTGCTGTACAACTAATTGGAATGCAGGCTAGTCATGCATTGTATCATTCAATCCACCCTGATTCCCCCAAACTCTGCTGGTTAGAGTCTCAATCCAACCTGATTCCTCCAAACTCTGCTGGTTGGAGTCTCAATCCATTCTGATTCCCTCAAATTCTGGTGGTTAGAGGCTCAATCCACCCTGATTCTCCCAACCTCTGCTGGTTAGACGCTCAATCCACCCTGATTCCTCCAAAATCTGATGGTTACAGGCTCAATCCACCCCGATTCCCCTGTCAGAGTTGTCAGGTGTCTTACCCCAGGACCGATCAGGTAGACTGCATAATCAGACATTACAGACTCACATGAGTTATACTTCTGTGTGTCCGGACGGAGCTCTGCAACGTTCCACCCAGAATCATTTTATTTTATAGTGGTCAGAATACAGGAACATCCAATCAGATTATGACAAATAACTGGCATAAAATATACTTTGTAAACATAATTTCTGGGGAAAAAGGCTGTAAAATATAGGGTATTTCCGAGATGGGCCCTTTCCATAATTGTTTAAAACCACGACCCATACTCCCTTTCCGTGGGGCCTTTAACCACACATCCTCATTTTATGCTTGCAATGTTATAATTTGTATAAAAGTGATAAATGTCTGAGATTAAAATATGTGTACAAGGTTACGTGGCACATGTTATGTTTATCATTTTCATAAGTACAAAAGTTCATAGACGGGTGACATGCTGCTACAATCCCAGTGTAAAAGACAAAATGGATACTGGTCTGCTCACGCTGAAGCTAACTATAAAACTACTCTAACAACTCCTCCCTTTTTATCATTTTTATACAAAGCCCATGAACAATTTCCCTAACTCCCTCACACTTGGATATCTAAATAGAACCATCTTACTTACTCAAAGTGTGTGAATACTAATTCCACAGGGATCCAGTTTATTTAATGTCAGAAGGTTCAGCTTAGCCACCACAATTTCCAATTTATTACATATAATTGGGAAACTTGTGTGTTCATTTTTTCAATTTTTTTACTCTATGTGGGCACTATTAATTTCAAATAATGGCGCTTGTTGCAGTCATTCTTACGGGCTATATAAGAACTGTACTGGGTAAAATCCTGAATTTCCCCGTTATTAGGCAAGTTAAACAAGAGCCTGTAAAATGTCCCACAATTAATGAGGAAGAAGAATATAGCTACATATTGAGCACCTATAACTGTGAACCTACTGTCTGGGTTTCTTGAAATTTGTAGCTCCACAAGTTGAGGCAAGATGGTGGCCATTTTAACTGCATGCCGTGGTGAGATGGAGAGCTCTTAAAACTTCACTTCATTATCAGGTTATATGAACAGGTGCTGAATTTCAACTATTGAATATTCTAAATCCAGGATCTGTGTCAGTCATCTATTTTAATGGCCCAGTAGAGATGTGATGGCCAGCTCTTAGGACTTCACCTCCTTATGAGGATACTGTGGAGGGAGATGGACTTCAACTATTTAAAATTCTTATGTAAGAAATCATGACACCGTGTGTTAAATAGAGACATAAGTACCATCAGGCTATGGGTTGTACACTATGGTGTTCGGTGGTGAGACCCCACATCTGAGAAATAGTAACACTGAGCTGCATCTTTTATCTTTTCCTTAAGTGGAGCTTAGGCAGGTCCTGGTCTGGTCCCTTGATAAAGCCAGAGGCAAGGGGCAACACAGTTGCTCAGTGGTTAGCACTGTAGCCTTGCAGCACTGGAGTCTTGGAGTTTGAATCCCACCAGGAACAACATCTGCAAGGAGTTTGTATGCTCTCCCTCTGTAT
This sequence comes from Leptodactylus fuscus, assembly GCF_031893055.1. Classification (NCBI taxonomy): domain Eukaryota; kingdom Metazoa; phylum Chordata; class Amphibia; order Anura; family Leptodactylidae; genus Leptodactylus; species Leptodactylus fuscus. The sequence goes on from NC_134265.1 coordinate 165,688,781, forward strand.
GTGTGAGTTTCCTCCCATTCTACAAAGACATACTGATAGGAAAATAAATGTACATTGTGATCCCTATATAGGGCTCACAATCTACAAAAAAAAAAAGAAAAAAAAGCCATATATAGGCAGAAGAGGACAGTTAGTCTTTGATGACCTAATATAAATTCCCTTTGTTCCAATAAGATGTACTAATAAAATTGTGAGAACAGAGAGTCCTTAGAGTCTGCATATGCATTATATTTAACATAAATTGAGAAATCCAAAGTTTCATACTTATATCGTTGCATATTAGTTAATGCATCTTGAAAACACCCAAATTACAAAATTTTTCAGTAAAATTAAATAATTGAAGATGTATAAAATACTAAACCATATTTCCCCATATATTATATGTTTCACGTAGTGTGTAGTGAAAACATCTCATATTGTCATCTATACAGTATTGCACAACATATTAGAATACTTATGTTAGCTATTTGAGTGAATGACTCATTTTCAAAAGCAGGGCTGCAAAGACCAAAGAGATAGTAATATAGGTAATTTTACCGTCCTTTTGCACATGAAAAAAATAATGTGTTCACCCCTTTCTGGTTACCATGGACATAAATAGCTAGGAAAAAACTAATGGCGGTAATTGGAATGGAAAATGCCTGAAAAGGCTATAATTTAAAAGTGGTAGAAAATTACTTCATTGTTATTAATATCTTACACTGGAAATAGTACTAAAATATTTATCTATAAAATTTTCCTTTTTTTAAAAAAAAACCTGTTGCATTATATGTGTTTCTGTTAGGTGTGAGGAAGAGATACACTAGGAGGAGAATATTTAAATCTATACCTGAACATCTCACGTTGCGCTATTCTGTTTAATAACGATCTTATCTTTAATTTATTTTAACTACATTTTTTTTACATCCCAAGTTATGTCTCTATAGAGCAAGGCTAGGCAACCTTTTTTGTTCAGTGTGCCGATTTTAAATAAAAAAAATCAAAGTTGAGGTACTCGGAGTGCCGGGCAATAATTGTAAGGCTGACATACCCTATACTTCTCATAGCACAAATCGTAACATGGGATGCTGCCATACTGGGCTCCCAGCCACATACCACAAAATAAAGCTGGGTTTCTGTAACATGGGGCCTCAATCTAAGGTTGGACCACATATTGTTGGAAGGCACCTTTTTTGTTGCAGAATTTGCTGTGCTTTTCTGAGCCAAGCCAGGATTGGATTGAGCAGAAGGGAGAAAAATAAGAAGCTTCCAATATATGTTCCATTACTTTTGTAGCCAGTCTTAGCTTTAAAAAAAACACAGCAAAATCTACAACAAAAACACTGAGTTTCTGCAACGTGGGGCCTCAGTCTCCTGCACACAAATGGTATGGATGTGGTTTTCACTGACCTTCCCATTAAAAATTAATCGACAGGGCCACAAATGCAGACAGATATAGGGTATGTATACGAATGATATAGGACCTGCTACATATTTTTCAGCTCTTCAATTTGGCCACAAAACTAATGGCTGCATATATGGGTCCATTGAAATGTATAGGTTTGTACATTTATCCTCAGTTGTGGATAAAAGTCTGGTCATGTGCATTACAGGTTAGTAACTCCATGTGCCTCATATTAATTGAAGTTAACCCCATCATGTCCTTCACATTAAACCCCTGTATACCTCATATAAGGGTTACTGATCCGTGAGACATAATAATTAAATATCTTCATTATATAGGTTCTTTTTTTTAGTACCCCCATGTGTCTCACATATCAGTAACCCTTATGTGAAGCACACAGGGGTTAATGTTAGGGACATGATGGGGTTAATTGCTATTAATTTGAGCCACATGGAGTTACTAAAACTAAATTAATAACCTCAAATGCCTGACATTAATAGGCATACCCCAATGTGTACCTGGTGTAGTTTCACTTTCACATTGCTCACGGAGCTCTCCTTCTTTTCTTTGCAGGGCTAAAGATGGCAGGAGCTCCTCACGTGTAACAGAAGGGTCCAGGCAGTATCCTTGTGCTGTACAGTGAGAGCTCCGCCTCCTGGTTTTTCCTCACCCCTCTCATTGGTGGGTAGAGAGGGCAGCCAGAGAAGGGGAAGTGTCTTTTACCTCAGCTCTAGCAGAGAACTGAATGGAGGCTCCATCTTCATTTAATACACGAAGGTCCAGTGCTGACTGCCGTGCCAGCAAAATATGCCACGCGTGCCACTCTTGGCATACATGCCAGGTGTTGCCGACCCCTGCTATAGAGAGAGAAAGAATTGCTTTGCTACAAATACAGATGGTCAGAGCTTTCTTCTTGGGCAAAGCAAACTATCTTCTTATTCCCTTCCTCCAGAAATCAGCACAATTTGCACTTGTCCAGTTAGTTAAGCTAAGTTCACACAGAGTTTTTTGGTCAGGATTTTGAAGCCGTATCTGCCTCAAAATCCTGACCAAAAAGACAGCTCCCATTGAAATTGTTTCTTCCGGCTCCTGGAAAAAAGAAGCGAGATGCTCATTCTTCAGGCTGTTTTGCCTCGTGATTTGGCCTAAAGACACACCCTCCTCCGGACTAGGTCCATTCATTGGGCCTAATCCGGAGCGGAGTGCGCGGCTGGATGCCAGTGCAGTACACCGACTTTCAGTGGCGGCTGCCAGGCCTCCGTATCATGTTCTGGACCAAAAAACCCTGTATGAACTTACTCTAACTCCACCAGATTTGCAGCCTAACTACAACTATTACTATGACTAGAGATGAGCGAACAGTGTTCTATCGAACTCATGTTCGATCGGATATTAGGCTGTTCGGCATGTTCGAATCGAATCGAACACCGCGTGGTAAAGTGCGCCATTACTCGATTCCCCTCCCACCTTCCCTGGCGCCTTTTTTGCTCCAATAACAGCGCAGGGTAGGTGGGACAGGAACTACGACACCGGTGACGTTGAAAAAAGTAGGCAAAACCCATTGGCTGCCGAAAACATGTGACCTCTAATTTAAAAGAACAGCGCCGCCCAGCTTCGCGTCATTCTGAGCTTGCAATTCACCGAGGACGGAGGTTTCCGTCCAGTTAGCTAGGGGTTAGATTCTGGGTAGGCAGGGACAGGCTAGGATAGGAAGGAGAAGACAACCAACAGCTCTTATAAGAGCTAAATTCCAGGGAGAAGCTTGTCAGTGTAACGTGGCACTGACGGGCTCAATCGCCGCAACCCAGCTTTCCCAGGATCCTGAATGGAATACACTGTCAGTGTATTCCCGTATACCCGATATATACCCCCGATACCCGTTCCAACGGTGTGCCCCCCCACCTTCACCCCAGAAATACCCTGCAAGTCCCCTAGCAATAGGATTGGGGCTATATACACCCACTATTTTTGCTACTGCCATATAGTGCCATTGTCTCACTGGGAATTCAAAGAATATATTGGGCTTACATATAACTTCAATTCCAGGGAGAAGCTTGTCAGTGTAACGTGGCACTGACGGGCTCAATCGCCGCAACCCAGCTTTCCCAGGATCCTGAATGGAACACACTGACAGTGTATTCCCGTATACCCCATATATACACCCCAAATCCCCGTTCCAACGGTGTGCCCCCCCACCTTCACCTCAGAAATACCCTGCAAGTCCCCTAGCAATAGAATTGGGGCTATATACACCCACAATTTTTGCTACTGGTATATAGTGCCATTGTCTGACTGGGAATTCAAAGAATATATTGGGGTGACGTGCACCCACAATTTTTGCTACTGCTATACAGTGCCATTGTCTCACTGGGAATTCAAAGAATATATGGGGGTTATGTGCACCCACAATTTTTAATACTGGTATACAATGCCATTGTCTGACTGGGAATTCAAAGAATATATGGGGGTTACGTGCACCCACAATTTTTAATACTGGTATACAGTGCCATTGTCTGACTGGGAATTCAAAGAATATATGGGGGTTATGTGCACCCACAATTTTTAATACTGGTATACAGTGCCATTGTCTGACTGGGAATTCAAAGAATATATGGGGGTTACGTGCACCCACAATTTTTAATACTGCTATACAGTTCCATTGTCTCACTGGGAATTCAAAGAATATATGGGGGTTATGTGCACCCACAATTTTTAATACTGGTATACAGTGCCATTGTCTGACTAGGAATTCAAAGAATATATGGGGGTTATGTGCACCCACAATTTTTAGTACTGGAATACAGTGCCATTGTCTCACTGGGAATTCAAAGAATATATTGGGGTTATGTGCACCCACAATTTTTACTACTGGTATATAGTGCCATTGTCTGACTGGGAATTCAAAGAATATATGGGGGTTATGTGCACCCACAATTTTTAATACTGGTATACAGTGCCATTGTCTGACTGGGAATTCAAAGAATATATGGGGGTTATGTGCACCCACAATTTTTAATACTGGTATACAGTGCCATTGTCTGACTGGAAATTCAAAGAATATATTGGGGTTATGTGCACCCACAATTTTTACTACTGGTATACAGTGCCATTGTCTGACTGGGAATTCAAAGAATATATGGGGGTTATGTGCACCCACAATTTTTAATACTGGTATATAGTGCCATTGTCTGACTGGGAATTCAAAGAATATATGGGGGTTACGTGCACCCACAATTTTTGCTACTGCTATACAGTTCCATTGTCTCACTGGGAATTCAAAGAATATATGGGGGTTATGTGCACCCACAATTTTTAATACTGGTATACAGTGCCATTGTCTGACTGGGAATTCAAAGAATATATTGGGGTTATGTGCACCCACAATTTTTACTACTGGTATACAGTGCCATTGTCTCACTGGGAGTTCAAAGAATATATTGGGGTTATGTGCACCCACAATTTTTACTACTGATATATAGTGCCATTGTCTGACTGGGAATTCAAAGAATATATGGGGGTTACGTGCACCCACAATTTTTGCTACTGCTATACAGTTCCATTGTCTCACTGGGAATTCAAAGAATATATGGGGGTTATGTGCACCCACAATTTTTAATACTGGTATACAGTGCCATTGTCTGACTGGGAATTCAAAGAATATATGGGGGTTATGTGCACCCACAATTTTTACTACTGGTATACAGTGCCATTGTCTGACTGGGAATTCAAAGAATATATTGGGGTTATGTGCACCCACAATTTTTAATACTGGTATATAGTGCCATTGTCTGACTGGGAATTCAAAGAATATATGGGGGTTATGTGCACCCACAATTTTTACTACTGGTATACAGTGCCATTGTCTGACTGGGAATTCAAAGAATATATGGGGGTTATGTGCACCCACAATTTTTACTACTGGTATACAGTGCCATTGTCTGACTGGGAATTCAAAGAATATATTGGGGTGACGTGCACCCACAATTTTTGCTACTGCTATACAGTGCCATTGTCTGACTGGGAATTCAAAGAATATATTGGGGTTATGTGCACCCACAATTTTTAATACTGGTATATAGTGCCATTGTCTGACTGGGAATTCAAAGAATATATGGGGGTTATGTGCACCCACAATTTTTAATACTGGTATACAGTGCCATTGTCTGACTGGGAATTCAAAGAATATATTGGGGTTATGTGCACCCACAATTTTTACTACTGGTATACAGTGCCATTGTCTCACTGGGAATTCAAAGAATATATTGGGGTTATGTGCACCCACAATTTTTACTACTGGTATATAGTGCCATTGTCTGACTGGGAATTCAAAGAATATATGGGGGTTACGTGCACCCACAATTTTTGCTACTGCTATACAGTTCCATTGTCTCACTGGGAATTCAAAGAATATATGGGGGTTATGTGCACCCACAATTTTTAATACTGGTATATAGTGCCATTGTCTGACTGGGAATTCAAAGAATATATGGGGGTTACGTGCACCCACAATTTTTGCTACTGCTATACAGTTCCATTGTCTCACTGGGAATTCAAAGAATATATGGGGGTTATGTGCACCCACAATTTTTAATACTGGTATACAGTGCCATTGTCTGACTGGGAATTCAAAGAATATATGGGGGTTATGTGCACCCACAATTTTTACTACTGGTATACAGTGCCATTGTCTGACTGGGAATTCAAAGAATATATTGGGGTGACGTGCACCCACAATTTTTGCTACTGCTATACAGTGCCATTGTCTCACTGGGAATTCAAAGAATATATGGGGGTTATGTGCACCCACAATTTTTAATACTGGTATACAGTGCCATTGTCTGACTGGGAATTCAAAGAATATATTGGGGTTATGTGCACCCACAATTTTTAATACTGGTATATAGTGCCATTGTCTGACTGGGAATTCAAAGAATATATGGGGGTTATGTGCACCCACAATTTTTAATACTGGTATACAGTGCCATTGTCTGACTGGGAATTCAAAGAATATATGGGGGTTATGTGCACCCACAATTTTTACTACTGGTATACAGTGCCATTGTCTGACTGGGAATTCAAAGAATATATTGGGGTGACGTGCACCCACAATTTTTGCTACTGCTATACAGTGCCATTGTCTGACTGGGAATTCAAAGAATATATGGGGGTTACGTGCACCCACAATTTTTAATACTGCTATACAGTTCCATTGTCTCACTGGGAATTCAAAGAATATATGGGGGTTATGTGCACCCACAATTTTTAATACTGGTATACAGTGCCATTGTCTGACTGGGAATTCAAAGAATATATTGGGGTTATGTGCACCCACAATTTTTAATACTGGTATATAGTGCCATTGTCTGACTGGGAATTCAAAGAATATATGGGGGTTATGTGCACCCACAATTTTTAATACTGGTATACAGTGCCATTGTCTGACTGGGAATTCAAAGAATATATTGGGGTTATGTGCACCCACAATTTTTACTACTGGTATACAGTGCCATTGTCTCACTGGGAATTCAAAGAATATATTGGGGTTATGTGCACCCACAATTTTTACTACTGGTATATAGTGCCATTGTCTGACTGGGAATTAAAGAATATATGGGGGTTACGTGCACCCACAATTTTTGCTACTGCTATACAGTTCCATTGTCTCACTGGGAATTCAAAGAATATATGGGGGTTATGTGCACCCACAATTTTTAATACTGGTATATAGTGCCATTGTCTGACTGGGAATTCAAAGAATATATGGGGGTTACGTGCACCCACAATTTTTGCTACTGCTATACAGTTCCATTGTCTCACTGGGAATTCAAAGAATATATGGGGGTTATGTGCACCCACAATTTTTAATACTGGTATACAGTGCCATTGTCTGACTGGGAATTCAAAGAATATATGGGGGTTATGTGCACCCACAATTTTTACTACTGGTATACAGTGCCATTGTCTGACTGGGAATTCAAAGAATATATTGGGGTTATGTGCACCCACAATTTTTAATACTGGTATATAGTGCCATTGTCTGACTGGGAATTCAAAGAATATATGGGGGTTATGTGCACCCACAATTTTTAATACTGGTATACAGTGCCATTGTCTGACTGGGAATTCAAAGAATATATGGGGGTTATGTGCACCCACAATTTTTACTACTGGTATACAGTGCCATTGTCTGACTGGGAATTCAAAGAATATATTGGGGTGACGTGCACCCACAATTTTTGCTACTGCTATACAGTGCCATTGTCTGACTGGGAATTCAAAGAATATATTGGGGTTATGTGCACCCACAATTTTTAATACTGGTATATAGTGCCATTGTCTGACTGGGAATTCAAAGAATATATGGGGGTTATGTGCACCCACAATTTTTAATACTGGTATACAGTGCCATCGTCTGACTGGGAATTCAAAGAATATATTGGGGTTATGTGCACCCACAATTTTTACTACTGGTATACAGTGCCATTGTCTCACTGGGAATTCAAACAATATATTGGGGTTATGTGCACCCACAATTTTTACTACTGGTATATAGTGCCATTGTCTGACTGGGAATTCAAAGAATATATGGGGGTTACGTGCACCCACAATTTTTGCTACTGCTATACAGTTCCATTGTCTCACTGGGAATTCAAAGAATATATGGGGGTTATGTGCACCCACAATTTTTAATACTGGTATATAGTGCCATTGTCTGACTGGGAATTCAAAGAATATATGGGGGTTACGTGCACCCACAATTTTTGCTACTGCTATACAGTTCCATTGTCTCACTGGGAATTCAAAGAATATATGGGGGTTATGTGCACCCACAATTTTTAATACTGGTATACAGTGCCATTGTCTGACTGGGAATTCAAAGAATATATGGGGGTTATGTGCACCCACAATTTTTACTACTGGTATACAGTGCCATTGTCTGACTGGGAATTCAAAGAATATATTGGGGTGACGTGCACCCACAATTTTTGCTACTGCTATACAGTGCCATTGTCTGACTGGGAATTCAAAGAATATATTGGGGTTATGTGCACCCACAATTTTTAATACTGGTATATAGTGCCATTGTCTGACTGGGAATTCAAAGAATATATGGGGGTTATGTGCACCCACAATTTTTAATACTGGTATACAGTGCCATCGTCTGACTGGGAATTCAAAGAATATATTGGGGTTATGTGCACCCACAATTTTTACTACTGGTATACAGTGCCATTGTCTCACTGGGAATTCAAACAATATATTGGGGTTATGTGCACCCACAATTTTTACTACTGGTATATAGTGCCATTGTCTGACTGGGAATTCAAAGAATATATGGGGGTTACGTGCACCCACAATTTTTGCTACTGCTATACAGTTCCATTGTCTCACTGGGAATTCAAAGAATATATGGGGGTTATGTGCACCCACAATTTTTAATACTGGTATATAGTGCCATTGTCTGACTGGGAATTCAAAGAATATATGGGGGTTACGTGCACCCACAATTTTTGCTACTGCTATACAGTTCCATTGTCTCACTGGGAATTCAAAGAATATATGGGGGTTATGTGCACCCACAATTTTTAATACTGGTATACAGTGCCATTGTCCGACTGGGAATTCAAAGAATATATGGGGGTTATGTGCACCCACAATTTTTAATACTGGTATACAGTGCCATTGTCTGACTGGGAATTCAAAGAATATATGGGGGTTATGTGCACCCACAATTTTTACTACTGGTATACAGTGCCATTGTCTGACTGGGAATTCAAAGAATATATTGGGGTGACGTGCACCCACAATTTTTGCTACTGCTATACAGTGCCATTGTCTGACTGGGAATTCAAAGAATATATGGGGGTTACGTGCACCCACAATTTTTAATACTGCTATACAGTTCCATTGTCTCACTGGGAATTCAAAGAATATATGGGGGTTATGTGCACCCACAATTTTTAATACTGGTATACAGTGCCATTGTCTCACTGGGAATTCCACAAATAATTTGGGGATTCATTCACCCTACATCTCAGGCTCTTGCCATATTCACCCAGGTTGTCAGTGCTGCACCAGCTCGTTCCCAGACAGCTCGGCCCAAAAAACACGTTACCTATATAGAGGATTTGGACAATGAAGACAACATGTTCTAAATCTAATGTCTGCACCTTCTCCAGAATTAAAATAAAGGCAGCGTTTAACTTTCAAATAGCACTGCACAAAGGAAGAGCTTATCAGCTTGTCTCATGACATGCTACTGAAAAGTTTCATTTGTGTATCTTAATGTAAATATAGTTGTATAAGCTTTTTGGGTTTTAGGCACTGCCAAGTTATTTATTACCACCCGCTCCCTTATAATGATGATGACGCCAAAGTCACTGTGGGTGTTCAGAGCTCACAGCTTTGGGTGACATTTGTCTTGCTCTCTGTCGGTACCAGCTGTCTTTTTGGATACCGTAAAGTTATGTTGACTTTATTAACAGCTATAGAAGCTTTAGCCAGGTTGTGACGGTGTGTAACCCTAACAACACTAAGTGGGATACACATTAATAGTCAGTCTATGTACGCTAAACGTATCACTGAAGTAATTTTTTTTCCCTCTCCCCTAATATAAGAAAGGAACAGACATTAGACCTAGACCGGGGTTCGAGGCTTGAAAAAATCCAGTATTATTTGTTCTTCATGATGTGAAATATGTGTTGAAAAGCAACCCAAGATGAAGTCAGCCATGTGTGCCAGTGTGTTACTTGGCATGCCTTTGCTGGCCCCAACTGTAAGGGTCACTCTCCATTTCCTCCATTTTCCACTCCCCTTCACACCATTTGTGGTGAAGCAATGGGATGCACTGAAGTGCACCCTCTAGCCTCGTGTGGGATAGGGACATCAGATGCCACTCCAACCCCCTCGTCTTCCTCCGCCAGCCAACGGTGCGAAGATGAGAGGAGTGTGCTCTGAATGTTTTCTGCCTAGCAGAGGCTAGTTCTCACTTACGAAAATGGCCCCACTTTGACCTGTATATCAGGCACAATGGTGTAGGTTTCAAAGAAACATGGCACCAACAAGTTGGAAAACGTGGGCCATGCGTGGACCGTGTTTGAGTCTGGCAAGCTCCAGATCTGCTACCAGGTTCCAGCCATTATCACAGGCGCAAAAATGCCAGGCCCCAGGTGTAGCAGGGAAAAAAAAATGCCATCTCAGCCAGGATGGCATCCCTGACCTCGGAGGCACTGTGCTGTCTGTCCCCCAAGCTGATCAGTTTCAGCACGGCCTACTGACATCTCCCCATGCCAGTGTTACAGTGTTTTCCGCTAGTAGCTGGGGTGGAGGTTGCAGCTTCGTAGGGTTTCAGTCTACTCCTGCCATGAATTTTGGCCTGGGAGAGGAGATAGGCCACCCCAGTTTGCACCCGGGGAACAGACTCCACCACATTCACCCTGCCTGTCATTAAAGATAAGCACTGCAGCATCCCTGACCACAGGCGCTTGTCCATGTGTCGGTGGTCAAGTGGACCTTGCAGCAAAGCGCAGAGCTCTGGGCCCGACTGATGTTATGGGACACATGCAGGCGCAAGGCAGAGACAGCACACCAAGAGAAGTAGTAACGGCTAGGCCCAGCATAGGGAGGTGCCCCAGCTGCCATCTGCTGACGGAAGGCCTGGGTCTCCAGAAGCATAAACAAACACCAACATCTCCAGGGCCAGCAGTTTATCGATGAGGCTGTTACAGGCTTGGGCATGGGGGTGGGTTGTATTGTACTTCTGCCTGCAATGAAAAGCTTGGGAAATGTGGAGTGGCTGGGAAGAGGCGCATGATGGTGCAGGCCAAAAGGGCGCATGAGGGTGAACTCCCCAATGTGTCAGAGATAGGTGTGTAGGTGTCCTTGCATCATATACTTGCACCATATTTGGCTTTGGAAGTTAATTTTGTGCCAAAAAGTGGTTAAGACAGCGATCCCTCAGCTACTCCCGTTACACTGTCTATTGAAGTTACCATCTGTGGAAGTGGACCACCATTTCTAAGATCCCAAAGGAAGCAGGCAAGAGATGTGCAGTTCAGAAAAAAAGATGAGAAAATAAGTTTAGGCTGTAGAGCACAGAGGGATCGGAGAGGACAGAGCTGGTGTCGGCCAGGTATTCCCACAACATGCGCCTATACTTGTCCCTCCTGGTGACACTAGGCCCCTGAGTGGCAGTAATTTGTCCAGGGGGGCCATTAACGTGTTCCAGACCTAGGAATAAGTCTTCCAACAGGGTAGAGTTTTGCATGCCTTTGCTTCTACCCACTGTTTTTGCTGCTTAGCTTCCCTCCACATCTACTCTGCTTTCACCCCTAAACATCACCCCAGTTTATGCCTTTGCTTCTACCCAGGTTTTTTGTTGATTTAGCTTCCCTCTACATCTACACTGCTTTAGCCCCTAGACATCACCCCTGTCCATGTGGGGTCGGTGGCCTCGTCATCCACCAACTCCTCTTCCAATTGCGCACTGCCCCCTTACTGCAAACCGCACATGACCACAGCTTGCCTTGATGGCAACTGTGTCTCATGATCCCCACTTAGGTCCAGACAAGTCGGTGGCGGGTCCAAAACCCCCAAATTGGAAGGAAATGGCAGATGCTGCAGTATTTCTAACACCTGTTCCTGGTGCTCGGGCCTGGTCTGTGTTGTACCCTGCACCCTGCTTAACGCATCTGCCATATCCGAAGTTGTGCTGAGCGCATGCTAATGTTTCGTGTCCAGTGCAATGGATGGGATGGGATTTCACATAAGTCTGCCACCCATGGCCACTCATGGTTGAGCAACTGAGGGAGTTGACTTTGACGAACCCGAGGGTTTTGGAGTTGGAACTACATCAAAGGTCTGTGCTGCTCACACACTCTGCTCAACACATGATATGTTTAGTGCCAGCAGTGTGGAGACGTCGCACAACAGCCGTTGTTCCAGCAGGTACAGGCGTTGTAGGAGTGCATAGAGGCTAGCAGCGGCAACTATACACTTTAAAAACTATCCGCACAAGCGCCACACTTTCACCAGTAGCTCAGGAACATTGGGGTACCTTTTTCAAAAGATTAGCAGCAATGAGTTAAAAACGTGGCCCAGGCATGGAATATGTTGCAGGCTGCCAAGCTACAGAGCCAATCCCAGGTTACGGCCATTATCACACATGACAACATGCCTGGGCCCAGGTGCAGTGGCAAAAACCACATTGCCGTCTCATCGAGGATGGCATGACTCACTTTGTAGGCAGTGTGCTGTCTGGCCCCCAAGCTGATGAGCTTCAGCACGGCCCGCTGACGTCTCCCCACACCAGTGTTGCAGCGTTTCCAGCTCGTAGCTGGGGTCAATTTAACAGCGGAGGAGGGTGGTGTTTCAGCCCTCCTCCCAGGAATGTTGTGTGGGGAGACAAGTCAGGCCACCACATTTTGCGACCCGGTCCACGCCTCAACTACATTCAACCACTGTGCCCAAATTGAAAGGTAGCATCCCTGTCCGCATGCACTTGTCCATTCGTAACTGGTCACATGGAACTTTAGGGCTAAGCGCTGAATTTAGGGACCGCCTCATGTTTGGGGGAAAGTGCTGGTGTGGACGGCACAGTGAGGTGGCGCAGTAGACACTCTGCCCAAAAAGGGCAGAGTGTCCCCCAGCCGGGATTCCAACATCTCCTGGGCCAGATTTCTTGAGATGAGGCCGTTGAAGCCTTGGGCATGTGGGTGGGTTGCGCTGTACTTTAGCATGAAATGAAAGGCTTGGGAGATGGGGAGTTGCTGGGAAGAGGCGCATGATGGCGCGGGCAAAAGGAGAAATGGCAGGAAAAGGTGAGGATAAGGGTGAACTCCCCAAAGTGTCAGAGGCAGATGTGGAGGTGTCCTGGCTCCTGGTCTGGACTGCAGCGCCAGCCCTGTCAACAGTGGAAGAGGCAGTGGCCGCCAGGCCAAACGACGATTATCCTGCGCTTGCTCTCACCCACTGAGCCCAGGGCTTGCCTTCCAAATGATGGCACCCGCAAGAGGTGGTGAGATTCCTCTCCGCAGATCTCCAAACCATCTTGGACTTGCAAATTGCACTAAATTTGTCATGTAACTGACATGTATATGATGAGTCTATCCATTGTCTGTTCATTTTGGTGAAAGTCAGCCTGTCAGCTGACAGACAGCTGTGCTTGTCAGTGATGATGTCACCGGCTGCTTGTACCCCCAGTTTTTCCTGCTTAGCTTGCCTCCACATCCACACTGCTTTTGCCCCTAGACATCATCCCTATCCATGCCTCTTCCCCTAGCCATAACTCTGCCACCCCTGGAAACTCATGGTGCAGAAACTTTGGTTGCTGACTTTGAGGAACCCTTGGGTTTTGTAGATGGAACTCCATCAAAGGTCTGTGCAGCTCACACACCCTGCTCAAGATATGGTATTGTAGGGTTTCAGCGTGTGTGAATGACGGACAACAGCCTGTGTTTGGACAGATGTAGGCCTTGCTAGAGTGTTTTTAGGCTAGCAGCGACTCCTGTGCACTTGCAAAAGTGGGCGCACAAGCGCCGCATTTTCAACAGTAGCTTCGGTACATTTGGGTATGTTTTTAAAAAACTTTGCACCACTAGGTTAGACGTGGGCCAAACATGGAACGTGTTGGAGGCTGGCAAGCTCCAGAGCCGCTACCAGGTTCCAGCCATTATCACAGGCGTAAAAATGCCAGGCCCCAGGTGTAGCAGGGAAAAAAAAATGCCATCTCAGCCAGGATGGCATCCCTGACCTCGGAGGCACTGTGCTGTCTGTCCCCCAAGCTGATGAGCTTCAGCACCGCCTGCTGACGTCTCCCCACACCAGTGTTTTAGCGTTTGCCGCTAGTAGCTGTGGTGGAGGTTGCAGCGTCGTAGGGTTTCAGTCTACTCCTGCCATGAATTTTGGCCTGGGAGAGGAGATAGGCCACCCCAGTTTGCACCCGGGGAACAGACTCCACCACATTCACCCTGCCTGTCATTAAAGATAAGCACTGCAGCATCCCTGACCACAGGCGCTTGTCCAAGTGTCGGTGGTCAAGTGGACCTTGCAGCAAAGCGCGGAACTAAGGGCCCACCTGATGTTGAGTGACACGTGCTGGTGCAAGGCGGGGACGCCACACCGGGAGAAGTTGAGACGGCTAGGGACGGCATAGTGAGGTGCCACAGTTGCCATCAGGTCCGGGAAGGCGGGAGTTTCAACAAGCCGGAACGCCAACCTCTCCTGGGCCAGCAGTTTAGCGATGTTGGCGTTCTAGGCTTGCGTGGGTGGGTGGTTAGCGGTGTATTTCTGCCGGCGCTCCAATGTCTGAGAGATGGTGGGTTGTTGTAAAGAAGCGCCTGATGGTGCCTTTGATGGTGCAGGAGAAGGAGATAAGACAGAAACAGGGGAGGATGAGGGAGAAGTCAACAAAGTGGCGGAGGCAGATGAAGTGATGTCCTGGCTCGTCCTCTGGAGTGCATCGCCAGCACTGTGAGCAGAGGCAGTGGCATGAACGGCGGGCGACGTTTGTCCTGCCGTTGCTGCCTGCCACTGATTCCATTGCTTGGATTCCAAATGACGGTGCATTGAAGTGGTGGACAGGTTGCTCTTCTCAGGGCCCCTACTCGATTTCGAGAGGCAAATTGTGTAGACGATACTATATCTGTCCTCGGCGCATTCCTTGAAAAAACTCTACACCTTCAAGAAACGTGCCCTCGATGGGGGAGTTTTTCTGGGCTGGGTACAAAAGGGAACATCTTCGGACATTCCGGGTCTGGCCTGGCTTCGGCAAAGCAGCTGACCTCTGCCTCTGGACATGTCTCTGCCTCTAGCTACCCTTTTTGGTGCTGCACCTGCCTCAACATCCACACTACTTTCCCAGCTTGACATCTGCCTTGTCCAGGTGGGGTCGGTGTCCTCGTCGTCCACCACCTCCTCTTCCAACTCCTGTCTCGCCTCCTCCTCCTGCACAATGCGCATGTCAACTGGCTGCCCTGACAGCAACTGCGTCTCATCGTCGTCGATGAGGGTGGGTTGCTGGTCATCCGCCACCAAATCGACCGGAGATGGAATGGAGGAGACTCTAGTGTTTGAGCATCTGGACACAGATACTCGTCTGTTAGGTCCGTGGAATCGCGAAATGGAGGGGCAGGTTGCGGTACAGTCAAAGGAAGGGAGAACAGCTCTGGGGAGCAGGGACAGTTGGGGTTATTGTTCTGGGAAGATTGGGAATTTTGGGTGGAAGGAGGACAAGACTGTTGGGTAAGAGGAGGTAGAGGCTGACTGGCTGGTGGACAATGTGCTTTAAGCGTTATCCGACAGCCATTGCAAGACCTGTTCCTGGTTCTCGGGCCTACTAATCTTTGTACCATTCAGCCTAGTTAATGTGGAACTTTTGTGCAAAGCGCAGAACTTAGGGCCCGCCTGATGTTAAGGGACACACGCTGGTACAAGGCTCAACTCACCCTAAGTGCCAAAAACACTGCTGGTGCAAGGCTCTACTCATGCCAAGGGCCTCAATCTCTGCTGGTAGCTCAGCTTAAGGTCATGTAACTTTGTTTGGAAGGGCTCATGTTAAGGGCTAGAAAAGTGAATTTTGGAAGGTCTTACCACATCACACACACACACACACACACACACACACACACTCAAAATGACAGTTAAGGGTGAGGGCTTTTGGAATTCCCATTGCCTATTCCATTTGTGGTTGTCATGGGGAACGTGATTTAAAGGGGTGGTTGTTACTGTTTGTTGAGCTTAAATTGGGGTTTGTGTCCATCCATTTGGGGAGTAAAGAAGGTTTCCAGGTATTTTCCCACTTTGATAGAGGTTTTTTTGAATGTGGAAAGTGTGCAGTTGTTAGGCAGTGATGTTGGGGTAATAGAGGGTCTTTGGTGTGTTAGATGCCCCCAGACATGCTTCCCCTGCTGTCCCAGTGTCATTCCAGAGGTGTTGGCATCATTTCCTGGGGTGTCATAGTGGACTTGGTGACCCTCCAGACACGGATTTGGGTTTCCCCCTTAACGAGTATCTGTTCCCCATAGACTATAATGGGGTTCGAAACCCGTTCGAACACACGAACATTGAGCGGCTGTTCGAATCGAATTTCGAACCTCGAACATTTTAGTGTTCGCTCATCTCTAACTATGACTACTAGTAGCTGCATAAGTACTGCTGTAGCGGTTGCTACATGGTGGCTCCTCCACACAGTATAATGTCCCATAGCGGCTGCTATGGAGTTCATTGCAAATAATACAAAAATTTCAGATTCGGCAAAACTCGAAATTTTGGGATACACCACCAACTAACTAGGGTCTTTTCAATAATGATCAGAGGCCCAGGGGAGGTGACAAAGGTAAAAAAAAACAAAAACAGTGGTACTCACCTCTCCTGGGCTCCAGCATGACTCCTTATTGTTTTTGGCCCTCTTTGATGACGTCACTGACATGGGTTACGCTGGCATCATTATGTGTCACAATACCGGACTGACCCACATGACATCTGTGTCATCACTACAAAGGTCCAAAGATTGCATGGAGTTGTGCCGGAGTCCAAGAGCGTAGCACTGGTTATTATGTTTGCTTACCTCGCCTGTGCCTCCAATCATTATACTTGGGGGGTCTGAAGAGACCACAGAGTATAATAATACCAGTATTTGTTGGAGTTCTCCCCAACAAATACTCTTGTCGCAGGCCTTCAGCCTCACTTTTCATTCTCCGCTCCTCCTTATGGCCACCTCTGATTCTTTGCCGTGGGGTGTTATTCCCTCCAGGTACCCCATGTGTCCAAGTGGAGGAGGCTGTGAGCAGGAATGGGGATCAAAAAGTAAATAGGGCCTTTTACCTTCTAGGATAACTACAGAAAGTAACAGCCTATTAAAAAAAAAAGCAGCAGGGAACATTAGTCCCTCTAAGGTCGCAGGCCCTGTAGAAGTCGCAAGTGTTTCCTACCTTCAGTCACATTTTACTAATCTTGGAAAACCCCTTTTGAATTTGATATCTGAAATAGTGTACAAATATTACATAACTGATAGACAGTAATATTTATGTCAACAATCTGACATGAATATCTCTCTCAGCTATCATTTTGTAAACAAGGCATTTCATAGAAAATGAAAAACATACCCTCTAATTTACTAAGCATGGAAGCTATACAGTAGCATGAAATTTGTCTTAGAAAAATTGAAGGAATTAGGATATTTGTACCTTAAGTATATGTAAACTTTGCCTCGTCATTATTAGAGATGAGCGAACAGTGTTCTATCGAACTCATGTTCGATCGGATATTAGGCTGTTCGGCATGTTCGAATCGAATCGAACACCGCGTGGTAAAGTGCGCCATTACTCGATTCCCCTCCCACCTTCCCTGGCGCCTTTTTTGCTCCAATAACAGCGCAGGGTAGGTGGGACAGGAACTACGACACCGGTGACGTTGAGAAAAGTAGGCAAAACCCATTGGCTGCCGAAAACATGTGACCTCTAATTTAAAAGAACAGCGCCGCCCAGGTTCGCGTCATTCTGAGCTTGCAATTCACCGAGGACGGAGGTTTCCGTCCAGCTAGCTAGGGCTTAGATTCTGGGTAGGCAGGGACAGGCTAGGATAGGAAGGAGAAGACAACCACAACAGCTCTTGTAAGAGCTAAATTCCAGGGAGAAGCTTGTCAGTGTAACGTGGCACTGACGGGCTCAATCGCCGCAACCCAGCTTTCCCAGGATCCTGAATGGAATACACTGTCAGTGTATTCCCGTATACCCGATATATACCCCGATACCCGTTCCAACGGTGTGCCCCCCCACCTTCACCCCAGAAATACCCTGCAAGTCCCCTAGCAATAGAATTGGGGCTATATACACCCACAATTTTTACTACTGGTATACAGTGCCATTGTCTCACTGGGAATTCAAAGAATATATTGGGAATACAAATACCCTCATTTCTTGCTACTGCCATATAGTGCCAGTGTCTGACTGGGAATTCAAAGAATATATTGGGGTTACGTGCACCCACAATTTTTACTACTGGTATACAGTGCCATTGTCTCACTGGGAATTCAAAGAATATATTGGGGTTATAAATACCCTCATTTCTTGCTACTGCCATATAGTGCCAGTTTCTGACTGGTAATTCAAAGAATATATTGGGGTTACGTGCACCCACAATTTTTACTACTGGTATACAGTGCCATTGTCTGACTGGGAATTCAAAGAATATATTGGGAATACAAATACCCTCATTTCTTGCTACTGCCATATAGTGCCAGTTTCTGACTGGTAATTCAAAGAATATATTGGGGTTACGTGCACCCACAATTTTTACTACTGGTATACAGTGCCATTGTCTGACTGGGAATTCAAAGAATATATTGGGAATACAAATACCCTCATTTCTTGCTACTGCCATATAGTGCCAGTTTCTGACTGGTAATTCAAAGAATATATTGTGGTTACGTGCACCCACAATTTTTACTACTGGTATACAGTGCCATTGTCTGACTGGGAATTCAAAGAATATATTGGGAATACAAATACCCTCATTTCTTGCTACTGCCATATAGTGCCAGTGTCTGATTGGGAATTCAAAGAATATATTGGGGTTACGTGCACCCACAATTTTTACTACTGGTATACAGTGCCATTGTCTGACTGGGAATTCAAAGAATATATTGGGAATACAAATACCCTCATTTCTTGCTACTGCCATATAGTGCCAGTTTCTGACTGGTAATTCAAAGAATATATTGGGGTTACGTGCACCCACAATTTTTACTACTGGTATACAGTGCCATTGTCTGACTGGGAATTCAAAGAATATATTGGGAATACAAATACCCTCATTTCTTGCTACTGCCATATAGTGCCAGTTTCTGACTGGTAATTCAAAGAATATATTGTGGTTACGTGCACCCACAATTTTTACTACTGGTATACAGTGCCATTGTCTGACTGGGAATTCAAAGAATATATTGGGAATACAAATACCCTCATTTCTTGCTACTGCCATATAGTGCCAGTGTCTGATTGGGAATTCAAAGAATATATTGGGGTTACGTGCACCCACAATTTTTACTACTGGTATACAGTGCCATTGTCTGACTGGGAATTCAAAGAATATATTGGGAATACAAATACCCTCATTTCTTGCTACTGCCATATAGTGCCAGTTTCTGACTGGGAATTCAAAGAATATATTGGGGTTACGTGCACCCACAATTTTTACTACTGGTATACAGTGCCATTGTCTGACTGGGAATTCAAAGAATATATTGGGGTTATAAATACCCTCATTTCTTGCTACTGCCATATAGTGCCAGTTTCTGACTGGTAATTCAAAGAATATATTGTGGTTACGTGCACCCACAATTTTTACTACTGGTATACAGTGCCATTGTCTGACTGGGAATTCAAAGAATATATTGGGAATACAAATACCCTCATTTCTTGCTACTGCCATATAGTGCCAGTTTCTGACTGGTAATTCAAAGAATATATTGGGGTTACGTGCACCCACAATTTTTACTACTGGTATACCGTGCCATTGTCTGACTGGGAATTCAAAGAATATATTGGGAATACAAATACCCTCATTTCTTGCTACTGCCATATAGTGCCAGTGTCTGACTGGGAATTCAAAGAATATATTGGGGTTACGTGCACCCACAATTTTTACTACTGGTATACAGTGCCATTGTCTGACTGGGAATTCAAAGAATATATTGGGGTTATAAATACCCTCATTTCTTGCTACTGCCATATAGTGCCAGTTTCTGACTGGTAATTCAAAGAATATATTGTGGTTACGTGCACCAACAATTTTTACTACTGGTATACAGTGCCATTGTCTGACTGGGAATTCAAAGAATATATTGGGAATACAAATACCCTCATTTCTTGCTACTGCCATATAGTGCCAGTGTCTGACTGGGAATTCAAAGAATATATTGGGGTTATAAATACCCTCATTTCTTGCTACTGCCATATAGTGCCAGTTTCTGACTGGTAATTCAAAGAATATATTGTGGTTACGTGCACCCACAATTTTTACTACTGGTATACAGTGCCATTGTCTGACTGGGAATTCAAAGAATATATTGGGAATACAAATACCCTCATTTCTTGCTACTGCCATATAGTGCCAGTTTCTGACTGGTAATTCAAAGAATATATTGGGGTTACGTGCACCCACAATTTTTACTACTGGTATACAGTGCCATTGTCTGACTGGGAATTCAAAGAATATATTGGGAATACAAATACCCTCATTTCTTGCTACTGCCATATAGTGCCAGTGTCTGACTGGGAATTCAAAGAATATATTGGGGTTATGTGCACCCACAATTTTTACTACTGGTATACAGTGCCATTGTCTGACTGGGAATTCAAAGAATATATTGGGAATACAAATACCCTCATTTCTTGCTACTGCCATATAGTGCCAGTTTCTGACTGGTAATTCAAAGAATATATTGTGGTTACGTGCACCCACAATTTTTACTACTGCTATACAGTGCCAATTTCTAACTAGGAATTCAAAATGCGCAAGGCTCACGGAAAGGGACGTGGACGAGGCCGTGGGCGAGGTCGGGGGAATGGTTCTGGGGAGCAAGGTAGCAGTGAAGCCACAGGGCGTCCCGTGCCTACTCCTGTGGGGCAGCAAGCATTGCGCCACTCCACAGTGCCAGGGTTGCTTGCCACATTAACTAAACTGCAGGGTACAAACCTTAGTAGGCCCGAGAACCAGGAACAGGTCTTGCAATGGCTGTCAGAGAACGCTTACAGCACATTGTCCAGCAG
Source organism: Leptodactylus fuscus (assembly GCF_031893055.1). NCBI lineage: Eukaryota > Metazoa > Chordata > Amphibia > Anura > Leptodactylidae > Leptodactylus > Leptodactylus fuscus. The sequence goes on from NC_134265.1 coordinate 165,709,934, forward strand.
CCAGTCAGACTCTGCCTCCTCTCCTCCTATTACCCAACAGTCTTGTCTTCCTTCCTCCCAAAATTCCGAAGCTTTACAGAACAATAACCCAAACTGTCCCTGCTCCCCAGAGCTGTTCTCCGCTCCTTTCATTGTCCCTCAACCTGCCTCTCCACGTCACGATTCCACGAACCTAACAGAGGAGCATCTGTGTCCAGATGCTCAAACACTAGAGTCTCCTCCATCTCCGTTCGATTTGGTGGTGGATGACCAGCAACCCACCCTCATCGACGATGATGTGACGCAGTTGCCGTCAGGGCATCCAGTTGACCGGCGCATTGTGCGGGAGGAGGAGATGAGACAGGAGTTGGAAGAGGAAGTGGTGGATGATGAGGACACTGACCCGACCTGGACAGGGGGGATGTCAAGCGGGGAAAGTAGTGTGGATGTTGAGGCAGGTGCAGCACCAAAAAGGGTAGCTAGAGGCAGAGGCAGAGGTCAGCAGCTTAGGCGAAGCCAGGCCACACCCGGAATCTCCCAAGATGTTCCAGTTCGTACCCAGCCCCGAAAAACTCCCACCTCGAGGGCACGTTTCTCGAAGGTGTGGAGTTTTTTCAAGGAATGCGCCGAGGACAGATATAGTGTTGTCTGCACAATTTGCCTCTCGAAATTGATTAGGGGCTCTGAGAAGAGCAACCTGTCCACCACTTCAATGCGCCGTCATTTGGAATCCAAGCACTGGAATCAGTGGCAGGCAGCAACGGCAGGACAAAGGCCGCCTGCCGTTCACGCCACTGCCACTGCCTCTGCCACTGCCTCTGCCTCTGCCACTGCCACTGCTGACTGTGCTGGCGATGCACTCCAGAGGACGAGCCAGGACACCACTTCATCTGCCTCCGCCACTTTGTTGACTTCTACCTCATCCTCCCCTGGTCCTGTCTTATCTCCTTCTCCTGCACCATCAAAGGCACCATCAGGCGTTTCTTTACAACAACCCACCATCTCTCAGACATTGGAGCGGCGGCAGAAATACACTGCTAACCACCCACACGCGCAAGCCTTGAACGCCAACATCGCTAAACTGCTGGCCCAGGAGATGTTGGCGTTCCGGCTTGTTGAAACTCCCGCCTTCCTGGACCTGATGGCAACTGCGGCACCTCGCTATGCCGTCCCTAGCCGTCACTACTTCTCCCGGTGTGCCGTCCCCGCCTTGCACCAGCACGTGTCACTCAACATCAGGCGGGCCCTTAGTTCCGCGCTTTGCACAAAGGTCCACTTGACCACCGACGCATGGACAAGTGCATGCGGACAGGGACGCTACATTTCACTGACGGCACACTGGGTGAATGTAGTTGAGGCTGGGACTGCTTCCCAAACTGGCCCGGTGTACCTCGTCTCCCCGCCTAACATTCCTGGCAGGGACACGAGAAGAACACCCCCCTCCTCCTCCTCCTCTACCGCCTCCTCCTCCGCCACCGCCTCCTCCTCCGTCACCGCCTCCTCCTCCGCTGTTAGATTGACCCCAGCTACGAGTTGGAAACGTTGCAGCACTGGCGTTGGTAGACGTCAGCAGGCTGTGCTGAAGCTGATCAGCTTGGGGGACAGACAGCACACTGCCTCCGAGGTGAGGGATGCCCTCCTCGATGAGACGGCAATATGGTTTGAGCCGCTGCACCTGGGCCCAGGCATGGCCGTTTGTGATAACGGCCGGAACCTGGTAGCAGCTCTGGAGCTTGCCGGACTCCAACATGTTCCATGCCTGGCCCACGTCTTCAACCTAGTGGTGCAACGTTTCCTAAAGAGCTACCCCAATGTTCCAGAGCTACTGGTGAAAGTGCGGCGCATGTGCGCCCACTTTCGCAAGTCGACAGTAGCCGCTGCTAGCTTAAAATCTCTCCAGCAACGCCTGCATGTGCCATAACACCGGCTTTTGTGCGACGTCCCCACACGCTGGAACTCAACGTTTCAGATGTTGAATAGAGTGGTTGAGCAGCAGAGACCTTTGATGGAATACCAGCTACAAAACCCTAGGGTGCCACAAAGTCAGCTGCCTCAGTTTCACATCCATGAGTGGCCATGGATGAGAGACCTTTGTGACATCCTACGGGTCTTTGAGGAGTCCACAAGGAGGGTGAGCTCTGAGGATGCGATGGTGAGCCTTACAATCCCGCTCTTGTGTGTTCTGAGAGAATCCCTGATTGACATCAGGGATAACTCAGATCACACAGAGAAGTTAGGGATAGCATCCGATCCGTCACAGCTGGAGAGTAGGTCCACACATCTTTTTTTATAACTCAAATTTTTATTGAAAATTTTTTTAAACAATAAGAAAAGAAAAAACAATTACAAGTTACAAGGCGAACACCCGCCCTGCGAACAGAAAAAGCACACAGTGCAATACAAAATACAATCAGAAGAATAAAAAAAAAATAAAAAAAATTAAAGACAAAGAAAGCAACATAGAAAAAAAAGAAAAAGGAAAAAAGGGGGGGGGGGAGGGAGGGGTTAGTGGGACAGATGAGTGGGGGAGAGGACTAAATGTGGGGGGTGAAAGGGTAGGTAGGGGTGAGTGTGAGCAGTCAGGAAACCAGTGAGAGCGCTCGCCAGGTCATCCATACCACAGCCAGTTGGGAAGGGCTCGGGAGCAACCACTGGTCAAATACCTGAGACGAACAACAAGAGTATCAATCAGAGGAGGGGTCAGAGCCCAGGAGCGTCCGGTACTCTGCAGACTGTTGAAACCTGAACCAGTAGAACCAGGTTTTGATGTACGCCTCAGTCGTGCCATGCAGGAAAGACGTGAGATTTTCCATGCGCATTATCTTGTTGACCTTCGAAATCCAGAGGGAGAGAGGAGGAGGATCCACTCGTTTCCAAAAAAGGGGGATACAAGCCCGGGCAGCGAGGATCAGGAATCTAAGTAGGGAACGCTTAAAGACCTTTACAGAAGACTCACAATGATTAAGGAGGAACAGGGCAGGGCCCAAATGGTGAGAAGTTTCAGTAAGCTGGAGGGTTATCCGCTTGACCCCCTCCCAGAAGGACGAAAGGGCAGGACAGGACCAAAAAATGTGTAGCAGCGTGCCTTCCTCGTCGCCACAGCGCCAACATAATGGGGAGACCTGAGGAAACATAGCATGGAGTCTCGTAGGAACCCTATACCATCGGGACAAGATTTTGTAGCTGGCCTCCTGGTGGCGAGAGCTGATGGAAGCAGTATGAGAAAGGCGAAAAATGCGCCTACGCTGCTCCTGAGAGAGGGAAAGGGATAAGTCAGATTCCCATTTCAACAAGAACGGCGGAACAAAGTCCTCCGGAGGTTCAACCAGGATCCGGTAAGTGAGCGAGAGGGAGTGGCGAAGGGGGCCAGCACCAACAAAAATCTTCTCCAAGGGGGTAGGTTCGACGCGGAACTCTGCAGGAGCAGGGAGAGAATGTAAAAAGTGACGAAGTTGCATCCCCCGCCAAGCATCCAAAGGGGGCAGCTCAGGAGGGGCCTGGGAATTCAGAAGTGTAGTCCATCCCCCAGCGTCCTGGAAGTGACAGGCACGGAAAATCCCATGACGGCGCCAATTACGAAAAACTCGGTCAAACATTCCAGGTGGAAAGGCAGGATTGCCCAGCACTGGGAAAAGAGCGGAATCCTTAGGGAGGAGAGTGGAGCGAACAAGGCCCCTGGAGCAAATCCGAAGCGTGGGACCAAGGGTAGGGTGAGAAAAGAGAGATGACAATGAGGAGGAGTCCAGCCATGGGGCAACCTGCAAAGGGATCGGAGAGAATGCCTGTTCGATGTAGACCCAAGGTTTAGAAACAGCATGCCTACACCAGTCCACGACACGAGTCAGGTGGGTAGCCAAGTAATAGGACTTCAGGTCCGGAAGCGATAAACCACCTCAACTCTTGGGACGAAAGAGAAAAGCCTTGCTCACTCGGGCGGGTCTGCCCGACCAGATGAACTTCAATTGGACGGAAGTGAGGGATCTAAGAAAAGACAGAGGGATATGAATGGGAAGCGCCTGCATCAAGTAGAGAAGACGAGGGAGAATGTTCATTTTAAAAATCGCGCATCTCCCGAACCAAGTAAAGGCTCCAGTGGACCATCGAGTACAATCAGCCCTGATAGACGCCAGAAGTGGGGGGAAGTTGCAACGAAAGAGATCTTTCGGGTCCGGAGTAAGATAAACCCCCAAATATTTGAGAGAAGTGGGGGCCCAATGAAAAGGGAAAGATTGACTCAAGGAGGTGGCCGCCGAGGAGGAAAGGGTCACATTAAGGGCTTCCGACTTCGAAAAGTTGATTTTAAAATTCGAAAGGGTCGAGTAAACCTGAAAGGCAGACATCAGAGCTGGAAGAGAAACATGAGGGGAGGAGAGAAAAAATAGCAAGTCGTCTGCATAAGCCGCCACTTTGTATAAACAGGAAGAATGAGCAGCGCCTGAGATGTTCGGGTCGGCTCGAACCTGGCGGAGGAAGGGTTCAAGAGTCAGGACGAAAATGAGAGGCGAGAGGGGGCATCCTTGCCTAGTGCCATTTCGGATAGGGAAGGACTGGGACAATAAACCGTTCACCCTAACCATCGCTGTAGGGAGAGAGTATAGAGCCATGATCCAACTCATCATGCGATTTCCAAGACCAATATGTAACAGGGTCTCTTCCATGAACCGCCAGTTGACCCTGTCGAAGGCTTTCTCAGCGTCAGTTGAAAGAAGCATGAGAGGAGAGCCCGATTGTTTAGCCCCATACATGAGGTTGATAGCTTTGGTAGTATTATCTCGAGCCTCACGGCCGGGTAAAAATCCAGCTTGATCCGCGTGAACAATATTTCCTAACAAGGGCGATAAACGCGTCGCAAGGATCTTGGCTAAAATTTTTAGGTCAACATTGATTAGCGAAATGGGGCGGTAGTTAGAGCACAGAAGAGGGTCCTTTCCGGGTTTGGGGATAACCGCTATGTGAGCACACAGGGAGTCACGACAAAGGGCCGAGCCATCGGTGAGAGAATTGAAAACTTTCAACAGTCTGGGGCGGAGTTCAGGGCCAAGTTTCTTATAGTATACCAAGGTAAGGCCGTCTGGGCCTGGGGCCTTACCCGTTGCCATACTGGAGATAGCTAAAGAAATTTCCTCTTCAACAATAGGAGATTCCAAGGCCGTCAATTCCTCTAGAGACAACGACGGGAGACCAGAGGAGGAGAGATAAGAACGAATGCGATCTCGGAACTCCGCTTCAGGGAGAGGAGAAGGGCCAGAGTTTACAGAATACAAAGAGGCATAGTAGTCCCGAAAGGCAGCTGCAATATCAAGGGGCATGTGTAATCGAGTACCCTGGGCGGAATTGATGCATGGAACGTAGGTGGAGGACTGCTGAACCCGAAGGGCCCTAGCTAGTGAACGCCCGCTCTTATTTCCAAACTCATAAAAATGACGTCTGCATTTAGCTAGAGTACCCTTCACCCTATCAGTGACGAGCGTACGCAATTCCTCTCGGGCGCTGGCAAGCTGGGAATAAACATCAGGAGTGATTTGGCGTTTATGAAGAAGTTCCAATGAGCGGATCCGCTGCAGCAGAGATTCAATACAAGCCCGGCGTTCCTTGTTTAAGCGGGAACCATGTTGCAACAGGATACCCCGGATAAAACATTTGTGAGCCTCCCACACCATTGGAGGAGCAATCCCCGACAATTCCTCCCTCTCAAAGTATTCCCCCAAACGGGTCTTAATGTCATCCAGGATGGTTACGTCATCAAGAAGTGATGCATTAAGTTTCCACTGACGCTGGAAGGGAATAGGAGAGGACAAGGAAACAGACAAAGTAACCAAAGCATGGTCGGAGAAAGTAATGTTATCGACTTCCGCAGCCAACAAAGAGTGGAGATGTTGGTGACGGATAAAGAGGTAGTCGATACGAGAGTATCGGTGATGGACCGGAGAGTAATAGGAGTAATCCCTATCCAATGGGTGGAGTAACCTCCAGGAGTCCACAAGCTGGTGGGAATGAAGGTCCCTCTTAATCCTCCTGATGAGCGAGTAAGGGTGAGAAGAGACGCCAGCAGAAGAGTCCAATGAAGGGTCTAGGACCAGATTAAGATCACCCCCCGCCACCAGGAAGCCCTCCACAAAGCCGTCCAACAGCCCTAAGTAAGAACTAAGGGCACGACCCTGTCCCGAGTTAGGCAAATACAAAGAGGCAAAAGTAAAAAGCTGAGAGGAGATACGACCCTTGACCATAACAAGTCTCCCCTCAGAATCAGTGCGAGTCTCCAAATGTTCCCAAGGCAGGGAGCGAGAAATCAAGATACTAGTCCCTCTGGATTTCGGGTCAGGAGAAGAGCTATGATATGCATGAGGAAACCAAGCATTAGTCAACTTGTATGGCTTGGTAGAGCAATGGTGAGTTTCCTGCAAAAACACAACATGAAGGCGCTTACCTTTGAGCAGATTGAAGAGTACGGAGCGCTTCTCTGGACTATGAAGGCCTCTCACATTGAGGGAGCCCACGGCGATGGAGGAAAGGCGATCAAGCGGAGGCATGGAGGGAGACGGGCTTTCCCAGCTCACACCCTAGGAGCAGAGAGAGAAAAGAAAAAAAAAAAAAAAAAAAAGGGGGGGGGGGAAGGGGAGAGGGCGAAGAATTGAAGAGGGTAAAGGGGAGGGAAAGAAAAAAAAAAAAAAAAGAGAGAAAAGTAACAGAGTAGAGGAAGGAGAGCAGTAAAGAATGAGGGGGGGGGGAGAAAGGAAAGGGAAAAAGAACCAAGAGTAGAACAAATCTAACTACCCCTAGACAAATGGGCCAGGGGCACAACAACAGACAGGAAGGAGTGAGGGAGTAAGAAAAGATGGGGGGAGAAGTGGGCCCGCAAGCACCACGAGTGTACCTGGTAAGGAAGACCCTATGCCCCCACCCCCAACAAAGTGTAAAGGGATAGGAAGCACAGGGCTACAAACTGACTCTAAGGTCCAAATAACAACATTGTATAAAAACACAGCAATACCAACAACAAGGGCCATCTAAAAAGCCCAGCAGGAACAGGATCAAGAGGAACAGAGTAGTCACAAAACAAAATAAACATAGTGAAAATGTCCACCAACCGCGAAACAAGTCCAAGACCACTCAACATAAAAGGATATTAACACTGTCCTGTGGGCAGATCAAAGACCGGCGGCATGAGAGCTCATGCTTCAATGGGAAGCTGAGCTGAGAGATCTGGTTGGCGGAGCGGAGACCCAGGCGGATCCGGTATTGGAAGACGTCGTGGAGATGAGTTTCGCCGAGGTCTCTCTCTGGAAGCAGCCGAAGAAGAACGCCTGGAACCGCGGCCGCGCCTGGGTATAGTAGGGCGGGAGGAATCCAGAGCAAGCCAGTTCGGGACTGAGACAGGGCGCACATCCAGGGAGGCAAACAAATCAGGCAAGTCCGCCGGGGAACGGACAACAATCGAAGACGAGCCAACACGAACAATCAAATGGAAGGGATGACCCCACCTATAGGAACCTCCACAGTCCTTAATCAGAGTCAACACCGGCTGAAGGGCACGGCGCATAGCCAATGTGCGGGATGAGACGTCTGGGTAGAGCTTGACAGAGGCATTCTCAAAAGGCACCGATCCCATATCCCAGGCACACCTCAGGATGTGTTCCTTGTCCGTGAAGTAATGTAGTCTACACAGAACGTCTCTAGGATTAGCAGGGTCAAGCGGGCCAGAACGTTGGACTCTATGCACACGGTCCATCATGAAGGTAGCATCCAGCGGGCGTTGAGTCGCCATATTGAAAATGGTATTAATACGGCTGATCAGATCATCCTGAGGGCCTTTTTCTGGCACTCCTCGTAATCGAATATTATTTCTGCGACCCCGGTTCTCCTGGTCATCCAGGAGCAAGGTAATTTGTTGAAGGCGGGCCTCAGAGTGGGTTTGATTGCTCTCCACTGCAGACAGGCGTTGTTCCAAAGAGGACAGTGTTTGATCAGTAGCGTCAGCCCTAGTAGTAAGTTGAGACACATCAGACTGGATCGCACCGAGGGCCTGTGCCTGGGATTGTTCCATTCGGGAAACTACAGCATCCAGGTCCTGTTTAGTGGGCAGAGCTTGAATAAGGTCCCGAAGTAGCTGAAAGTCCGCAGAGGCAATATGGGCTGCCGAGCAGGGCAGGGAGGCCGAATCCATGGATTGCACGTCATGTCCAGGGAGGGTGGCAGACAGTGAAGGAGGTGGCTGCGATTGGCGAAGCGGAGAAGATGGAGGAGCCATGTCATCAGTGCCAGACCCAGTAGCCGAGGTTCCAGATTGGGACAGGAAGGTAGAGATTGACGGTGAGTGAGTAAGAGAGCGACTCGGCGTGCGGGAAGGAGCAGTAGAGGTGTTAGGACGTCTTCTGGACATATCACAATGAGAAGCGACCATAGAAGGTAAGGAAGGTACACTCGCAGTATCACCAGGCCTTACATGAGGCGGTCACACAGTTCCATAATCAAACCTGGTACCCATGAGGTGCAAAAGGAGCAATGGGAGAAGTGCTAGTTCCGTGGGGATATACTGCAGAACGTGGAACACACAGCAAGTGGAGGAAGGTGAGGAGCCCCCCCTGATGGTGGAGTAGGGGCTCAGCACTCCCTTCACACCACTGCAGTGCACGACAACAAAAAAAAAAAAAAAATTTCCCTGCTAGAAAGGTCTCTGAAGAGGGTAAGAAAGTCCAAAAAACAGTAGGGAGTACTCACAGAGTTAGCAGAATGTCCCAGCAGAAAGTGTCAGGATGGGAGCCAAAACAGCAGGGGGGGTGAGGTGTCTCCACTTCAGGCAATGCAGGGAGGCCAGGCAGCAGGTAGAGCAAGGGGTTCAGAGAGCAGAAGAGTTCCCTTACACACTGCATTAACCCCTTCACCAGTGGAAGTGTTGTCAGTTAGTCCCAAGGGACACTGTCTATGTGTGCCAGATGTAAAGGGAGGGGGAGGGAGGCTCACATCAATAGTGCAGACAGAGCAAGGGTTCTCAGACCTTCAGCTATGGCCCTCTAGTATAGCAAGTTTACTGTTGTCCTGAGTGGAGAAGTATCAGTCCGTACATCCAGGTTCCCCTCCCCCCTTAGGCTGTAGCTGCAGTGGCTCCTGGTGTCTGCTCAGGTCCACACATCTGTCCGCTTCACTGCGTTTAATGGAGGAGGAGGAGGAGGAGGAGGAGGAGGAGGAAGAAGAGTTGTCCGATGATGTGATGGTGATACAGGAGGCTTCCGGGCAACTTCGAATCGTCCCATTGTTGCAGCGCGGATGGGTAGACATGGAGGATGAGGAGGAAATGGAGATTGAACTTTCCGGTGGGGCCAGAGGAGTCATGCCAACTAACACTGTGGCAGACATGGCTGAGTTCATGTTGGGGTGCTTTACAACCGACAAGCGTATTGTCAAAATCATGGAGGACAACCAGTACTGGATCTTTGCTATCCTTGACCCCCGGTATAAAAACAACATCTCGTCTTTTATTCCGGTAGAGGGAAGGGCCAATCGCATCAATGCTTGCCACAGGCAATTGGTGCAGAATATGATGGAGATGTTTCCAGCATGTGACGTTGGCGGCAGGGAGGGCAGTTCCTCCAGTAGGCAACCAAGTTCTCACCGGTCCACACAAACGAGGGGCACACTGTCTAAGGTCTGGGACACCTTGATGGCACCCCCTCGCCAAAGTGCCGCCACGGAGGGTCCTAGTGTCACCAGGCGTGAGAAGTATAGGCGCATGTTGCGGGAATACCTTTCCGACCACAGCCCTGTCCTCTCCGACCCCTCTGCGCCCTACACGTATTGGGTGTCGAAGTTGGACCTGTGGCTTGAACTTGCCCTATATGCCTTGGAGGTGCTGTCCTGTCCTGCCGCCAGCGTCCTATCTGAGAGGGTGTTCAGTGCAGCCGGTGGCATCATCACTGACAAGCGCACCCGTCTGTCAGCTGAGAGTGCCGACCGGCTCACTTTGATAAAAATGAACCACCACTGGGTAGAGCCGTCATTTTTGTGCCCACCTGTGTAAAGCACCCCAACATGAAACTCCATGTCTGTACTCAACCTCTCCAATTCCTCCGCATCCTCATACTCATCCACCATAAGCGTTGCACAATTCTGCTAATACTAGGCTCCCTCCACCCTGATTTCCCCCAACTCTGCTGGTTAGAGGCTCCCTCCACCCTGATTTCCACCAACTCTGCTGGTTAGAGGCTCCCTCCACCATGAATTTGCCCAAACTGGGCTGTTTAGAGGCTCCCTCCACCATGAATTGGTCCAAACTGGGGTTTTTAGAGGCTCCCTCCACCATGAATTGGTCCAAACTGGGCTGTTTAGTGGCTCCCTCCACCATTAATTGGTCCAAACTGGGCTGGTTAGAGGCTCCCTCCACCATGAATTTGCCCAAACTGGGCTGTTTAGAGGCTCCCTCCACCATGAATTTGCCCAAACTGGGCTGGTGAGAGGCTCCCTCCACCATGAATTGGTCCAAACTGGGGTTTTTAGAGGCTCCCTCCACCATGAATTGGTCCAAACTTGGCTGTTTAGAGGCTCCCTCCACCATTAATTGGTCCAAACTGGGCTGGTTAGAGGCTCCCTCCACCATGAATTGGTCCAAACTGGGTTTTTTAGAGGCTCCCTCCACCATGAATTGGTCCAAACTGGGGTTTTTAGAGGCTCCCTCCACCATGAGTTGGTCCAAACTGGGCTGTTTAGCGGCTCCCTCCTCCATTAATTGGTCCAAACTGGGCTGGTTAGAGGCTCCCTCCACCATGAATGTGCCCAAACTGGGCTGTTTAGAGGCTCCCTCCACCATGAATTTGCCCAAACTGGGCTGGTTAGAGGCTCCCTCCACCATGAATTGGTCCAAACTGGGGTTTTTAGAGGCTCCCTCCACCATGAATTGGTCCAAACTTGGCTGTTTAGAGGCTCCCTCCACCATTAATTGGTCCAAACTGGGCTGGTTAGAGGCTCCCTCCACCATGAATTGGTCCAAACTGGGTTTTTTAGAGGCTCCCTCCACCATGAATTGGTCCAAACTGGGGTTTTTAGAGGCTCCCTCCACCATGAATTGGTCCAAACTGGGCTGTTTAGCGGCTCCCTCCACCATTAATTGGTCCAAACTGGGCTGGTTAGAGGCTCCCTCCACCATGAATTTGCCCAAACTGGGCTGTTTAGAGGCTCCCTCCACCATGAATTTGCCCAAACTGGGCTGGTTAGAGGCTCCCTCCACCATGAATTGGTCCAAACTGGGGTTTTTAGAGACTCCCTCCACCATGAATTGGTCCAAACTTGGCTGTTTAGAGGCTCCCTCCACCATTAATTGGTCCAAACTGGGCTGGTTAGAGGCTCCCTCCACCATGAATTTGCCCAAACTGGGCTGTTTAGAGGCTCCCTCCACCATGAATTTGCCCAAACTGGGCTGTTTAGAGGCTCCCTCCACCATGAATTTGCCCAAACTGGGCTGGTTAGAGGCTCCCTCCACCATGAATTGGTCCAAACTGGGTTTTTTAGAGGCTCCCTCCACCATGAATTTGCCCAAACTGGGCTGGTTAGAGGCTCCCTCCACCATGAATTGGTCCAAACTGGGTTTTTTAGAGGCTCCCTCCACCATGAATTTGCCCAAACTGGGCTGTTTAGAGGCTCCCTCCACCATGAATTGGTCCAAACTGGGTTTTTTAGAGGCTCCCTCCACCATGAATTGGTCCAAACTGGGCTGTTTAGAGGCTCCCTCCACCATGAATTTGCCCAAACTGGGCTGGTTAGAGGCTCCCTCCACCATTAATTGGTCCAAACTGGGCTGGTTAGAGGCTCCCTCCACCATGAATTTGCCCAAACTGGGCTGTTTAGAGGCTCCCTCCACCATGAATTTGCCCAAACTGGGCTGTTTAGAGGCTCCCTCCACCATGAATTTGCCCAAACTGGGCTGGTTAGAGGCTCCCTCCACCATGAATTGGTCCAAACTGGGTTTTTTAGAGGCTCCCTCCACCATGAATTTGCCCAAACTGGGCTGGTTAGAGGCTCCCTCCACCATGAATTGGTCCAAACTGGGTTTTTTAGAGGCTCCCTCCACCATGAATTTGCCCAAACTGGGCTGGTTAGAGGCTCCCTCCACCATGAATTGGTCCAAACTGGGGTTTTTAGAGGCTCCCTCCACCATGAATTTGCCCAAACTGGGGTGTTTAGAGGCTCCCTCCACCATGAATTTGCCCAAACTCTGCTGGTTACAGGCTCAATCCACCCTGATTTTCAAAACAAATGTTGGTGCCAACCTCAACTTACTACAAGGGCCAAATTCACTGCTGGTGACAAGCTCTCCTCACTGCAAGTGCCAAATACACATGTTTCAAGGTGTTTTCCTACTGTCAGAGAGGTGGTATTGAGTGTGTAAAGTGTGTAGTTGTTAGGCTGTGATGTTGGGGTAATAGAGGGTCTTTGGTGTGTTAGATGCCCCCAGACATGCTTCCCCTGCTGTCCCAGTGTCATTCCAGAGGTGTTGGCATCATTTCCTGGGGTGTCATAGTGGACTTGGTGACCCTCCAGACACGGATTTGGGTTTCCCCCTTAACGAGTATCTGTTCCCCATAGACTATAATGGGGTTCGAAACCCATTCGAACACACGAACATTGAGCGGCTGTTCGAATCGAATTTCGAACCTCGAACATTTTAGTGTTCGCTCATCTCTAGTCATTATTAAAACTGGATCATTAATAGAAGCAGTAGTGGTAGTTAGGGGTGTAACTAGCAAAGACTGGGCCCCATAGCAAACACTTCATTTGGGGTTCCCCCCAATATATATACTTTGTGGAGGGGTCACTTTGTTACATTATACTGCATGCAGGGGCAGGTATGGGAAATTATACTGTGTGTAGGGGCAGCCATGGAACATTACACTATGTGCAGGGGCCGCTATGGGACCTAATACTGTGTGCAGGGGAAGCTATGGGACTTTCTACTCGATGAAGTGGATGCTATGGAACAATATACTATGTGCAGGTGCAGCTATGGGACCTTATACTGTGTGCAGAGGCAGCTATGGGACATTCTACTTGGTGGAGGGGATGCTATGGGACATTATAGCATGTGTAAATGAGGCATTATTGAAGAATTTGTCTTCTTCACTCTTCTTATGCATCTATCACACTGCGAGCATGTCAGTGTCCATAAAACCCTCTTCCCACTTATTGACTATGAATAGCTGTCTGATGGAGGAGAGAGGCTTGAAGACTGTGTTTGTCTGTCCTTGCTGCTGTCTCTAATCACTACTTTGATCATCTATGGTAGATGTGTAAAACAGGAGCCAGCTTCTCAGGATATCAAGACAAGCCCCCACCTCTTTCTGACTACTCTGGCAGTCAATAAAGTTTAGACAAATACTGCTCATCAGTAATAACATTATAGACACAATAAGCGGCCTATCATCAGGATCCGTAAGGAAGTAGCCTGTTGGCCAAAGCTTGTGCAATGCATGATACAAAGTTAGAGACAGGAAGTCCCCAGAATACCAATGTCAAGCTGTACACACTTTGGACATTTACACAGGAATGGAGATAGCTAGAAGAAGTGCAAGGGCTTTGTGAGGAAAGAAAAATCAATGTTGCGCAAAAATTGACTATGAATGCAATGAGTATCATATTGCTAAAAACCCAAATTTGTTTTTTTTTTTTTCTTCATTTTTTCCGATTTGAACAAGACGACAAATACACTTTCACAATTATTTTGGCCTCCTAAATGTTTTAAAGCGTGCAACATCACTTTATTGCATCTTTCAGATGGTCAACTTGGTACATTAAAATGAACATTAAAAATCTGATACTAAAAAGCTGATACACGAAGAAACATGAAATGTTATTGCTTATTGATTGCTTTAAAATCACCTTTTATGTGGACAAAGTGTTATAGAAGAACTGATTGACTTGACAAAAACAAACAGAGGAAACATAGGTAATGTGCGGAATAGAAAAAACAATCTCAAAAAACCTCAGTGTCATCTTTATATTACTACATCTCTGGTAAAGAAAGAAAAAACATTAGCTAAGAAAAACATAACGTAAGCAAAATGTTGACAAATGACAGTTTCAAGAAAAAAAAAAATTATGAAATGTATTTAGAATTAGAAAAGATGTAACAACCACAGAATGGTGATGCAACCATATGAGGAATAAGCCATATGAGCAGGAGGAAATGACAATGAGGAGAATCATATGTGTAATTAAACATATCTTTAGAAACTTTGCTTAATTGCTTGCCTGGAGGATACTACAGAAAATGGATAGACAATTATAACTTTTGAGAAATTTGTATTGAAGTTAGTTTATAAGATCTACTGTAGTAATTGCAGCAACAGAATCATTAGTTTCTTCAGTTGTAACGTAGGAGCTACAGTATAATACCAGGTTTTATGACTGAATCTGTCACAACAATGCATTATTGTTCCAACATAATAGAGTGGAGCATTTCCTGCATAATTAAAGTTAAGTTACAATAAAGGAAAATGTTCATTCACTTTGGTACAATTTGATAGGCAGTGTGAAAATTACTTTTGAAATATATGTATAATAACAATATAATATTTGAAGCAAATCAGAGTTAGTGAACTCAGCAATTTTGACTTCATATCATTCAGATATAGAATAATAATAATAATAATAATAATATTTAGTCACTTTAAATATTTAGCCATGTAATATATCTTATTATATCTCATATCTGTCTTGCAAATAATTAATTAAAATGTTAAAATAAGAGGGGGCAGAGCCTGACCGCACATGGCGAAGGACGTGCATCACTAGTGCTCCTCCGCATCATGCCTTTTACTGCATTGTACAGCAATCTTTGGCCGGATAACATGGGCAAGACTGGCAGGGACCAGTCCCTAGAGACCCCAAGCACCCCTAAAACCAGCAAACAAGGTGACATGCAAAAAGACACTTACACCGCCACTGAGCGCTCACAAGATGGCGCTGGACTGCAGATCAGACCGTGAGTACATGGAGGAATCAGAGGAGGAAGGCAGGTGGTGGCGATCGCAGCACAGTACACTTCTCTAAGACATTTCTTCAGAAAGCACTAACTAGAGCAGTCGCTGAAATAAAAATAGAAATTCAATCTGTGGGTCAGCGCATCCAGGCCTTGGATGATGTCTATGGGATGTAATATGCGGCCTGCTGTCATTTTCTGGATACATCTGAAATTTTATCTACCGCAAGATCCAGAGATCAGGGAGGGAACAGAACTCTCGCTTTACCAGGATGTAGCACCCTCCATACTGGCGAAATGCCGACTCCTGAGGCCCCTACTCGAAATACTCAGAACACGCAACATCCAATATGTGTGGTTATACCCTTTTGGATTAGCTGTCATGCTTGGCGGTAAAAGAATTGCGATACATACTCCAGAAGACCTGCCCACAATACGGCAACTGCTGGACCTTGACCCGCTACCAATCCAATTTGAATGGGTTTGAAAGATGTCTGGCCGTGAGCGGCGGTGAGCGTTTTATGCTCTCAGCCGCGAAACCGTTTTTTTTTAATCGGACACAGAGTCGGACATGTAGTACTCTGTGTCCGATTTAAAAAAAAACGGTTTCGCGGCAAAGAGCATAAAACACTCACCTCTGCTCACGGCCGGACCCAGTCTGATAGCTTTCCATGTTTTGCATGCAGAAGACGGAAAGCTGAGAACGGACTGCCGAACGCAAGTGTGAACCTAGTGTAATCTCTAAACCTCCTGGTTACTCTTTAAATGCTAAGTTACTCCTTAAGTATTGTTACCGTCTATATAGATATAAGCATATAATTTCACATAATAGTTACCATACGTTACTCACTGTGTTTACCGGCCCAGTCCATCGACTGTTATCCCACACACTTTGATGTTGAAACTTTAACTTTTTGTAAGCTGTTCAATATTTTCTGTCACAAGGTAGTATAGGCATGCTACCGATCAGGACCTTTCTCCACACCCCACCCAGTTCACCTTTATTGTGTTTTGTATACTGTTGATCCCTAGGGCAGTCCTATTGTCCTACCGCTCGGTCCCATACCTGACCCTGTGGTGGACTTGTTGGTGACAGTCATCTGGGATCACAAACTCCTATTTCTTATCTACAAGCTCCCCTCTCCCCCCTTCTCCCCTTTTATTCCCCCCACTATCCCACCTTCGATCTCTGCTAAATTAAATCCACACAGCAAGAGAGTAATATTTTACTGGTTAGCCTCACGTTCACAGTACCTTAATACAATGCCTAACCAGCAACCACCTGGATCAACCCCTGCATTTTTCACAGTCACATCATTCAATGTAAAAGGGCTTCATTCACGAAATAAATGCCACTGAATTTATGCAAAAGGCTATCCTCAGACATCCTACTCTTGCAAGAAACACATTATACTCATGACAGAGTTCCAAAACCACCTAAATCCTCTTATGCACAATGGTTTTATTCCAATAGTCAATCATCTAACTCCAAAGTAGTCGCGATTGCATGCCCCCTCAAGATCACGGCCAACACTCAGACCCAGATGGCAGATTTCTGGTTGTAAAAGGCCTTTTAGCAAACAGAAGAATCACCTTAGCTACAGCTTACGCCCCAAATAAAAAAACAAATTTCTTGGTTAATTGAAAACTTTCAGGTATTGAAATCCTTCTCTGAAGGCGAGCTTATCCTTGGAGGTGACTTAAATATCACCCTGGATCCTTTAGTAGACATGTCCAAAGGAAAATCAGCAATTTCCCAGAAATACCTGCGCCGCTTTCATGTGATCCTCCAAGACATGCTTATGACAGACACATGGAGATTCTTTAACCCTACAACTAAAGATTACTCATTCTACTCCCCCCTCATAAGGCACACCAGAGACTAGACTACATTCTCTGCTCCAATTCTTTACTTCCAAATATAACAAAATCTGACATAGGATGTATCAGTATATCTGACCATGCCCCTCTCACAACCACTTTCGCAATACCTGATTTACCGCGGATACAATGGACCTGGAGACTCAATGAGTCATTATTAGATAACCCTGAGACTACTAAACAGATTGCAGACTCCCTAACACAGTTTTTTGAATTAAATGACTCCTCTGAAGTCAATCCCACGCTACTATGGGAGTCACATAAAAGCTTTATTAGAGGGATCCTTATCGCCAAGGCATCGTCCTTAAAGAAAAATAGACAAAAAGAAATTGATTCTCTGCTCGCCCAAATCTCTTCTCTAGAGTACATAAACAACAGACCCTGAGAGACGTACAGGTAGAACTTACAAAACTACGCGAAAAGCTTAGGAAAACATTAAATAATTCAGCTGTCAAAAGCCTATTATACTCGAAACTATGCACAAGGGAAGACGCCTCATGTCGGCCATGATCAAAAAAGAAAGAACTAAATCTCACATTTTAGCAGTTAAAAATTCATCTGGAGTTCTGGAAAAGGACACCAAATGTATTGCAGAAGCTTTTCGGGAGTATTACACTCGCCTTTACAATTTAGAGTCAGATGCTGGCCAATCTGCATTGAGGGACAGAGGAGAGAGAATCTCCAATTTTTTTAACTCATTGTCTTTTCCCAAAATTATGGAACAGGCCCATATAGACCTCTTAAAGCCTGTAACAGAAGAGGAGTTACTCAGAGTCATAACATCCTTCCCAATAGGCAAGACTCCAGGTCCAGAAGGCCTACCATTACTGTACTATAAAAAATTCCCGAAGCAGCTACTCCCATACCCCATCAAATTCTGCTATTCCCTCCTACTAGGGAACCCCATACAAAGACAAACACAAGAGGCACATATTGTCCTCATTGCCAAAGAAGGAAAAGACCCACAAGTTACAGACCAATATCCTTGTTAAACTTGGATTTAAAAATCTGCTCGAAACTTTTCGCAATGGGGATGAGAGATTTGCTTCCAGGCCTTTTATGCGATGATCAATCGGGCTTTGTTAAAAACAGAGAGGGCAAGGAGAATACGATCAGACTCTTACACACTATGTCCATAAAACGTAAGAAAATACTTCCACTGATCTTACTAAGTGTCGATGCTGAAAAGGCATTCGACAGGGTGTCTTGGAGTTTCATGGAGGCCACCCTTTTGGCATTTGATTTCCCAGAGCAATTTGTCAAAGCTATCTTTAAACTATATGTGCAACCACACGCTAGATTGAGAGTAAATGGAGTACTTTCAGAATATTTTAATATTTTGAACGGCATTCATCAGGGTTGTTCATTGTCACCATCTCTTTTTATCCTCACATTAGAAACTATGCTCCAAGCAATATGACAGAAAGAAAAATTACAGAGCTTCACCTCGGGTAAAGCCTCTTTACAATCAGTAGCATTTGCAGATGACATTCTGTTCTGTGTCTCCAACCCAAGAGATGGCCTCCCTGAGCTTCTGGACTCTCTTGACAAATATGGTCAACTCTCTAATTATAAAATAAATACATATCTAAATCAGAAATATTGAATGTATCAATTCCAATGAAGGAAGCTAATTAACTGGCTAGAAACTCCTCCTTCACTTGGAAAAAAGACACCATCAAGTATCTAGGCATACATTTACCTCCTGACCCTAACCAGATCTATACCAACAACCATCTCCCTCTCCTAAAGTCAAATAAAAAATTGCTACTAGACTATGACCTCCCCTTGATTTCTTGGCTAGGTAGGAGAAACCTAATACAAACCTACATTGTACCCAGAATATTATATACTTTACAGATGCTCCCCATCCATGTTCCCCATGCATTCTTTACAAAAATCCGCAGAATGTTCTCTAGATATATTTGGAAAGGGAAAACACCAAGGATCTTGTTTTCCTTTCTCACTAGAGCTAAGAGAGAAGGCGGGATGGCGATATCTGACATGCACCTGTATTACAGAGTAATTCAATTATCTCGCTGGATGCCTTACACCTACCCAGTTAAATGCCCTTCACTGGTAATACTAGAGGAAACAAACCATGGCCTGAGTATGCTCAGACAGCTCTGGATTCCAGATCTGAGAGAGCTGAGATGTTCTGATTTTGACCCTCTACTAAAAGGACCTGCAGAGACGTGGCTCTTATATAGAGACAAGATAGCCTCTACGATTTCCCCTTTATTACCAGCGAACTTACTCCCGCACCTCACCACATTCTGTAAAAATACTCCATCTGACTGGTGGAAACATCTTCGGAAACCTTAAATTCCCGGACCTGTTTTGCAATGGCTCCCCTATCTCCCAGGAAGAACTTTGAGCAAGGTTACCAATGGTTAACTTAAATTTCCTAGACTATGCCAACTTTACACAAGTAGTTTCTGAGGTGGCAAAATGGGAAGATATCCAGAGGCCCCTGACCACCTTTGAAATCTGAAAAATGCCTCAACCTCCAGTAGGAAGATCTCCATGTGTAAGTCATACCTATCTAGCCGAGACGAACTAAGTAAGCCCACATATCTTCGCTCATGGGAATCAGAACTCAAAACCACATTTACAGATCAGGAAACTGAATTCATTTTATCCCACTCCCACAGTTTTTCAAGTTGCACAAGACTTCAAGAATCTCATTTTAAGATATTAACTAGGTGGTACAAAACATCAATATGATCCTTCCACAGAAAACTATCTCCCACAAACCTTTGCTGGAGATGCAAAAAAAAAAACAGGCATGATGCTCCACCTATGGTGGGAATGTGATCTTATGCAGAAATTTTGGAATGAGATTCTTGAACAAATAACCCTTATCCTAGGTAACAAACCAAACCTTAGCCTTTAAGAGATATTATTAGCCAAACCCTCATACCACTACACACCCTTGAAAAAGAATCTATTAACGCACCTACTAGAATCAGCCAAGTTGCTTATACCATTGCAATGACTACAATAATCTCATCCCTCTATTCTGATGTGGTTCTGATGCACCAAATAGCAAGGTTTGAAGAACTAATGAGTTGGAAAGATAGAACACATGACGATTACTTAAAACTGTGGTCGCCCTGGTCAGGGCCGCCGATAGGCCAGTACTACTGCTACTGGTGTCAGGGGCCCGGCCAAATTGAAAAATGGGGGGGGGGAGGTTTTGGCCCGCCACCGTGTGCCGGCCCCCTGGCGCCCGTAGCAGTCATTGTATGTCCTATTTCAACTCAGATCTGCATCACGTCTACACAGCCAGTAGCAGCGGCGGCGGCAAAGCGAGGAGCTGACACAGGTCAGCTCCTCGCTTCGCCGCCACTGCTACTGGCTTTGTAGACGCGATGTAATGATGTCACACCGCGTCTACAACTGTGCGCCAGTGAGAGAGAGGCGCGCAGAGAGCTGCGAGGGAACGAAGGAGAAGGTAAGTGTAATGTCGTGTACGCTGAGGTGGAACGTAAAACTGGGGGCAGATGAAGGAGAGGACAGCATGACACTGGGGGCAGAGATGGAGAGGACGGCATGAGGAATAGGATAACCTTACACGCCAAATTCTCTAATTCTCACACAAGCATACAGGCACTTCAGGGAGGGGGGGGCTTTCGGTCCTCCATTGTTTTGATCTCTGAGGGACCCAGGAGTCGTGGCCCGCAAGGACCAGACACTTATCTGGATAAGTATCCCTAACAGGACAATCATTTAAGGCAATCTACTGTACTTTTACTGCAGAAGTTTTCTGTCCGCTTATACACTGCTGAATATAGACTGTGTTAGATGTCACATACCAATAATACCCTGCTCTAGCACCAACGGTCAGAGCTGAAATCTGATTGTTGGTATAAACCTGATCAATCAACCATTACTGTGGCATAAGGGGTTGTTCTGAGAATTGTGACACTCTTTATACACTGTAATGCATATGAACCAGCAATCAGAACATTGCTTATTGGGAAATATTTTATTTT
Organism: Leptodactylus fuscus; assembly: GCF_031893055.1. Classification (NCBI taxonomy): domain Eukaryota; kingdom Metazoa; phylum Chordata; class Amphibia; order Anura; family Leptodactylidae; genus Leptodactylus; species Leptodactylus fuscus. The sequence goes on from NC_134265.1 coordinate 165,730,757, forward strand.
TCCATTTTACTTGCCACTGTAAATAAAATAATAAATTATAAATAAAAACAAAATCACCATGTACCCTTACAGCAATTTTCAGCCACCAATTGGGTACTGCTATGTTCAGAAGAAATTGTGTGGTGCTTTTTCTCATTTAACCCCTTGTGAAAATTAAAAATTGCTGCTAAAATAATGTTTTGTGAAAAAAATAAATAATTTTCCTATCCAAATATTAATAAAATATGTGAAACAACTGTAGGGTTAAAATGCTCAGTATAGCCCTTAATAAATTACTTGTGGGGTGTAGTTTTCAAAATGAGGTCACTTTTTGGGTTTTACACTACAATGTTAATTTTGTGGCCCTGCAAATGTGACATGGCACTTACAAATAGCACCAAGTAGCACTTTTATTATTTCAAGCCCCATCATGCACCCATACAGCAATTTTTAACACCATATGTGATATTGTAGTGTTCAGGAAAAATTGTTTGACAAACTATTTTTTTTCAAAACCTGTCAGACCATGTCCGGCCGTGAGCTCTCCACGGCAAAAACATTTTTTTTTTTTTTTTTTTTTAACTTGCATGTCCGACTTTGTGTCCAGTTAAAAAAAAAAAAAAAAAAAAAAGGGTTTTGATGCGGAGAGCACAAAATGCTCACCGGCGCTCACGGACGGACACTTTTCAAACCCATTCAAATGAATGGGTTTGAAAAATGACTGCAGGTTTCCGTCTCCTGCCCAGTTTCAGGAAGGAAACGGAAATCTGCATAACAGAGACCCGGGGCCCAGATGTGAACGAGCCTTAAATCTAATCTCCAACAGTTTAATCATTTACATATCATGGTCAATAGCAACAGTGCATGGAAAATGTTTAGGCAGAGGTAAGAGGTTCTTAGGGTTGCCATGGCAGCTAGAAGCTTGATTGTGGTCTCTGGTTCTGCTAATTAACAGAAGCCAGCCAAAGACTGAGTTTAATAAGATGAAAGTCAGTGTTAGGAGCCTGAAGCAACAAACAGCTCTGTAAGGGCCTGGGCAACTACAATCCCCAAGCACTGAGGCAAAAACAGTCCTGGGTGTTCTACGCTCTCCTAATCGGAGCAGAACCAGGTCCCAGAGTTTTTCGCCAGAGGTTCTGATGGTGGAGTTGGACTTGGTAAAAGTCCGGGGCCCAGATCCGCAACTGCCCAGAAAGCGACACACACCCAGCAAACCCCAAGTAGGAGGATCCAGAAATATCCAGACACTAACCTTGGAGTGAAGTCCGAAAGAGCAGGATGGTTCAGGAAGGCAGGAGTGCAGGAAGGTAATCCAGGGAAGGCACATAGAAAACAAAGGAGCAAATTTGAAGTCAAGCAAGCTGAGTCGTTAACTGAAGGTCACGTAGTAGCAGAGGGAAAAGGCAGAAGCAACGTCAGGAGGTCATACACAGGAGGTCAGCGGGGTAGCCAAAGTAGGATCCACAAAGGGACGTCAGGAGAAAGCCAAAAGGTCATACACAGGAGGTCAGGAAGGTGCCAAATCAGGATCACGGAAAGAAGTTCTGTAAAGCAACCGAGGTCAAACACATCCAGGGAATTCAAGTACAGGGACAGGAGGCAGGAGACAGGTGACAGGGAGCAAGGAAGAAAACAGGAGAGGCTCGTCGCTAGGGAGCTGATACCAAGGGGTAAACAAATAACCAGCCACTGACCCCCTTGACTCTGGAAGTGCTGGTCCCAGTGCTAGGGGGAAACTGGAACTTCCGCAAACTCAAGCGAAGGCCTCCGGCCAGAAGTCCCGGCACTGGACAGAGATCAGGTCGGGCGCCTCTGCGCAGCACAGCGGAAGCCCTGGCCCGTCATAACAGTCAGTATAAGACTGACATGTATTATACAAGTTATCAAGACATGACATATTCAAGTCCTCTAGAAGGACTAAAAAAAACATTAAATAAAATGTTAAGAATATTTTTTAAAAAGTAAAAAACACACAAAAAAATAATCACAATTTTCCCTAACAAATAGCTTTAAAAAGAAAATAATAAACCAGCATATTATTGGTATTATCACGTCCTAAAGAACCTGCACTAAAAAGCTAATGTAAGCCCCAAGAAGATGACCAAGTTATGTCACAGTGACATGTGTATCTATGGAAAAATGGATAGTAAGCTTTGGATACAAACTCTGAGTTTAACCATATACTGTGCTGCTACTCACTTTCACACATTTTAACTTTTAAAAAGCTCCAGAAATTACTCTTTTATTTTGGGTAAAAACGGGACATACCAACATAACCTGTAGGCACAATAGACAAAAACAGAAATAGTCCAGGATGCTGCATGTATTGTTCCTGCCCATAATTGCCCATAAGGCAATGTCAAGCAGGAAGAGCTTTCCTAGAGCAATATTGGCAACAAAGTAATTTCCATTGAGACTGCACATGCCATCAGTTGGTGAAATGCTGGGGAATCTACTAAGTGGCAGCAACTGCACTGCAAGTAACTAGGCCAGGTGTGAATTAAAGTTGAGGAGCAGTCAGATGGCTGGGTGAATATTGTATTCTACTGGACACTCATTGCTTTATGGATGATGACTGATACTGGCGTTAGTGGAGGGGAAGAAGACTATAATGAGAGCGAAAATGATCATGTGTGAAGTGTGAATGTGGCCTGCCTATGAAGAAGATGATGAGGAGAACAATTTTGCTCACTTTGCCACTCAGTGCCACTGGCAATTCCTTTATTCCAAATGAGCAGATTATGCCATTTGATTTGAGTTTAGTAAAACCTAGTTCCTACAAGGCTAATTCTAGGCTTGCAGGTCTTGCACCATTTGTCATTTTATAATGTAAAAATCCTGTATGAGATGTGACCACACATAGCTTCTGTTGCCAACAGTAGCAGCAGTAAAAAATGTTCTGCAAGTGCCACCACCACCCAAGCTTGCCTTAGACCTACCTGAGGCAGGATTCTTGGAGGTTGAGGCAGAACATCAGAAGGAATTCTTACTGTTTCCAGCTGCCACCATCCTTTGCTTTTGATTTTACCCTTATCCATTTACCTGGTCTTATCTGCAATAGAATCATCATGTAATTCAGTAATTTCATCATCTTCACCACATTTTTTGTCAATCATCATGGCAAAAGGATTCCTCTATTCCCTCACATTTCCCAATAGATTTCCTCCTAGTGCTCCTCCCCGAATGACTACCAGTAGCACACCTCCTGCAACTACGCTGTCTATCAATAAGTATTTGGACACCAAGTAAAGTTCTACGAAGGTGGAGTTATGGTCTGGGGGTGTTACTCCTGTATGGACTGGGACCCTTGGTCCCAGTGCATGGTAAACTCAACACCGATGCCTATTGCACTATTTTAGATAACAGTGTGATTTGTACATTATGGCGGTTCTATGTGTCGGACCAAGGTCTCTTTCAGGATGACAACACCAGCTGTCATGCAGCGAGGTCTACCATGGCTTGGTACAGAGACAATCAGGCTAACCGACTGGACTGGCCTGCCCAAAGCCCAGACTTGAACCCTATTGAGCGCCTCTGGGATGAGTTGGATCACCGAACTAAGGGGTGCAGCAGCCGTTCAAAATCGGTGAAAGAACTTACCTGTCTTCTCCAAGACAAATAGAATAAAATACCACTAGCTGTCATACAAGGACTTGTGGCAGAATTTGTTCTATTGTCGAAGCCATTATCTCCAGGTACTAAATTGAAAGAGAATCTTTTGACTCATCTAGTGGAAGGAGCTAAACAATTGATACCGCTCTTTTGGCTAAAATCTGACACCCCACCTGTAGCTCTATGGCTGGAAAAAATGCATCAAATCGCCAGATTTGAAGAGCTGATCAGCTGGAAAGAGAGATCCCATGACAAATATGTCAAAATTTGGTCACCCTGGTGGAAATCCCTTTCTCTATGATTCTCTGTTGGACATACTTATATTGTCTTGCTATATCCCCTTCTGTCATTCTAAATCCTTTACCTTATTTTTCCTCTCTCTTCCCCCCCCATCCCCCCCCCCTTTTTTATGTTCTTTGTGTACTCATTATTAGGCACAATTTGGCTTTACTGCCAGATATTTGGTACTTATTGTAATGAAGCAGACACGGACACAACTAGACTGTATATTGTCTTTATTGTTTTCTTACGTTTACATGAAATAACTAAAAAAGGTCTTATTCCTCCTTGACCTTACATGGTTTTGTACGTAATTTTTTGTAACTAATCTGTTTGAATTATTTCAACTTATCTTGTATTGTTTATAAGAGATGTAAAAATATAAAAAATTTCAATAAAATAAGATAAAATAATATAAAGATACAAGGACTTGTGGAAAGCATGCCCCGGAAGGTCGAGGCTGTAATTGTCACTCATGCCACTCGGACCACAGGTATTCAAATACTTTTTGATGGAAAGTGTACTACCTCTACTACCTACTACTAACACTCATATCTTTCACCTCTACCTCCTCAACATTCCAAAAAACACTGTCTGTTTTCATCAGACTCATCAAGAATAAAAAGAGGAGGAAGCCTTGGGCAAAGAGAAATATCTTTCTAGGCAGATGCCAAATGACTACTAAAGAAGGGTATCTTAGTGTCAAAAGAGGAGGAAGAGAAACACACAGAACCCTGACTTAACATTTGTATTTCACTGTTTTCAAAAACTTTTATTCTCAGGAAGCAATACAACACTGTTGGTGTTGCACAGGCTAAAAGTAAAGTTGCTGTTGCTACTCACATTCTTGTAAGAGTGTTCCATGCATACTGCTTAATTATAATAGTGATTGTCAACAATTGTTACACTATTTGTATATATTTTTTTTCTTCAAAAAATCTATTTCAAGAAAAATAGCAAAACTTTAAAAGGGTGACTTATAACTGTGTTAGCTAGATTTTGGAGTTTTCTTGGCCATTCTAATGACAGTTTGAATTCACATTGAGTAACCAAAAACACCTTAACACACAGAGATTTTTTTAAGATTAGCACAGTACTGAGTCAGTGTTTTGCTGTTATGACATTTTGTATGCTAGTAAATATAGTTAAACTTTGTTCTACTTCTCCTCCTATTTCACAGTAGTTCTATTTCACTGCTGATGATGTTTTTCAGTAGAAAATTATGCTATTTGTTTTGGATGTCTTATGTGCTTGCTGCGCAAAGACTGCAGAAAAAGGAGAAAAAGGAGCGGATGGAGCAGGGAACAACGTACCCTTAGCGGAGTGCCGGTATGACTGCCGTTTGTAGGTAGTGCAGGAGGTTAGGGGAGGGGGGGGAGGTATGCTACTTACTGTCCCCATCTTCATAGCAGCGTTGGTGTTGCTGTTGGTCGCGGCAGCAGAAGTGGTGGGCGGGACTTAACAAGGCTTCCGGCGCCGGAGAGCCTCACTTTGTGGGCATTGAAGCTGGCTGAACGCTGTGTGCAGTGCTCCGAGTGCACAGGAAAGCCGGGTGCTGCCTCTGCTGTGATACTGTATGTTGTATCCACTGTTTTTGCTGCTGTGTGAGATGGGAGAATGGGCCTCTGCTGCATACGATGCTTAGTGTATGCACAGCAGGCATCTCCCAGCCAGGGGTGAACCATGAGTTTCTGCCGCCTGAAGCGGACGTCAGAAGACGCCCCCCCCCCCGCGGGGCCTGAATGGAAGGGGCAGGGCGGAGCGGAGGGGGCGTGGCCGAGCGGAGCGATCGTCTTTAGCAGGCAGAGAGCAAGCAGGGAGAGGACCTGCTCTCTGCCTGAGCGTGAGGGGCGGCCGCTGGAGCAGCGCTGCTCCAGCGGCCTCCCCAGTCCACCGCTCAGTGACGGTGACCCTAAGCCAGTCCAGGACAGCTTGTCCTGGACTGGCTTAGGTCAGCAAAAATGCCGCCCTCCCCGTGGCCCTGGCATAGCTCCGCCTGAAGCGGTCGCTTCAGGTCGCCTCATGGGAGGTGCGGCACTGCTCCCAGCTCATCCTACAGTGACAGGAACAGTGGATACAACGTATCACAGCAGCATCAGCAGCCAGCATACATGTGCACATGGAAGATCGCGCACAGTGTTCAGCCGGCTGCAATGTTTTTCTTCATACTGTACAATCTTTGTGCAGAAAGATTATTATTATTGGGTGATGTCTTACTTTCGGAGTGTGACTTATATTAGGCAATTCAACAAAACCTCCTCTATGCCTTACTTTCGTGGGATGACTTATTTTCGGGGAAACACGGTAGTTGCTGAGATACTGTCAGGTGATGTCAGGCAATGCCAGAAAGTCATACATGTGTATTTTCTGTATTTTCACTGCACAATGCAATTTGTAGTGAACATTTTAATTTGTCTAAGTCAAATCTCAAAGTAATTAGTTTTGTTAAAAAACAAATAACGTAGAGTATTTGAGTCAAATCCAACTTGTTATGAATCAATTCGCCCATTTGTAATCATAATTTATATAATTATTATAGTACATAGAATTTCCTGTTTGGATGAGTTGACCTCCCCCCAGTTCAATTCAGTTCAAACTTGTTCTGATAGAACCATAAGTTAATTTATTATGCTCTGGGGTCTCTTTGACCCCAGGTGGAAGCCCAAGTAATGTTTAAAAAATAACAAACAGTTATACTCTTCTTCCCTCACCTCTTTTGGGCCTCCCCACAATGCCTGGTGCTCTTCCCGTGTCCTCTCTGGCCTCTTCCAGCCTCTGGCTACCAAAATGCCTGTGATTGGGTCTCAGTGATCACATGGGGTGCATATAAATTAGTACAAAATTATATAGTCAACAAATGACTGTACTGTTTCTACCTGCTGGAGACTAAGAACATATAAATACATAGTTAGGAGGGTTGAGCTGTGAACTCCTTAAGTTATAGCTGTGTAACAGGAATTGTTTGCTCTTCAGTAGTTAGAAACAAAAGCTTCTGTCTTTCCCTTTGGAGAACCAGTGTGGAACAGTCCATTAAACTGGAAGTTGACATTTTACTGCAGTTAATTATATCAGAACAGAGTCTCATGACCTAACAGAAGAATCACATGACCTAACAGAAGAAATGTATTCAGATAGAAAATAATAACTCGATAAGGTAATAGATATTTGGAAAGTAGCCACTGTAGATAATGAATTAAAGAAAAAAAAAATGACTGGAGTTCTCCTTTACAGAAATATTCACATTTTGAAGACTAAAGATTATTTAACTCACAAAAAGACTCATAAAACTTAATTTCCATATAATTTGTATATCCTATATTTTATAGTCCGCATTTTTAGCGTGTTCATACTGTACAACCAGTCAGATACTTTTCAAAATAATTAAAAATGCAGGACGATATTTGTCCCTTCATTATACAGATTTAGACGGAAATAATTTTAAAAATATATCATAAGTGAAAATTTATGGATTCACATTACTTGTGAACTGGAATGTAACTTTTTCACACATTCCTATTGCTCTCACAACGTGCAGCAAACAAATGTGTGATGATTAACATTAGACTGAAAGCTGAATAGATGTGTAACTAAGATTAAATAAAAGTTATAAAATTGCCTCTATATGAATGGGAAAAAAAAATAAAAAGGCCAACAAGCTTGAAACTTTTTTAAAGATATGCTATTGAAAAAAAATAGAAGCAATACAAAGAATAGGAGATCTATAGATACATGAATCATTGCATTGCATAAATCTAGTGGACAGCAGTAAAAGCAACAACAAAGAAGGGAATATATACGAGGAGAGTAAGAGAGTAATATCACTAATTAGAGAAGGGAAGGATTAATTGGGCATATGTCAATAGCTAGGTAGAGGAGAGGAGATGGAAGTGGGGAATCTGATATCAGGAAAAGAAGGGTCTCAGGAATCTCAAGGAATTATTTAAGAATGGAGGTTGACTCGACATTATGGCTCCCAGGTGTCAAGGAATTTTTACCTAGTTAGACATACTCAGCTGCAAAGTTCCTCAAATCTATAGAGATGGTAGACTTTGTCCCTTTACTATTGAATGAAGGGGGGATCTGAATAATGCCACTTGAGTGATTTTATTTGTTCAGCTGCTTTAATAAATCAGGTAATTAGGAAGAATGTCTTGCTTTTGAATTCTTGGGTAGAGGCCCACAGCAGTATAATTTCAGGGTGAAGGGTAAAGCTTTGTGGCAAGCTGACCTAATCTCATGTTTGATGTCCTTCCAAAAAGGACCTGTTATTGGGTAGGTTACCCAAAGATGACAAAGAAAGCACGGGGACATTTTGCATCTCTAGAAGAGATCCAATTGAGCTAGGTTTATGCGTTTCAGAAAAACAGGGACCTGTACCATTTGATTGCCAATTTGAAACAGTTCTTTATCCACCATCCGCACAATCTTGTGTTGAAATCTCTTGTCAATTTTTCTTTTCCGTCCACATCTAGGGAGGTTAGCCACAGTGCCATGGGCTTTAAACTTCTTGATGACACTGTGCACAGTATACACAGGAACATTCAGGTCTTTGGATATGGTCTTTTAGCCTTGAGATTGCTCATGCTTCCTCTCAATTTTGCTTCTCAAGTCCTCAGACGGTTCTTTGGTCTTCATTCTTTTCTCCATGCTCAATGTGGTACACACAAGGACACAGGACAGAGGTTGAGTCAACTTTAATCCATTTCAACTGGCTGCAAATATGATTTAGTTATTGCCACCACCTGTTAGGTGCCTCAGGTAAGTAACAGGTGCTGTTAATTACACAAATTAGAGAAGCATCACATGATTTTTCAAACAGTGCCAATACTTTTATCCACCCCCTTTTTTATGTTTGCTGTGGAATTATATCCAATTTGGCTTTTTTGACAATTCTTTTTGTGGTTTTCCATTGAAGACAAATTAAATGAAGATAATAATACCAAAGAATTTGTGATTGCAATCATTTTCTGGAAGAAAATGAGTATTATCTGACAGAATTGCAGGGGTGCCAATACTTTTAGCTAACACTGTAACAAATGAAGGATGTACAGCTAAGTCAGAAGGACAGAGTGTATGATCCAAAATGGACTTCTGTAGGTAGAAGAGCCTGTGGGTCAGGAGGGAATAGGCTTGCCAGTGTTACATTTATGGGAACAGTAAGGAGACAGGAGGGATAGACACCAGTCTGGTATGCTGCCCAAAAGCATAAGGTGGGCGGGTTGGTCCAGTTGGTGAAGGGAGATAATGTTTCTATGGATTTTTAATGTATCTCTAGTGTTGTCACTAAGAATCTTGGATTTGTCTTGCTGGTGGTGAGAAGACCAGGGTTAGAAAAAATAAGCAGTGGATAGATAGTGTTTCTCGATTAAGATGTATAGGGGCAGGAAGTTGTTGTTAGCCAAATCCAGCCAGTGTGTAAGATGAATTGCTTTATAGTACTGTACAATGTGTTATGAAAAAACTGTCTCAAAATCACTTATCTAAGTTAAAAGCTATTTCAATGTAAAGTGCAACATGTCAGTTTTGAAAAATGAGGTCTGATTCTTAAGGTAGTTTTGAGATTTGTCCTCAAGGGGTTAAATGTTTTTAGAATTATACATTTATTACGTTCTTAATCTATTGTATTTATATTCATCTAATATCTAGAGATGAGCGAACAGTGTTCTATCGAACACATGTTCGATCGGATATCAGGGTGTTCGCCATGTTCAAATCGAATCGAACACCGCGTGGTAAAGTGCGCCAAAATTCGATTCCCCTCCCACCTTCCCTGGCGCCTTTTTTGCACCAATAACAGCGCAGGGGAGGTGGGACAGGAACTACGACACCGGGGGCATTGAAAAAAATTGGAAAAAGTCATTGGCTGCCGAAATCAGGTGACCTCCATTTTAGACGAATAGTGGATTTCAAATCCGGGTCATATGAGAATGTGAACTTTGTGACTATGAGACAGGGATAGCTGTACAGGCAGGGATAGCTAGGGATAACCTTTATTTAGGGGGGAATGTTATTAAAAATAACTTTTTGGGGCTCTATCGGGTGTGTAATTGTGATTTTTGTGAGATAAACTTTTTCCCATAGGGATGCATTGGCCAGCGCTGATTGGCCGAATTCCGTACTCTGGCCAATCAGTGCTGGCCAATGCATTCTATTCGCTTGATGAAGCAGAGTGTGCACAAGGGTTCAAGCGCATCCTCGGCTCTGATGTAGCAGAGCCGAGGCTGCACAAGGGTTCAAGCGCACCCTCGGCTCTGCTACATCAGAGCCGAGGGTGCGCTTGAACCCTTGTGCACACTCTGCTTCATCAAGCTAATAGAATGCATTGGCCAGCGCTGATTGGCCAATGTATTCTATTAGCCTGATGAAGTAGAGCTGAATGTGTGTGCTAAGCACACACATTCAGCACTGCTTCATCACGCCAATACAATGCATTAGCCAGTGCTGATTGGCCAGAGTACGGAATTCGGCCAATCAGCGCTGGCTCTGCTGGAGGAGGCGGCGTCTAAGGTTGGACCTGAATGGAGACTGGTGTGGAGCGATCTTAGACTCCGCCTCCTCCAGCAGAGCCAGCGCTGATTGGCCGAATTCCGTACTCTGGCCAATCAGCACTGGCTAATGCATTGTATTGGCGTGATGAAGCAGTGCTGAAAGTGTGTGCTTAGCACACACATTCAGCTCTACTTCATCGGGCTAATAGAATGCATTGGCCAATCAGCGCTGGCCAATGCATTCTATTAGCGTGAACTGAGTTTGCACAGGGGTTCTAGTGCACCCTCGGCTCTGCTACATCAGATTGCTACATCTGATGTAGCAGTGCCGAGTGTGCATCAGATGTGTAGTTGAGCAAAACTAACTCAGCACTGCTAAGTCTCTGCATTCGCATAGGAATGCATTGGCCAGCCTTCGGCCAATCAGCGCTGGCTCTGCCGGAGGAGGCGGAGTCTAAGGTCGGACCTGAATGGAGACTGGTGTGGAGCGATCTTAGACTCCGCCTCCTCCAGCAGAGCCAGCGCTGATTGGTCGAGTTCCGTACTCTGGCCAATCAGCACTGGCCAATGCATTTCTATGGGGAAAAGTTAGCTTGCGAAAATCGCAAACTGACAGGGATTTCCATTAAATAAAGTGACTTTTATGCCCCCAGACATGCTTCCCCTGCTGTCCCAGTGTCATTCCAGGGTGTTGGTATCATTTCCTGGGGTGTCATAGTGGACTTGGTGACCCTCCAGACACGAATTTGGGTTTCCCCCTTAACAAGTTTATGTTCCCCATAGACTATAATGGGGTTCGAAACCCATTCGAACACACGAACAGTGAGCGGCTGTCCGAATCTAATTTCGAACCTCGAACATTTTAGTGTTCGCTCATCTCTAATTATTATGAGTTTCAGAGAAAGTACTATGTATAATGTATTTATTTTGATATATTTTTTATCTATTTACCCATTAATTGACCCCTTAAGTATGCAGGGTAGTTCGCTCATCTCTAATAATAATCCATCTAGAGAACCATATATATATGAATTGAGAAGTAAATTGATAAAATGTATAGAAATAAATACATCACTACATTTTACATACTTTTTCGATATTCATAACAATTCATCTAGAAAACCATACAAAAAAAATCAATCTTCATTAATGGAATATAATTGAATATAAAACACGTGAGCAACAGTCAGAAACACAAACATATATGTTGAACCTATCCTCACAACCTATGGGGGTCTAAATAATCCAATACATAAAGTGTCACAGTAACCTATAAATTACATATGAAGGGGGAATACAAGATATGGCTCAAGATCAGATTTTCTTCAGTTTGCTGGGGATCAAATTGTATTACTGGAGTCAATTAATAACGTTTACTAAGGCTTCATTAAGCCCTCCCGGTGTGAGCATATTCAATTTGTAGATCCAATACATCTCATGTTTTTTCAAAACCTTAAACTGATTGTTTGATCTAATGGATATCTGAAATTTGAAGCCTTCAAAGGTACTATTGTGATGTACAAGGGCTTGTGTAGAGACACTGTTTGAAATAACTATTCAATATTTTCGAACAGTGTTCAACATGCTCTCTAAAGGGTCTAAAAGTTCTATCTACATACTGGAGGCCGCAAGAGCACTGCAGCCTGAGCTAACAGAAGACCTGCTTCTCTATGAACCTCTGTTTTCATTATAATCCTCCCCAAGCAGCCTTGCCTCACAGCACATGCAACTTACTCCTCTAGATAAATTCATTCCTAAGCATTCCTCAAAGTCTCCAATCACAGCACCATCCTTACCTGCAACACCAACTATATGGAGCCAGATGAATTTTGAACTTCCCATGACTAAGACTATGACCATGACCATGATTTATACACTGGTACTCTTTCCTACAAACCCTCCTGTCACTAGAATAGAGGATAGGTCTAGGAGAAATAACCTGATGTTCAGAGGTGTTTCAGATGCAATCAAGATAGACTTTCTTAAGAAATTCCTCACAGATTACTTTGTGAATCTTCTCCTTGACAGCTCTCAAATTGACTTGGTCATAGATCGAACCCACCCTGTCTGAACTAAAGAATCTACCTACTTCTACACCTCAGGAGGTTACAGTATGCATCCACTTTTTCATGTTAAACTGCTAGATGTGGTCCAAACTTCACCAATCCTTCTTGAACAATTCCAAAGCATTACTATCTTTAAAGAGGACCTTTCACCACTTTTGGGCACATGCAGTGTTATATACTGCTGGAAAGCTGACAGTGCGCTGAATTCAGCGCACTGTCGACTTTCCCGATCTGTGCCCGGTGTAAAGAGCTTACGGTGCCGGTACCGTAGTGCTCTATGGTCAGAAGGGCGTTTCTGACAGTTAGCCAGAGACGTCCTTCTGCCTCGCGGCGCCTATCGCGCTGTGCTGTGGAGCGGGGAGGAACTCCCCCCTCCCGCTCCTGATAATACTCGTCTATGGACGAGCTGTGTGAGCAGAGGGAGGGGGCGTTCCTCCCCGCTCCACAGCACAGCGCGATAGGCGCCGCGAGGCAGAAGGACGTCTCTGGCTAACTGTCAGAAACGCCCTTCTGACCATAGAGCACTACGGTACCGGCACCGTAAGCTCTTTACACCGGGCACAGATCGGGAAAGCTGACAGTGCGCTGAATTCAGCGCACTGTCAGCTTTCCAGCAGTATATAACACTGCATGTGCCCAAAAGTGGTGAAAGGTCCTCTTTAAAGACCTCTTGCCCTGGTACGCAGGCAAACTTTTGCTGCAAGTACCAAAACCTTTCAGGAGGATGGTATTCAGTAAAAATGATGATTCCCAGTTAAGTTAGTTTTCACCTGAAATGCCAAATGGTTGTTCTCAGAGGAAGCAGTGCAACACTGCAAGGAAGGGCATCTGACACCAAATCATCTGTTTCTCCATCCAGTGGTTCACTGACCCATGTCAAATCGAGCTCTCCTAGAATACATGAAGCCTGCAGGCATGCTGTCAGCCACATCATGAAGAATTTCTATACTACATTCTCCAGGGAATTTAGTAGATGAGACTGTACTTGTTACTATTGTAGTTCTTAGCTCTTTAAGGTATTATCCAACTGGGCACCTTCTACTTTTCCGGTGACTTTACATTAGTCACTAACACTGTGTGTTTCACATGCCCTCTTTGCTTACTTTTTTAGAATGTGTTCTATACTACGTTACTGTTGTAGTTTATTCATCTTGAGTATAACTTTGTCTCACTATAGATCTATCTTCTCAAATGTCCCATGGTTCTTGTGCTATATATTTTAATAGGGTTGTTGGACTGGAGTTCCTTATTTCTACTGACTTTGAAAACCACGGCTATACAGTAGTGCTCCCCTTTCTCATCATGCCTGTCAAGTTTCTCCCTGTTAACAAAAAAGGGCTTAATTCACCATTATGTTCATTGATGTTATAAGAGACCCATACTCACAATCTCTTGACACAGGAGACCCATCTCAACTCAGAGGATCTCGCCCGCCTCAAGCATACTGTAAGAACTTTTCACACATTTTCTCAGCACCAGTGTTGGGGAAGAAACAAGGAGTCTATATTGCAATAACAGATTATATTGCCTCTTAAACAGGTAAGGGTGGATGTTATATTATTCTGATATGTCTTCTAAACAATATCCCTTATATACAAGTTTCTATCTATGCTCCTAACAAACAACTTATTAGTGAAGTATTTGCTTAGGCGCATCAAGCAAGGTTTGCTGATCTTAGTAGGCGACTTTAATACATCCTTTTGGCCATCTATTGATTCTACAGCCTCCTTGTCTCCTAAGGTACGTACTCTATTTATATTCATGTTAAAGTGGCACGTCTTACATAATATCTGACAACTGCATAATACAAGTGCTAAAGATATCACATTTTTCTTGAATCCATATAAGAGTCTGATTCCAAGGGCCCAAACCACTGATATAGGTATTATTATGTGGTTTGTCCATGCACCTTTAACCATAACAATTGCAGAAAACTGCTCTAAACCACCTAACTTTCTGTGGTGATTAAACAATTATATTTTATGGCATCCTTAATATACACCTTCCACATCCCAGGTGCTGGAAGATTTTTTTACTATTAATAATAATAGCAAGGTTTGTGACACCACATTATAATGTGCGCACAAAGTAACCATGAGAGGCCAAGAAGCAGATGGAATTACAGATTCAATCAAAACTAGCAGATCTACACAGGCAGAATAAATCCTCCTTTTCAGCTGACAGAGCAGCAGAAATATTGGCATTAGCCCAGCAGCTGCATCGACTACATATACATAAATACGACATGGTCTTATACAAACTGAAAATGTCATATTGTTGGTTTGGGAACAAGTCAGAAACTTTATTGGTCAAACTCAGATCTCAAGTTGCTAAATCGAGAATCCTTTGTATGTACAATGCCCAAAAGGACAGACTAATGAAGCCGCATTGCATTGTTGATGTTATGGCAGACTTTTATTGATCATTGTATAATCTTAAAAGAAACCCCCAGACACCTTAACCTAGTGTGACTGGTATTAGGACTTTTTTTTTAGAAAGCTTACCTTGCCTGTACTCTCTGAACGTCAACTGGACATTATTTCCCAACCAATAACGCAAGAATGATATCTTAAAGGCCATTACCACACTTAAATCTAAAAAGTAACCTGGTCCAGATAGTCTGACAAATGAGTATTTTAAAGTTCATAGAACAAATTCTGTCCCACTCTTTCACAAGGATGAATAATGAAGATGTATAAAATGGTTATTTCCCCTTAAGATGTTGTGAGCCTTAGTCGTTACATTATCCAAACCAGGGAAGACGCCAGACATGCCTGTTAATTTACGGCCCATTTAATTATTAAATTCTGACTTGAAGTTTTATACCAAGGTGTTAACTAGTAGACATCCAGATGTTTCAACATACAGCTAATGTTTGCTACATGCAGCAGATGGTGCCTCTATCTCTTCACTCTAAAAGCCAAAAAAGGAGAGCACTTCTTCCCTCATGCCAAAACTACAGTGTACACCCACACATATAACAATGTTGTATCTGAGATAAGCCACTTTTATAAGTATGTGTACCTTTGGGCTCTGGGATAGCATTTTTCTTAAATTTTTTCACATGAACCCCTTCCCACTCCTCATCGTAATAGTATATTGTGACATGTATATACTTCACGCTCAGCTCAGTGCAATTATATTGCTGTAATGCCGCTGGCACAGAAGCTGTGCCTGTGGCATTAAATCCTACTCTCCGCTGTAATACACAGCTGAGGGGCGGGACCAGCCGTCAGAGCCGGAAGATACTCCGACTCTGGTGGATTAACCCCCTTAATGCCATAATCAATAGTGATCATGGCATCCAAGGAGGCCATGGGCCCCTGCAATAAGATCACGGGTTCAGAGGGTTTGCCATGGCAGCCAGGAGACCAGACTATGGCCTCCTGACTCCCTATAGGAACTACTGTGCGATGTTCTGCAATACTATTTATTTCAGGACATTGCACAGATGATCTCAGATCCCAGCTACAAGTCCCCTTGTGGGATAGGTAAGAAGTGAAAAAACTTAGAAACACATAGTAAAAACACACAAAACTAAACAAATAATAAAAAGTTCAAAAACCCACTTTAACAAAAAAAAAAATAATGTAAATAAAAATAAATAAACAAACATGTTAGGTGTCCTCACATACATATAAGTCCCTATTATCCATAGTGTTATTTATCCCGTACGGTGAACACAGTAAAAAAAAAAAAAAAATACCACAATGTACAAGTTAACATATTTTGGTCACTTTGCTTTTACCAAAAAAAAGAAGGCATGGTCTGACTAAAAAGGTTTCTTCTGCTTCTTTGTAGCACAGCAGTAATGCAGAACAGAAATAATTCTGCCTTGTGTCCTGTGTCGTCAGCAGCAAAGCCACTCAGTGTAAGGTTTATACTAAAACTGCTCCCTGGCTATGGGGTTATCTTAACCCAGACATGAAAGAAGAGCAGGATCCTCCTCGAGACGCAACCAGTGGTACAGTGCATAGACAGACTGCACTGCAGCCGCTGCAACTCAGAGAAATGGTGCAGGTAAGTACTCCTGCACCAAGGGGCCCACTGCCATGTTTATGAGTCAATGGCCTAATAAAAGTCAGTGCTAGGATTGTAGCCAGTCCGACGCTGTCCTCCCCAAACTTCTTTATTTATTCCAAACAATCCCCCTGACCCTACTCAGACATCTTTGAGATGCTCTAGAGGCTCTGCACCAAACTCTGGTCCTTCAAACTCCCTAGAATTTTATAAACATGAGCTTCAGACCTAATATATTTAGGAGGCCTTGAAACCCTGAATTATCTAAACTATACTATGACTGCAGTGACAGAGTGAATACTCAATTACCACCACCATAGATACACCCAACCCTGGGTATGCTTATAAAACCCAGTATCTCCGCACCCCTTGAGGTCCTTCCTTGGCTACACCAACAGCACTGGAATTTCAATGGGTTCTCCATATTTTGCAAGGCAGATCATTGGAGCGTGTAGATTCTACCTATATACCATTAACCTTTTTAGGAAAAACAGACTCTTCACCCCAATATCAGACAACCCTGACTTCCTGCTACTAGAATTTCTTATTTTCTGGCTCACCTCATAAGGCTGCCTCAATCTGGTTATCTCAGGTCTTAGGGTTGAGCGATCGGGATTAGAAAAGATTGAATTCCGATCGGCGATCAAGCGAATTTCACAATCGTGATTGGAATTCCGATCCTGATCTTTTCAGATGGGATCAAGGTCGGAGGTTATTTCCCACAATGCTTTGCTACTGACTGAGCATTGTGGGAAAAGCTAACAATGTTAGCTAGTAGAGATGAGCGAGTACTATTCGAAACTGCTGTTTCGAATAGCACGCTCCCATAGGAATGAATGGATGCAGCCGGCACACAGCCGGCGTCCGGCTGCTTAACCCCCTACGCGACGGCTGCATTCATTCATTCCTACGGCATAGCAGGGAGGAAACACAAGAGTAGATTCGGAATTGGGGTCGAATGGAAAATGATCAGAAATCGCATTTTAAAAACGATCCTGAAATCTCAAGATCAGCTCAACCCTACTCAGGTCACATCGCAGGACTCACTTGCCTGCTACAAGAACCTAGTCCCTTAGAAAAGTACACCATGTCATCCTTTTGGCAACACTTTCAACTGTCTCACTACTACTCTAACATAAAAGTAGAGAGACAACTATAGCGTTCTCTGATCCCATTTGAAATGGTATATACATCTGTGAACCAGTGGCGTAACTAGGAATGGCGGGGCCCCGTGGCGAACTTTTGTCACGCCCCCCCGACCGACAACCTCAACCGACCCCCTCCTACGCATTCCTGCGTGTTCTATTATGCCCCGTAGTGGCCCCTGCACACAGTATTATTCCCCATAGTGGCCCCTGCACATAGTATTATGCCCCATAGTGGCCCCTGCACATAGTATTATCCCCCATACTGGCCCCTGCACACAGTATTATGTCCCTTAGTGGCCCCTGCACACAGTATTATGTCCCTTAGTGGCCACTGCACACAGTATTATGTCCCTTAGTGGCCCCTGCACACAGTATTATGTCCCTTAGTGGCCCCTGCACACAGTATTATCCCCCATAGTGTCCCCTGCACACAGTATTATAGCCCATAGTGTCCCCTGCACACAGTATTATAGCCCATAGTGGCCCCTGCACACAGTATTATAGCCCATAGTGTCCCCTGCACACAGTATTATAGCCCATAGTGGACTCCCATAAACAATTATTATACTCTGGGGTCTTTTCAGACCCCAGAGTATAATAATCGGAGACCCGGGGAAATAAAAACATTAAAAAAAAAAACACTGTTTCTTACCTGTCTCCGGCTCCTACACTGTCTTCTCTGCTGCCGTCCTTCTTCTATGACGTCGGACGTCACATGACCCAGGACACAGGCCGGGTTCATGTGATGTCAGAGACGTCAGAAAGGACGTCAGGAAGGAGGCTTGGTAGGATCGTGGAGAGATAAGTAACAGTGTTTTTTATGTTTCTTACCTCTCCCGGTCCACCAATCATTATACTCGGGGGTCCGAAAAGACCCCCCCCCCCCCCCATAATGATAGCAGCGGTAGCAGCTGTCACCGGGCCCCTAATGTCCCGGGCCCTGTGGCAGCTGCCTCTGCTGCTATGGCGGTAGTTACGCCACTGCTGTGAACCCACCATACCACTCAATCTTCATCATATACTACTTCATGACTATCCCACAATTGTACACAGTTCTGTCCTATGTATGTCCTTCAAAGCAATTACTAGATACTCTTGTCTTGGTTCCTGTGGTTTTGTACAATATCTACTAATTTAGTATACTATGGAATAAAATGGGTGGTTTAGAATCTGAAAATTGAATTTATGTCTGTGTATTAGTTAAAGAAGAATAGTTCCTGTTCAGACTAATGATCTTAGTCTAACTTAAATAAAAAAAAATCTACATAACCACAGAACACAGTTATTAAAATTAGAGATGAGCGAACAGTGTTCTATCGAACTCATGTTCGATCGGATATTAGGCTGTTCGGCATGTTCGAATCGAATCGAACACCGCGTGGTAAAGTGCGCCATTACTCGATTCCCCTCCCATCTTCCCTGGCGCCTTTTTTGCTCCAATAACAGCGCAGGGTAGGTGGGACAGGAACTACGACACAGGTGACGTTGAAAAAAGTAGGAAAAACCCATTGGCTGCCGAAAACATGTGACCTCTAATTTAAAAGAACAGCGCCGCCCAGCTTCGCGTCATTCTGAGCTTGCAATTCACCGGGGACGGAGGTTTCCGTCCAGTTAGCTAGGGCTTAGATTCTGGGTAGGCAGGGACAGGCTAGGATAGGAAGGAGAAGACAACCAACAGCTCTTGTAAGAGCTAAATTCCAGGGAGAAGCTTGTCAGTGTAACGTGGCACTGACGGGCTCAATCGCCGCAACCCAGCTTTCCCCGGATCCTGAATGGAATACACTGACAGTGTATTCCCGTATACCCTATATATACACCCCCGATCCCCGTTCCAACGGTGTGCCCCCCACCTTCACCCCAGAAATACCCTGCAAGTCCCCTAGCAATAGAATTGGGGCTATATACACCCACTATTTTTGCTACTGCCATATAGTGCCATTGTCTGACTGGGAATTCCAAGAATATATTAGGGTTACAAATACCCTCATTTCTTGCTACTGCCATATAGTGCCATTGTCTGACTGGGAATTCCAAGAATATATTGGGGTTACAAATACCCTCATTTCTTGCTACTGCCATATAGTGCCAGTTTCTGACTGGGAATTCAAAGAATATATTGGGGTTACAAATACCCTCATTTCTTGCTACTGCCATATAGTGCCACTTTCTGACTGGGAATTCCAAGAATATATTGGGGTTACAAATACCCTCATTTCTTGCTACTGCCATATAGTGCCATTGTCTGACTGGGAATTCCAAGAATATATTGGGGTTACAAATACCCTCATTTCTTGCTACTGCCATATAGTGCCAGTTTCTGACTGGGAATTCAAAGAATATATTGGGGTTACAAATACCCTCATTTCTTGCTACTGCCATATAGTGTCATTGTCTGACTGGGAATTTCAAGAATATATTGGGGTTACAAATACCCTCATTTCTTGCTACTGCCATATAGTGCCAGTTTCTGACTGGGAATTCAAAGAATATATTGGGGTTACAAATACCCTCATTTCTTGCTACTGCCATATAGTGTCATTGTCTGACTGGGAATTCCAAGAATATATTGGGGTTACAAATACCCTCATTTCTTGCTACTGCCATATAGTGCCAGTTTCTGACTGGGAATTCAAAGAATATATTGGGGTTACAAATACCCTCATTTCTTGCTACTGCCATATAGTGCCATTGTCTGACTCGGAATTCCAAGAATATATTGGGGTTACAAATACCCTCATTTCTTGCTACTGCCATATAGTGCCAGTTTCTGACTGGGAATTCAAAGAATATATTGGGGTTACAAATACCTTCAAGTCCTGCCACTGACATACAGTATAGTGCCATTGTCTGACTGGGAATTCCAAGAATATATTGGGGTTACAAATACCTTCAAGTCCTGCCACTGACATATAGTGTCTTTTTCTGACTGGGAATTCAAAGAATATATTGGGGTTACAAATACCTTCAAGTCCTGCCACTGACATATCGTGCCATTGTCTGACTGGGAATTCCAAGAATATATTGGGGTTACAAATACCCTCATTTCTTGCTACTGCCATATAGTGCCATTGTCTGACTGGGAATTCCAAGAATATATTGGGGTTACAAATACCTTCATTTCTTGCTACTGCCATATAGTGCCAGTTTCTGACTGGGAATTCAAAGAATATATTGGGGTTACAAATACCTTCAAGTCCTGCCACTGACATATAGTGCCATTGTCTGACTGGGAATTCCAAGAATATATTGGGGTTACAAATACCTTCAAGTCCTGCCACTGACATATAGTGCCATTGTCTGACTGGGAATTCCAAGAATATATTGGGGTTACAAATACCCTCATTTCTTGCTACTGCCATATAGTGCCAGTTTCTGACTGGGAATTCAAAATGCGCAAGGCTCCCGGAAAGGGACGTGAACGAGGCCGTGGGCGAGGTCGGGGGAATGGTTCTGGGGAGCAAGGTAGCAGTGAAGCCACAGGGCGTCCCGTGCCTACTCCTGTGGGGCAGCAAGCATTGCGCCGCTCCACAGTGCCAGGGTTGCTTGCCACATTAACTAAACTGCAGGGTACAAACCTTAGTAGGCCCGAGAACCAGGAACAGGTCTTGCAATGGCTGTCGGATAACGCTTACAGCACATTGTCCAGCAGCCAGTCAGGCTCTGCCTCCTCTCCTCCTATTACCCAACAGTCTTGTCCTCCTTCCTCCCAAAATTCCCAAGCTTCACAGAACAATAACCCCAACTGTCCCTGCTCCCAAGAGCTGTTCTCCGCTCCTTTCATTGTCCCTCAACCTGCCCCTCCATTTCGCGATTCCACGGACCTAACAGAGGAGCATCTGTGTCCAGATGCTCAAACACTAGAGTCTCCTCCATCTCCGTTCGATTTGGTGGTGGATGACCAGCAACCCACCCTCATCGACGACGATGTGACGCAGTTGCCGTCAGGGCATCCAGTTGACATGCGCATTGTGCGGGAGGAGGAGATGAGACAGGAGTTGGAAGAGGAAGTGGTGGATGATGAGGACACTGACCCGACCTGGACAGGGGGGATGTCAAGCAGGGAAAGTAGTGTGGATGTTGAGGCAGGTGCAGCACCAAAAAGGGTAGCTAGAGGCAGAGGCAGAGGTCAGCAGCTTAGGTGAAGCCAGGCCACACCCGGAATCTCCCAAGATGTTCCAGTTCGTACCCAGCCCCGAAAAACTCCCACCTCGAGGGCACGTTTCTCGAAGGTGTGGAGTTTTTTCAAGGAATGTACCGAGGACAGATATAGTGTTGTCTGCACAATTTGCCTCTCGAAATTGATTAGGGGCTCTGAGAAGAGCAACCTGTCCACCACTTCAATGCGCCGTCATTTGAAATCCAAGCACTGGAATCAGTGGCAGGCAGCAACGGCAGGACAAAGGCCGCCTGCCGTTCACGCCACTGCCACTGCTGACTGTGCTGGCGATGCACTCCAGAGGACGAGCCAGGACACCACTTCATCTGCCTCCGCCACTTTGTTGACTTCTTCCTCATCCTCCCCTGTTCCTGTCTTATCTCCTTCTCCTGCACCATCAAAGGCACCATCAGGCGCTTCTTTACAACAACCCACCATCTCTCAGACATTGGAGCGGCGGCAGAAATACACCGCTAACCACCCACACGCGCAAGCCTTGAACGCCAACATCGCTAAACTGCTGGCCCAGGAGATGTTGGCGTTCCGGCTTGTTGAAACTCCCGCCTTCCTGGACCTGATGGCAACTGCGGCACCTCGCTATGCCGTCCCTAGCCGTCACTACTTCTCCCGGTGTGCTGTCCCCGCCTTGCACCAGCACGTGTCACTCAACATCAGGCGGGCCCTTAGTTCCGCGCTTTGCACAAAGGTCCACTTGACCTCTGACGCGTGGACAAGTGCATGCGCACAGGGACGCTACATTTCACTGACGGCACATTCGGTGAATGTAGTTGAGGCTGGGACACCTTCCCAAACTGGCCCGGTGTACCTCGTCTCCCCGCCTAACATTCCTGGCAGGGACACGAGAAGAACACCCCCCTCCTCCTCCTCCTCCTCCTCCTCCACCGCCTCCTCCTCCGCCACCGCCTCCTCCTCCGCTGTTAGATTGACCCCAGCTACGAGTTGGAAACGTTGCAGCACTGGCGTTGGTAGACGTCAGCAGGCCGTGCTGAAGCTGATCAGCTTGGGGGACAGACAGCACACTGCCTCCGAGGTGAGGGATGCCCTCCTCGATGAGACGGCAATATGGTTTGAGCCGCTGCACCTGGGCCCAGGCATGGTCGTTTGTGATAACGGCCGGAACCTGGTAGC
Source organism: Leptodactylus fuscus (assembly GCF_031893055.1). Lineage (NCBI taxonomy): Eukaryota > Metazoa > Chordata > Amphibia > Anura > Leptodactylidae > Leptodactylus > Leptodactylus fuscus. The sequence continues at coordinate 165,753,654 of NC_134265.1, forward strand.
AGCTCTGGAGCTTGCCGGACTCCAACATGTTCCATGCCTGGCCCACGTCTTCAACCTAGTGGTGCAACGTTTCCTAAAGAGCTACCCCAATGTTCCAGAGCTACTGGTGAAAGTGCGGCGCATGTGCGCCCACTTTCGCAAGTCAACAGTAGCCGCTGCTAGCTTAAAATCTCTCCAGCAACGCCTGCATGTGCCACAACACCGGCTTTTGTGCGACGTCCCCACACGCTGGAACTCAACGTTTCAGATGTTGAATAGAGTGGTTGAGCAGCAGAGACCTTTGATGGAATACCAGCTACAAAACCCTAGGGTGCCACAAAGTCAGCTGCCTCAGTTTCTCATCCATGAGTGGCCATGGATGAGAGACCTTTGTGACATCCTACGGGTGTTTGAGGAGTCCACAAGGAGGGTGAGCTCTGAGGATGCGATGGTGAGCCTTACAATCCCGCTCTTGTGTGTTCTGAGAGAATCCCTGATTGACATCAGGGATAACTCAGATCACACAGAGGAGTCAGGGATAGCATCCGATCCGTCACAGCTGGAGAGTAGGTCCACACATCTGTCCGCTTCATCGCGTTTAATGGAGGAGGAGGAGGAAGAAGAGTTGTCCGATGATGTGATGGTGATACAGGAGGCTTCCGGGCAACTTCGAATCGTCCCATTGTTGCAGCACGGATGGGTAGACATGGACGATGAGGTGGAAATGGAGATTGAACTTTCCGGTGGGGCCAGAGGAGTCATGCCAACTAACACTGTGGCAGGCATGGTTGAGTTCATGTTGGGGTGCTTTACAACCGACAAGCGTATTGTCAAAATCATGGAGGACAACCAGTACTGGATCTTTGCTATCCTTGACCCCCGGTATAAAAACAACATCTCGTCTTTTATTCCGGTAGAGGGGAGGGCCAATCGCATCAATGCTTGCCACAAGCAATTGGTGCAGAATATGATGGAGATGTTTCCAGCATGTGACGTTGGCAGCAGGGAGGGCAGTTCCTCCAGTAGGCGACCAAGTTCTCACCGGTCCACACAAACGAGGGGCACACTGTCTAAGGTCTGGGACACCTTGATGGCACCCCCTCGCCAAAGTGAGAAGTGTCACCAGGCGTGAGAAGTATAGGCGCATGTTGCGGGAATACCTTTCCGACCACAGCCCTGTCCTCTCCGACCCCTCTGCGCCCTACACGTATTGGGTGTCGAAGTTGGACCTGTGTCTTGAACTTGCCCTATATGCCTTGGAGGTGCTGTCCTGTCCTGCCGCCAGCGTCCTATCTGAGAGGGTGTTCAGTGCAGCCGGTGGCATCATCACTGACAAGCGCACCCGTCTGTCAGCTGAGAGTGCCGACCGGCTCACTTTGATAAAAATGAACCACCACTGGATAGAGCCTTCATTTTCGTGCCCACCTGTGTAAAGCACCCCAACATGAAACTCCATGTCTGTGCTCAACCTCTCCAATTCCTCCGCATCCTCATACTCATCCACCATAAGCGTTGCACAATTCTGCTAATACTAGGCTCCCTCCACCCTGATTTCCCCCAACTCTGCTGGTTAGAGGCTCTCTCCACCCTGATTTCCCCCAACTCTGCTGGTTAGAGGCTCCCTCCACCATGAATTTGCCCAAACTGGGGTTTTTAGAGGCTCCCTCCACCATGAATTTCCCAAAACTTGGCTGTTTAGAGGCTCCCTCCACCATGAATTGGTCCAAACTGGGCTGTTTAGAGGCTCCCTCCACCATGAATTTGGCCAAACTGGGGTTTTTAGAGCCTCCCTCCACCATGAATTGGTCCAAACTGGGCTGGTTAGAGGCTCCCTCCACCATGAATTTCCCAAAACTTGGCTGTTTAGAGGCTCCCTCCACCATGAATTGGTCCAAACTGGGCTGGTTAGAGGCTCCCTCCACCATGAATTTGGCCAAACTGGGGTTTTTAGAGGCTCCCTCCACCATGAATTGGTCCAAATTGGGCTGGTTAGAGGCTCCCTCCACCATGAATTTCCCAAAACTTGGCTGTTTAGAGGCTCCCTCCACCATGAATTGGTCCAAACTGGGCTGGTTAGAGGCTCCCTCCACCATGAATTTGGCCAAACTGGGGTTTTTAGAGGCTCCCTCCACCATGAATTTGGCCAAACTGGGGTTTTTAGAGGCTCCCTCCACCATGAATTGGTCCAAATTGGGCTGGTTAGAGCCTCCCTCCACCATGAATTTCCCAAAACTTGGCTGTTTAGAGGCTCCCTCCACCATGAATTGGTCCAAACTGGGCTGGTTAGAGGCTCCCTCCACCATGAATTTGGCCAAACTGGGGTTTTTAGAGGCTCCCTCCACCATGAATTTGGCCAAACTGGGGTTTTTAGAGGCTCCCTCCACCATGAATTGGTCCAAATTGGGCTGGTTAGAGGCTCCCTCCACCATGAATTTCCCAAAACTTGGCTGTTTAGAGGCTCCCTCCACCATGAATTGGTCCAAACTGGGCTGGTTAGAGGCTCCCTCCACCATGAATTGGTCCAAACTGGGCTGGTTAGAGGCTCCCTCCACCATGAATTGGTCCAAACTGGGCTGGTTAGAGGCTCCCTCCACCATGAATTGGTCCAAACTGGGCTGGTTATAGGCTCCCTCCACCATGAATTTCCCAAAACTTGGCTGTTTAGAGGCTCCCTCCACCATGAATTGGTCCAAACTGGGCTGGTTAGAGGCTCCCTCCACCATGAATTTGGCCAAACTGGGGTTTTTAGAGGCTCCCTCCACCATGAATTTGCCAAAACTTGGCTGTTTAGAGGCTCCTTCCACCATGAATTTCCCAAAACTGTGCTAGTTAGAGGCTCCCTCCACCATGAATTGGTCCAAACTGGGGTTTTTAGAGGCTCCCTCCACCATGAATTGGTCCAAACTGGGGTTTTTAGAGGCTCCCTCCACCATGAATTTCCCAAAACTTGGCTGTTTAGAGGCTCCCTCCACCATGAATTGGTCCAAACTGGGCTGGTTAGAGGCTCCCTCCACCATGAATTTGGCCAAACTGGGGTTTTTAGAGGCTCCTTCCACCATGAATTTGGCCAAACTGGGGTTTTTAGAGGCTCCTTCCACCATGAATTTCCCAAAACTGTGCTAGTTAGAGGCTCCCTCCACCATGAATTGGTCCAAACTGGGGTTTTTAGAGGCTCCCTCCACCATGAATTTGGCCAAACTGTGGTTTTTAGAGGCTCCCTCCACCATGAATTTGGCCAAACTGGGGTTTTTAGAGGCTCCTTCCACCATGAATTGGTCCAAACTGGGCTGGTTAGAGGCTCCCTCCACCATGAATTTCCCAAAACTTGGCTGTTTAGAGGCTCCCTCCACCATGAATTGGTCCAAACTGGGCTGGTTAGAGGCTCCCTCCACCATGAATTGGTCCAAACTGGGCTGGTTAGAGGCTCCCTCCACCATGAATTTCCCAAAACTTGGCTGTTTAGAGGCTCCCTCCACCATGAATTGGTCCAAACTGGGCTGGTTAGAGGCTCCCTCCACCATGAATTTGGCCAAACTGGGGTTTTTAGAGGCTCCCTCCACCATGAATTTGCCAAAACTTGGCTGTTTAGAGGCTCCTTCCACCATGAATTTCCCAAAACTGTGCTAGTTAGAGGCTCCCTCCACCATAAATTGGTCCAAACTGGGGTTTTTAGAGGCTCCCTCCACCATGAATTTGGCCAAACTGGGGTTTTTAGAGGCTCCCTCCACCATGAATTGGTCCAAACTGGGGTTTTTAGAGGCTCCCTCCACCATGAATTTCCCAAAACTTGGCTGTTTAGAGGCTCCCTCCACCATGAATTGGTCCAAACTGGGCTGGTTAGAGGCTCCCTCCACCATGAATTTGGCCAAACTGGGGTTTTTAGAGGCTCCCTCCACCATGAATTTCCCAAAACTTGGCTGTTTAGAGGCTCCCTCCACCATGAATTGGTCCAAACTGGGCTGGTTAGAGGCTCCCTCCACCATGAATTTGGCCAAACTGTGGTTTTTAGAGGCTCCCTCCACCATGAATTTGCCCAAACTCTGCTGGTTAGAGGCTTAATCCACCCTGATTTTCAAAACAAATGTTGGTGCCAACCTCAACTTACTACAAGGGCCAAATTCACTGCTGGTGACAAGCTCTCCTCACTGCAAGTGCCAAATACACATGTTTCAAGGTGTTTTCCTACTGTCAGAGAGGTGGTATTGAGTGTGTAAAGTGTGTAGTTGTTAGGCTGCGATGTTTGGGTAATAGAGGGTCTTTGGTGTGTTAGATGCCCCCAGACATGCTTCCCCTGCTGTCCCAGTGTCATTCCAGAGGTGTTGGCATCATTTCCTGGGGTGTCATAGTGGACTTGGTGACCCTCCAGACACGGATTTGGGTTTCCCCCTTAACGAGTATCTGTTCCCCATAGACTATAATGGGGTTCGAAACCCGTTCGAACACACAAACAGTGAGCGGCTGTTCGATTCGAATTTCGAACCTCGAACATTTTAGTGTTCGCTCAGCTCTAATTAAAATATCTTTTACTGTACATACAGCAAAATGCATGACACCATTTAACTAGCCATTGGCATGGGCAACCATTGTTAAGGCTAATTTAGAAATATAATGTATAACACATAAATATAAGATTGTATTTTCTTCAGCATTTTAACACACATAAAGCTATAAAATCCATGTCTATCTGAAGTAGCATATTAATTGTAGTGAAGTCGACATGACCTTATTTTATCTAAGCAGAGCTTTGTAAAATGTTCATGGTGTTAGCCTACAGAATGCATTCAAAGCGTAGGTTATAAATGAGCCTGATATTGCTGACTGTACAGAGAAGAAACATAAATGTGTGCCTGCCTAGCACTTAAATGCTCAATGTATTTTCCACTGTGATAAAACTGCAATTGTGCTTCATCTTGCAATAGAAAATCCAGAGAGCTCTTCATGTATTATCTATTTTTTTTTCTTTGCTCCAAAATATTTATTTTTGTCCATTTAAACCCTTACAGTGATTTTGGGATAGTTTGCCAAAATTTTACTTCACATAGACTTAGGTCAATATTTGTGGGATTTATTTATGGGAAAAATAGAAAATGTGTTAAAAACTGAAACAATTTTCCAAATTTCAAAATTTGAAATGTTCTGCTTTTTAAACAGATAGTCATACCACCCACATTGTTTAATGAATATTATTTACCATATCTTTGCTTTGTGATGGCATCCATTTTTAATTGCCTTTTAATTTTTTTTAGGATGTTGGTCATCCCTGGTACAGCAACCAATGCATATGGGTATAAACTGCTGAGCACAGAATAAAAGGAGTGCTATTAGGCCTTTAGAGAACAGATTTTGAGGGGTTGTGATTTTTTCATGATAGGAAACTGGCATAGATTAGTAATAATTTCCCAATGTGTGTCTTCAGGCTAAGGGTCCATTCACACGGAGGAAAATGTCGCTTTATTTGACACTGAATTTTCCACACTGAAAAAAAAGCCTCCCATTAACATTAATGGGTGCTGCTAGCTTTTTTTTCCACTAGCGGAATTTTTCACTAGCGGAAAATTCCTCTAGAGGAAAAAAAAAGCTAGCAGAACCCACTGAAATCAATGGGAGGCTTTTTTTTTCAACGCTGAAAATTCAGCGCCAAATAAGGCGCCATTTTCCTCTGTGTGAATGGACCCTAAAGGTTTGACAATGCAAAGTTACACTAAACAAATTTATCAGTGCCTGATGTTACAAGATAAATTAATTAGTTTACTTTAAGTCAGAAAAATTTTGGTACAATAGTGAAATAGTAGAACAGCAATAACTGTAATCTCTGTCCTCGATTTCAGATAACATCAAAAAAGATACTCAAATTTAGTTGGGTTTTCCAGCCACTGAAAAAAAGGTAATAGTACCAGCTCAAACGTCAATCAGAAGATCAACCAGATCGAAAAAGGCTTCACAGGTAAACACCTGTCCTACAGGGTTAGAACATTTCTTGAGACAAACAAGGTAGGAAATGTTACAACAACATGTCCATGATAACCAAAAGTAGGTGAAAACGGAAATGGAAAACTAGAGGCTCTTCACCAACTTCAGTAAGTGAAATAAATAAATTGAAGCTCACCATGGTAACACAAAGCATGAAAGCAATTGGATGTAAGTGGATTCCAGATCAAGTATGACTTTGGAAAAAAAATTACAATTTCAAAATGTGAAATGCTCTGCTTTTCAGACAGATAGTTATACCACCCAAATACATGAATAAATATTATCTCCCGTATCTCTGCTTTATATTGGCATCATCTTTTAATCGTCCTTTAATTTATTTTGGGTAATAGAAGGCTTGTATGTGTAACAGCGATTTTCCAGATACAAGAAAATATCCCAAGCTAATTTTTTAGGAACCATTCATTTCTGAAGTGGATTATAAAGGCTTATATATTAGAAACCTGTTAATAACTTACCCCATTTTCAAAACTGCCCCCCCCCCCCTTAAATAACAGCATTTGGGAAGTTTGCTAACCCTTTAAGCATTTCACAGGAATTAATACAATATGGAGGTGAAATGTAGACATTAACACATTCACAAGGGGTTAAAGGACAAATTGCTTCATACATTTTGTTGTGTAATTTCTTCCAAGCGCATAAATACTCTACATGTGGGTGTAAACTAATTTTTGGGCAGCCGTGGAAAGAAAGGAGTGCCACTGGGCATTTGAAAAGCAGATATTGCTGGAACAATTTTCAGGTGCCATGTCTTATTTGCAGAGCCCCTAAAGTACCAGTACAATGGAAACCCATAAAAAGTGACCCCATTTTGGAAACTACACACCTCACAGAATTCATCAATTCATTACGTTTCACAGATTTTATCAATATTAATAATGAGAAGTGAAAATGAAAAATTACTTTTTTTTTTTCAAAAAAAACCCCCCGTCAATGTAGCCCATAATGATTTATAGAATGTCTTAAAATGGCTCAAAAACAAGGCCACAGATGCTGAAGGCAGATCCAGGAGGAACAATATAAAATTAAGGGGGGTGCCAGAGGAGGTACCTTTTGCTGACATCCCTCAAAAACCCGTTCCACACTATTGTACCAACCCTGTCGGACCTTGACTTAACTTTGAACCGTGCTCAATTCTAAGGTGGCTCCTGACTCGTTTCCAAGGAATACTTTAGTCAGGGTACACTTCTACCATGTCAAGGAACTTATCATGTTCACCTCCTGGAAATTGAAGATGCTCGCTCCCTGACTCATAATACAACGTTACACTTTACCCGGATCTTTCCGCTGCCACCCTGCAAGCCACTAGGGACTTCTGAGTCATCACTAAACTGCTGCAAGATCATAATATTAAATACCACTAGTGTTTTGCTACTAAACTACTGATTACCTGAAATGGAGTTGTGACTGTCGTCTCCTCCTTCCCAAATGGATTACAACTTCTCCAGTCATGGAACCTTGCTCATCCAGATTCCGTGGGAGCTCAGATGGCACAACTTCCCTCAAAACCACTGGCAGAAAAAGTTTTCTCTACTCTTCTTCCTCTAGTGTTTCTATTATACCCAAACCTTATGGATTTGTTACTAATAACTACTACCCATTGGCACTACAACCTGTCACATCCATGAATGTATGCTGGGGTTATACTTCTTTGCTCACTGCAATTCTAATCCTATGTACCAATGGCACTTAAAATCTCTTCTCTCAATTTTAGAGGTTAAAATAGTCCATACAAACTTTAAAAAAAATTCCTGCATAATTTCATGGCTTCTGGCCCTGCTAAACGTAAAGGTGTTAGGGTGGCTATAAAGGATAGAGTGGCCTTTTCACTCCTCTCTGTGGTTCAGGACCCACTGGGCAGAGATGTCGGCCTTGTTTGCAAAATTAACAATGTGGTGTTTAGCATGTACAATGTCTGTTTCCTTATTGTTTCCTTATCAAACGCCAGTCTAGATTCAGTACTCGCTCGTGTAGTAATTGAATCAAGATGGCAGGCGGAGGCTGCGCCATCAGCTCTGCCCAAACACAAAGTGACAGCGCTGACTGCACATACACAAGAAGGAAACAGAAGCAGGGGGCGTGATGAAAACCACACATAGGCAACATGCGGGTGATGAAGAGACTTTGCTCGGAACGCAGGAGAAACACCCCCTGTGCTCTCTGAGCATCATTTAAATAAATGGAAAAACAGCCATAACTTCAAAATAGTGGCAAGGACAGAAAATAAAGGTTGGAGATGGATAGCCTTTACAAAGGCTATCCCAAAGTGGTGTCAGTTGAAAATCAATATATGCAATGATAGACTCCATTTAAAAGTAAAAGGGACCAAGAATTTCAAACCTTGGTTACAGATATTAATGCTCTGGAGAAGAAAAATAAAGTGTCCCTCTTCTCACTCGATCTCCATCGAACTTAGGTATCTTAGGCTCTGCTTACAAACTCTACCAGCTGCGCAGTATGATAAAACCCTAAAAAGGTTTTGATTCCAAAATTACTTACACAACAATAAAGTTGTCTCCTTTCTGGCTCGAAGGATAAATGTGAAATCTTTTTACCTGTTTACCTGACTTAAAGGGGTATTCCCACCTCACATACTCATTAGTCTTCACTGCTGTAAAATCTTCTTTCTTCCTGGTTTCTTACATCATTTGGTGGGTGGGGTTTCACATGCAACCTGCCGTTTAGCTCTGCCCCCAAATTAGTTTGTAGCTCCGCCCACCCATATTGGACTATGAAGTACAGGCAGCAGCAACTCCATTCTGTGTTACATACAGAGACTGCCTGTCTCTGCCATAATGAACACAATTGAATTAGCTGGCCTGATAACTGGGAGAACAGAAGAAATGAAAGCAGCTCCTCTCCCCTATCTGAAAGCAGGACCTAGGTCATGTGGTGTAGGCACAGGAATAGCTAGAAACACAGGCTTGCTCCCTGCACTTAGCCCCTCCTCCCTCCCCCCTGAGAGCAGCAGATACATCACTTGACTTTCGAGCAGATAAGTCAAGGGCTGTGTCCACAATGAATTGAATAAAGTAAGATAGTGGACAAACATAGCAGTTTTGCTGAAGCAGTGTATTTAGGAAAAGTCTTACATCCACATTAACAAGCAGTATAGATAGGATCCTTGTGATGGGACAACCCCTTTAAGTTTTGTGACCTTCTTAATGACTGAACAATTCAGACTATACTATGAATCCCTGTATAACTTAAAGGACGATCCATCCACGTTACAGCCCTCTAGCATAGTCATTTAAAGATTTTTACAATCATTATCATCACTTTGAATCCCCCAAAATAAATTAGAATCTCTTTCTGCACCTATCACTATACTAGATGTTGTCTTGATAACACATACTACCTCCAGATAACTTCTGTAAATACTTGCAGATTAGAAATATTCTTAGACCTCTCTTCTCTTAACTCAATTTTTTTCCCCATTTGGCCTTTTTCCAATTCACAATTGAGACAGGGAAATCTAAGAGGACTAAATCCATTTTTAAATCTCTCAGGGCGGGTTCAAACCTGCGCCTGGTCTCTGCTTTAGCCAATCCAGCTGGGTTTCCATCTTCTGCCCCGAGAAACTGGACAGGGGACGGAAACCCGGCAGTCAGTTTTCAAACCCATTCAAGTGAATGGGTTTGAAAAGTGAACGCCCGTGAATGTTTTGTATTTGTTTGTGGCGAAACCGTTTTTTTTAACTGGACACAAAGTCGGACTTGCAGGACTTTGTGTCTAGTTAAAAAAATAAATAAAAGGGGCGTGGCTAGGCATGCACGCGAGCGGACGCCTGTGATCAGAGCTCCGCTTCAGGCTCCGACATCCACCGGTGCAATACCCTCCACGATGGGCAAAACTCGCTCCCAGAGGCATAGGGAGACTCCGCTTACCTCCGTGCACACGGAGAGCTCCATCCCGGACTTCTTCGCCCCTCGCGGTGAGTGGCGCGGGACCCTGGACTCTGCGGCCTACAATGCTGGCGGGCCGCCATCTTCTTCCTCCTCCCTCCCTGCGCGCCAGGCTCTGGAACATGGCGGCAGCTCTCCTCTCACTCCAGACCCACGCACGCTGGCTCCTGCACGTCCAGATCCTTCTGCTGTGACATCGGGACTTCCCCAGGTACCACTGCATCACATGTCCTCTTCTAAGGGGAATACAGCCCTGGATGTGGCCGTTTCCCCAACTGCTCCCCAGCAGGGAGCAGATGCATTGACAGAGACCTTTGTCCCCTCCCAGGGTGAGGCGGCTGCTGGCACCCCTGGGTCCCTCCTGCACACCCCCCCTCAATTGAGACAGGTCACCCCTCCATATGCTGGCCCCCCGGATTCCGCTGACTGGGGTGCTAGCCCCCCACATAAGAAATCCTTTCTCCATACTCCACATCCTGCTCAGCGGAGCCCCCAATCGCCCTCTGATGGTGCCTCCTCTGATGAGGATTTCTGGCCTCCTGAAACATGCAAGAGGCCCTCCTGGCCTGCTCCTACTCCTGCGGCCTTACGGGCGGATGCCCCTTCTTTTGTCTCACATCTCCCCCCCCCTGATGAAGCCGCTCTTACTTTACAGAAACATCCTGAGCTGCAAGCTCTGCTAGCCCTGAGTAGGAGAGATATGGACAGTCTTGCTTCTGACCTCAAGCGCGCCTGGCGACATGATTTGCGTGCTGTGAAATCTGACATTTCGGATCTGCAACAACGGGTACAGGCCTTAGAGGACTTTAAATCTACAGCTTCATCCTCTATTGATAACCTGCAACAGGATTCTGATGCTCATTCTTCTCAACTGCGCAATTTGATCTCCCACATGGATGACATTGAAAATCGTAACCGCCGCAACAATATACGTATACGCGGCCTCCCTGAATCTGTTCCAACGGCTGACCTGGCTTCTACACTCACCGGATTATTTAATTCTCTGCTTGGGCGCCCGCCTGGCTCTCACATTGAAATGGACCGTGCTCACCGGGCGCTACGCCCTCGCAGTTCTGATGACTCTAAACCCCGAGACGTAATATGCAGGATCCATTTTTATGCTGTCAAAGAGGAGATTATGCAGAAGGTCCGCAACAGTCAAACTGTGCCCTTTGAGGGCCACGATTTGTCTATTTTCCCGGATCTCTCTAGATATACCCTGCGTCAACGCTCTGCCTTGAAGCCTCTTCTGTCCATCCTACAGGACCGTAAGATACCATACCGCTGGGGCTTCCCTTTCGCTCTCCAGGTTCGCCACCGGGACCGTATCCTTTCGCTGGCTCATCCGACTGATCTACCGACCTTCCTCCGCGTCCTGAATCTTCCGCCTCTGCAGTTACCGGACTGGTCTTTACTTTTGGCTGATCCTAATCACACTGGTCCTCCTCGCTTACAATGGGATGCGGATGATCATCATCCCGTGGACCCACCCCGCTCCCAGAGATCCCAACGCGGACGGCGGTCCTCTTCGGCCCGGATGCTACCGCACTGATCTGTGATTGCTGTCTTCCTCTTTACTGGCAGACTCCTTATGCATTTCTGCTCTCTGGTTGTCCTGCAGTTATATTGCAATGTGACTGTTATTGCCCATACCTTCGTTCTTTCGTGTCTTCAGCACTGTTATTGCACCGTTTTTATTGTTCTATAAGTTCTGTTGCAAATTTCATGTGTTGGAGCCGGAGTACTTTTGCTCTGGATTGTTCTTTTGTTCTTTCTCTCTTCTTTTCTGACTCTTGACTTTTCTTCGCTTATATTTCTCTCTTCCTTCTGATTGCTTTCCTTCTACTACACTTTGGCTTGCGTCTTGTCTTCCTCTTCCCCGCATAGTTTGGTCCCTGCAGTGCGGGGCCCGTTGGAGACCTGTGCTCCGGCCCTCTTAGTTCCCTCTGAGGGTAACTCCAAAACCCTCTTCCTCTTCTTGTTTGTCCCCCCCTCCTGTTTTATCTGTTGTTATTTTTGACCTTTTCTGGTTGCTCTATTCTGTTGGTCCGTCTCCCGTTCCCCCCTTCCTCTCCCCCTTAAGATGGCGGATATCTCTGTATCATCTTTTAATGTCAAGGGACTTAATGTTCCGGAGAAACGCTCGCAAATTCTGTATGATGCACATAAGCGCAAAGTGCAGATTCTGTGCCTCCAGGAGACACACTTTCTGTCCGATCGTGTTCCGGTGATCAAGAATCGGTACTTAACGCTTTGGTTCCACAGTAGTAGCCAACAAAGTAAGGTCAGGGGTGTAGCGGTCTTCTTTCATAAGAATTTACCGATCAAAGTCCTAGATTCTTTGTCTGATGTAAATGCCAGGTTCTTATTTTTGATCTGCGAAATTTCTGGAGTACTGTATACTATAGCTAATATTTATGCCCCTAATACTGATCAGGTCCCCTTTCTCTTATCTACCCTTGCGACCCTCCAAGATTTCGCCAAAGGCCATTTGATTGTGTGTGGGGACTTTAATCTTGCCCTCAACCGCTTATTAGATAATTCTTCGGGCAGGTCCCAACTTTCTTATGGTGCCATTAATAAGGTTAGAAGGCTCTTAAACTCTATGCTCTTGTGTGACGTCTGGCGCATCTTCCATCCTCTAGACAGGGATTATTCCTTTTTCTCGCCTCCACATAACTCGTATAGTAGGATTGATTACGTTTTCCTCTCTCATGGTCTCCTTTCGTTCGTTAATGCTTCCACAATTGACTTGACGTTCCTCTCTGACCATGCTCCTGTTTCCTGCTCTTTTCGCCCCCCGTCCTCGTGTCCTCGTTCTAATACCTGGAGACTGAACGAATCTCTGCTTCTTGATGCTCAATGCTTAGCCGATCTGAAACTCTCCACCTCTCACTTTCTTCAGGACCGCGCGAATGATGTTACCTCCCCCCCTATCCAGTGGGAGGCCCTGAAGTGTGTACTTCGTGGGGTCTTGATGAAGCACGGGGCGCGCCTGAAGAGGGAGGCAGGTTTGAGACTCCGCTCGCTCTTGTCTGATCTGGCATCCTTAGAGACCCAGCACAAACAATCCCTTCAACAATGGACGTTGGCCGCCTTGACGACCACGCGTCAGGAAATAAAATCTATGCTTGAGCGTGGGCAGCAGAGGTTACGTCAGCTAGGGCAGCGTTCTTTCTATGAATGGGGAAACAAGGCGGGACACCTTCTTGCGAGAGCTGTACGTGATCGCCGTGCTGCCTCCCACGTTTTGGCCGTTAAGAAACCGTCGGGCTCCATTACGCACATTACTTCTGACATTGCCTCCGCCTTCTCGGACTATTATAGCTCCCTCTATCATCTCTCTCCTCCTGGCTCTTCTCACCCCCCTTCGCCTTCTGCTCCTACATTAGCGCAATATGTGGCGGCGACCGCTTTGCCGTCCTTGTCATGTGATGACGCGGCTTTGCTTGAGGCCCCGTTCACGGATCAGGAATTGGAGGCGGGTATTTCATCTCTCCCGGGAGGTAAGAGCCCCGGCCCCGACGGCTACACGGCTCGGTTTTATAAAACTCTCAAGGCTGAACTGTTCTTGCCTCTTCTACGCGCTTTCAACTCGGTCTCTTCTGATACGCCCTTCCCCTCCTCCTTTCTCCAAGCGCACATTACCGTCCTACCTAAGGAGGGCAAAGATCATACCCTCTGTTCCAGCTATAGGCCTATCTTCCTTCTTAATACTGATGCTAAATTATATGCCAAACTGATAGCCAACCGACTTAGCCCACACATGGGGGATCTTGTTCACCCAGATCAGGTGGGCTTTATCCCCTGTAGGGAGGCTCGTGACAATACCCTGAAGGCCTTCTCCGCCATCCGTCATGCTCAGCGCTCACGTACGCCTATGTTACTTCTATTCTTGGACGCGGAGAAGGCCTTCGACAGGGTAGACTGGAGGTTCTTGGAGGCCATACTTCTTCAATTAGGACTCGGCCCATCTATGCTTACTTGCATCCGAGCTCTTTATAACTCCCCTGAGGCTCGGGTTCAAGTCAATGGCTCTCTCTCCTCTCCCTTTGTTATCTATAATGGTACACGTCAGGGCTGCCCCTTGTCCCCTCTATTATACGCCCTGGTCATGGAGCATCTCTTAGTGGCGATTAGGAAGAACCCTGATATTAATGGCTTGCGGACAGGTGACCTACACTTCAAAGTTTCCGCATTCGCTGACGATGTCCTTCTCTTTGTCACACAGCCCCTTACGTCTCTTCCATCTATTCTTAAGGAGATTGAAATTTACAGCTCTTATAGCAACTATAAGATAAATCTCTCTAAAAGCTCTGCGCTTAATATTTCCCTGCCTGCGACGGACCTTAGCTCTCTACGAGCCTCTTTCCCTTTCCAATGGTCCCACAAGTCGATCCGATACCTGGGAGTTCAGCTTCCTAGTCTCCTATCATCAGACACCTACTCCTTGAACTTTCTTCCTCTCCTGCGCACGCTGCGATCTGATCTCGGTCGTTGGGACGCTAAGGGTCTCTCCTGGTTGGGGCGCATCAACCTCCTGAAAATGAACGTTCTCCCTCGTCTATTGTACCTTTTCCAAACGGTTCCCTGTATTCTCCCAGCATCTTTTTTCGCAGCGGTTAAACAGGCTTTTTGTAAGTTTATTTGGTCTTCTAAACCCCCTCGCATTGCTCGGAGTACTCTGTCCCGGCCCAAGAAGAAAGGAGGCCTGGCGGTGCCTGACTGCTCTAAGTATTACCTTGCAGCAGTCGCCACGCGTATTCTTGACTGGCACCATTCGTCCCGCTCTAAGCTCTGGGTTGCCTTAGAGGAGTCTCTGAGCCCTATACCGCTCACGGCGCTCCCTTGGCTCCACAGGAAATTTTGGACGGACTGTAAACCCTATCTGCTCCCGTTCGTGATGAGTCAAACTATGGGTGTGTGTCGAATTTATAGTGGTATGCGATTGCTCTTCCGGAATGATGGCCCTCTGACTCCGGTCTCGGGCAACCCGACTTTCCAGCAGCGTTTAATTCCTCCTTTCTGGGTCGCCCCCCTGTCCATCCTCTCCTCCGGCTCACGCATGTTACTTCCGCCTCTGCTCTCCTTCCTCGCTCGGAATTGTTGACTTTAGCCTCCAGACTGGACTCTGTGACTGCCCATTGGCACTGTTCCCAACTATCCCATTTTTATTTGTCCTTGAAACGTTCGCAGGATGTCCATAGACCACTTCTGCCCTTAGAACGCCTCTGTCTCTCTGCTTCTCAGCCAGAACATACAGTCTCTCTCCTATACAACTTTCTGTTAGAGGGCTCGGAGGGTGGCTTACCGCCCTTCATGGGGGGGTGGGAGAGGGAGCTGGGGGTGGTGTTCCCGCCGGGTGTGTTGTCATCGGCCTTTGAGATGTGTCACAAATTCTCTATCTCCTGCAAGGCTCAGGAGACCAATTATAAGATCCTCTCTAGGTGGTACAGGGTCCCGACTCTGCTCCACACCATCTTTCCAGCCACCTCTGATAGGTGTTGGAGATGTCTCACCGACCGCGGCACGATGGCTCACATCTGGTGGGGATGTCCCCTTCTTTGCCCTTTCTGGGATAGTGTCAGAGGGGTTATTTTTCAGGTGACAGGTGTTGTTTTAGAAGATGATCCGGCCCCTCTGCTTCTCTCCCTTTTCTCTCGTAGATTCCGGAAACCTATTCGCAAGTTATTAGGGTTTATGCTGGTAGCTGCACGTTCGGTCATCCCGAGGCTGTGGAAGTCCCAGTCCCCCCCCCCCCACGCTCCTTTCTTGGCTTAAGGAGTTCCTCCATATCCGCACAATGGAGGATATGCTGGCGATGCTTCGCCCTGATGACCGACTTCACCACCAGACCTGGCTACTGTGGAACATGTTCTATTATTCTGCAGACTTTCGTGCCCTTTTCCCCTCCTCACCCTAGTGATGCCTGCCTATTTCTCGAATTCTTTTCTGTTACTCATCTTTCTGGTTCTTGTATGACCTCAGCTAGTACTTTAGTGTTGCGGATTACTGTGTCTTCTGTTATGCTACTGCAACACATTATGGTTTTTGTTGCCTTTTCTTCTTTAGTTGCCTAATTATCTGAAATGCATTGTTCATTGTAACTCTGCTGCGTCAGAGTCCGCCTCCCCCTCCCCCTGTTTTCCTTCCCTGACCCCCTTTTTCCCCTTTTCTTTCCCATTGTTTCGCTGATTTTCCCTTGTCTTTCCTCCCCCCTCCCTTTTGTAAAACCCTTGGAAAAATCCTTAATAAAACTTTAATGTTACAAAAATAAATAAATAAATAAATAAAAAATGAATAAGCAGAATTTTCTACTGCTCGCAGTTGTTAGACCATTTCTGCTGCTGCTCTCCTGTGGACTCGTGCATTACTTACCTAAATATTGTGGCCAGACATCGGA
This sequence comes from Leptodactylus fuscus, assembly GCF_031893055.1. Taxonomy (NCBI): domain Eukaryota; kingdom Metazoa; phylum Chordata; class Amphibia; order Anura; family Leptodactylidae; genus Leptodactylus; species Leptodactylus fuscus. The sequence continues at coordinate 165,769,929 of NC_134265.1, forward strand.
ATCTTAACACCATCTCTACTCTAACAAATTCTATTTACTGGCAAAAAGTACTATGCTATGCACTGCTTGGTACTGTCTATTTATTCTATTTAAGCTCAAGTGTGAGCCTGGTTTATCAAAACCCCTCCAAAAGCAGGAGGACCTCCAATTGAGTGGGTGAAGAGGTGTCATCTTGTGAGTGATCATTTGTGAAGTTAGAAATGGAGAGTTTTAGGTCTACCAAATGCTGAGCATCATGGAAGAGTGACTTGTTGAGTTTCCAGGAGTTAGGGCATCCCCTGGGTGGGAGAAGCTAAAGAGAACAGGTGACAGGTACATGATCAGATAGGAAGGCATTGCTGGCTGAGGTCACTTGTGGGGGGGGATAGTCCAGTCTGCTGTATGAGTTATGTGCATGAGAGTAAAAGGAGTAGTTTCTCATATCAGGGTGTAATGTATGCCAGATGTCACACAGTATTATGACGTCTAATAATTTGTGGAACTTGATGAGAGCGTTATAAGAAATCGAGGACTTACCTGTCTAGAAATCTATCAGGAGATTAGAGTTTAGATTAAGGTCTCTGCAAAGTATAAGATGTCCATGGCTTAAAGACAAGAGGGTCTAGCGAGTGGAGAGTGGGATGGGAATCTGACCAGAGCTGGGTGAGTAAATGTTAGCAACAGAATACATAACCCTGTAAATCTCACAAATTACAAAGAGATAATGGGTCTTGGAGTCAGTGAGGGAGTATAGTATTTTGATGGAGAGGTTTTTGTGGAAGAAAATAGCAACCACTTTAGTCTTCCCCTGGGAACTGCTAGTATAGGACCAAACTAGTAGCGATGTTTGACTGCTGGCATATGGAGGGCAAGAAAATGGGTCTCCTGTAGCACAATATATGAATCCCTCATTTGTGTGAATCATAAACAGTTTGTGAATGTTTTTCAGGCGTCTTTAGTCCTTTCACACTAAAATATGCACCATGGTGAGGAGGAGGAAGGGAGAGAAGATGTAAAAAAAAGGAAGGTCAGGTAGGGGGACAAGAATATAGGAAAAGCGAGAGTATGGTAGACTGGTAGGAAAGATGGCAGGACAGTTGCCTACTTAAGGGGGGGTACAAAGAATGAGTGCAAGTCTTGAAGCGGGTTTTGGTCTCAGGCACCAAACTATGTTTGTTGTGGAAAAGCATCAGTGGTATCTCGGGAAGGAAGAGAGGTATATAAAGACAGAAATGCAACTGGCCACTATCCTATCCATGTAAAATATATACTAGCATGGGCAGGAATGTACAAGAGATGTACAAAGTAAGCACCATCAAAACCTTATCTCAATAATAACATAGCATAACAGGGAAGAGAGGAAATCCACAGTATGTGTATAACCTGGCAGGAGATATCTCACTTGGGGTGGTTGTAGTCAGGAGTTGTCGCAGGGACGTTGCGGCTAAGGAGAGAGGAGACTACGGTCAGTAACCCATGTCACTGGAGGGAGTGTGAGTTTCAGACAGTCCAGAGTCTCCTAAGAGTTACTCCTAGTCTGGGAAAAGGAGCAGGGGAAAACTCAGAGATTGCAGAAAACCTGAGAGGTCTTCAGTGGATGAAAGGACCAGCATTCTCTCTTTGAGTCTCACCGGGAGAGTGAATGGAAAGCCCCATCTACACAGAATTCCTCATATTTGAAGGAGCGCCAGCAGCGACTTCAGAGTGGTTCTCTATCTCAGGGTGTGGTGGGATAGATCCGGAAAAAGTGAGAACTGAACAACATCAAAGTCGGTGGATTCTAGTTACCATGCTTTCATTATGATTTCCTCTTTCAGGGCGTAGTAGTTTACCAGACAGATGACATTATGAGGCTTCAATGGGTCCAAGCTATGAGGTCTAAGTACATGGTGTGCAAAATCAGGCTCGATGTGAGTGGTAGCAGGGTGGCCAGGTAGTTAATTAAAGGATCCAATGAAGGTACGGATGAAATAATAGGCTGGTGTGGCTTCAAGCAAGCTACAAATCCTAGTATTGTTGTGTTGATTGCAGTTTTCAATATCATCAATGTGTGACATCAATTTGCTGTACTGAGTGGCAGCAGAAAAAGGAGACTTCTGTAGAGATTGTATAGAAGCTGAGAATGAGGTCTGGAACATCTCCAGGTTGTCCACTCGCTGTTGTAGGTGCAGTATGTCAAACTTAACCACCTTGAGATCCTGGCTCCAGGCCCATTTTAAATTGGAGGCAAGATCGTCCATGTCATTATTTTACTGGGAAAGAGGCCGAAGAGTTCAGGGTGATCTCAGAGTGTTTGTGCCACCAAGTCGAGTGGTGGTAGGCGCAGGGTCTGGTTAGAGTCCATTGCTCGGTGGAAGGTGCTGGTGAGCATCATATGCCTACTTCTATGACAGGTGACAGGAGATTGATGTTATCAGTGGAAAAGTAAATATAGGCGGATTGTGATTGTTGTTTAGTACAGCGCCACTTATGGGCTGTGGACTGAATTAATGATGTCAATATAGGTGCTTAAGCCCCAATGGGAGTTGGGGGCCCCAAAAGATTCAGGATGTTGAGGACTAGCCAGTGGTGCAGGGAGCAAGCGGTGAGATGCAGGAGGTGTTGGGACATAAAGCGGGAGCATCACTAAACATGGCTTCAGGCAAGATGGCCACCTAGTCTCTGTTTGAGGTGAAGAGAGAGATGAGGGCTGAGGTCTCACTAGACGCTCGATCTCAGCAGCACGTTCCTCAGAATTTGCAGGCGGTAAGGAGCCATCTTGTGTGTGGATGCTGGTGTCTCCTGCAGGTATCAGCATTTGATGCTCAGAACCGCCGGAAGGAGGGGGAGAGGATGTCAGCTCAGATCCTGCATTCCTCTCAGTGGAGAACTCCTCCAGTGGGAGAAAGTAGTTGGAAATTGGTACCTCCAGTGCCTTTTAGGATGATGGATCCCCTGTGGGTCATTGGGAACAAGTTTTATCCATTTTTGTGCAGGAATAACTCTCAAGAATATGGTCTCAGGGTGGAGTAAAATTCAGAGATGTCTGAGGTCCATTGTGTTATCTCATGCCTCCAATTTTCTTTTTTTTTTTTTAAGTGTTATCAAATGATTGTGCCTATTTTTAAGATTTTTAGAGAAGATTTGTTACTTTACTTTTTTTGGGGAAAGTAGTTGTGGTTTACTTGGAGTAAAATTTTACACTGCATTTTTAAAATTCCACTTTTTCAAAAAGACAGAAAAAAGGCTACATGTACCCCAATTAACAGGTAACATGAAAAATCTAACATATTTGACAGCATTGGAAGATCCATTAGGTGAATTTTACACAAAATATTTGACATCATTGCATTTTTAAATGAAATAGGGGCACAGTATACTGAGGCACAAAAAATGTGATTTCCCGTCACCATACAAAAAAAAAAAAAAAATGCTAAAAAAACTTGAGAAGGGGATGTTAATGATGTAATTATAGCACACCAAAAAGAGAAAGACAGTAAACAGTTAGGTAGAGTTTGAAACTAACAACCTTGGAAATACATCATGATCTTGGAGTTCAGATTCCAAAGGTGCTTCGACACCAATGCATCCATCCTTATTGAAGCTGAAAAGAGAAGATGATCTATTACCTAACAATGACATTTATAGACAAGCATGTCTACATATGTAATTGGTTGCAATTTGTTCAAATTAAGAGAAAGTACAATTTCTTGGTTCAACAGAAAACAAGTGTTGGTTGCATCATTGACAGAGGCAGAATATGTCTCTGCAGCTCATGGCAGCCATGTATTGAACTTGGCAGCAATGAAAAGATCAATGCCAAGACCAAGCACATCTCCACCTGCGTGATTTAGTGGAATACGACATTACTGAGTTTGTTTACTGTGGAAGTGACAAGATGATAGCTGATGCTATGACAAAGCCACTACCAAGAGCCAAGTTTGAAGATTTCAGGACCATGATGACTAACATGATAAGTACCATAGCTTCTGAGTAGGTCGATGGATCAATGCTTATTACTATGCTCATTGCTAAAACTATTTCAATATACTGTCTCTAAGGAAGTTGCCATGTGGTTAATAAAGTTAAGTGTTTAAAAAAGCACAATGACCCAGATTTACTAATAGTTAGGCTGATGCTGGATGATAAATCTGATGTATCTTTAATCTGTCTAGTCTAAGTTTCTACCACCTTTTCAGCTAACTTTGAGACAGAATTTTCCAACACGATTTTGGCCTATTGTTTGGAATCTAAGCTATGCCCCTTTCCTGAGTGTTCACATCCAAATGTCCAACATGTTGGATAATTTTAGCACAAACTAGATACCCTAAGAAGGCCAAAAAGTTTCACATTTACCCCAGTTTCTAGTCGTGAGCTTAGTAAATCTCGGGCAGCCTCTCAGAAAGTTCTTATTAAAAAAAACTCACAAGAAGAAGACAGGGTTCGGGGGATATTGTCACTCCTTAGGGAGAGACCACCATATAGGTGTGTGGAGATTTGTTAAGCCTTTAGCACTCCACTTTGCAAGGAACTATGGGAAGAATATGCAAATCCGCCTTCCATGATGTAATTAGGAAGACAGTTGCTGCCTCATTGTTGCAAACCAATAGAGGGCGCTCACTGGAATGTGCAAGCCTGTCTTAAGACAGGATTCCAGTGAAATAACCCAATAATGGCTGCTCCCTTTAGCTTCATACCCGACCTTCCAAGAGGCCTTTGTTTAGCAATGACGCTGGGATTATTACCAGGTTATAGTCTCTCAATCGAGGACAGCTGTTTCGATCTGGTTGGATCTCATCAGCCCGATGTAGAGAGGACTATAACCTGGTAGAGGTGAGAGGCTTAGACAGGGTTCAGAAGAAGACAGGCAGAAACAAGCTCTTGTACAAAGACTGACTGGGGTGCTTGCCTGTGATCATTACATATGTTCTGTTTCTCACTGTAATGAGTTTCAGAGTAATTTTTTTTAACCTTCTCATTTTCTGAATTTTTTTTTTATTGTTGATGGATTTGGGAGGAACTATAACTATAGAAAAGTAAATTGTGGTCAAACCAGTTTTGATCAAAATTTTCCAAAAGATTCTACTGAATCCAAAACTTGTGCAATTCACTTTGACCAAATCATTAAAAATAGTCACTGTGTGAAAAAAGAAAATAAATAAATAAATAAATATTCTCAATTCACCTCTAAGCCACTGATTCACAGGGCCGGAGAGCCCACACATTTTTTTTTTTTAAAATTCCACTTACTTATAGGCAGTGGTGAACCTAGCCTTCCTGCTGCCTGAGGCGGACGATCAAAAGACGCCCCTGAATACCGGGGGGGAAAGGGTCATCTCTTGATCGTCTGCCTCAGACAGTGGGGGTTGTGGGTAACATTACCGTGAAAACAATGCAGTAATATGTTGTGCAGTAATACTTACAGGAGGACGTCTTCCCACATTTCCCGTCACTTCCCTTTGTGGCTCCTGTAAGCAGCACTTTTCTCTCCACATTTTTTGTGTGGAAACCACATGGACCCCAGTATTAACTATAGGGCCTGTGGGTTTCCTGAAGGTTGCTGCTTTTTAATGCGTATAGGTTTCTGTTTGGGGGGGTCCCCAAGCAGACTCCACAAACGGAAACCTAAACGCAGATGGGAATCAGCCCTAAGCATCACATTATATAATAGTACGTATAATGGTAGACATGTATAGAAGCAAACACAGATAGAGATAGATAGATAGATAGATAGATAGATAGATAGATAGATAGATAGGAGATAGATAGGTAGATAGATGATAGATAGGAGGTAGATAGATAGATAGATAGATAGATAGATAGATAGATAGATAGATAGATAGATAGTAGATAGATAGATGATAGATAGATAGATAGATAGATAGATAGATAGATAGGAGATAGATAGATAGATAGATAGATAGATAGATAGATGTTAGATAGATAGATAGATGATAGATAGATAGATAGATAGATAGATAGATAGATAGATAGATAGATAGGAGATAGATAGGTAGACACACACACACACACACACACACACACAGAGTATATAAAACACATAATGTACACAAATATAAACATCTATACATATTTTACACAAGAATATATACTCACATTTGGGTGACTTGCTAGGTGCCCAGGACATGGAAGAAGGCTCATCTGCAGCTCTGTCTGGCAGTAGTAAAGTAGCTAATCGCAGAGGATGTCTCCCCTCACACTCCAAAATTCACTAAATGTGTCGATTTATCTGTTATGTACCCAGCTTGAACATATGAACTTAGAGTAGGGGAGTAAATCCTACCCAAAAAGGGACAATAAAATATAACCTTTATTGGTAAAATTAAAACACCCAAAAGGAACAAAAAAACAAACAAAACAAACAATTCCCCATTTAAAAAGAAAGGGGACTAGGCTAGGGAATATAGATACTGTGTCTGTTTAAACACCTAGAAACCCCTGCTAATACAGGAAATCTAGACAAATAACTTCTTACATCGATTTCCTATTAGTCTTTTCCAAATGCTGCACTGCTCCACTAAAGGCTCCGTTTATAGCCTATCTATTCATGCTAGTGCACACAGCACTAAACATTCGTCTGTGTACACACTTGGCTAGAGCAGAGATCGCTGTTATCTTTCATTGTTTGCTCTCCTCCTATTTGTAGCCTTTGTTAATTAGTAGCCTATCAATTCGTGCTAATGCACACAGCACTAGTCATTGGTCTGTGTACACACTTGGCTAGAGCAAAAATCGCTGTTATCTTTCATTATTTGCTCTCCTCCTCTTTGCAGCCTTTGTTAATTAGTAGCCTATCTATTCGTGCTAATGCAGCACTAGTCATTCGTCTGTGTACACACTTGGCTAGAGCAGAGATAGCTGTAATCTTTCATTAACAGCCACAGGATTTGTTAGCAGATAAACGAGTGAACCAGGTAGATACCCTACCTAATCCCAATTGTAACACCTAGTCTGTCACCTGACGCGTTTCAGTGTCCCCATTGCATGGGACACATCATCAGAGGTATATTTTCTAACATTTCTTTATAAAACTGGAGTGTCAATTGTCTGATAAATGTTAGCCCCCAGCCCCCGTCGGCATTGATGTCAGCCGCCCTACTCTAAGTTCATATCCCCTCACACTCCGATGCTGAGGGGGAGGGGCGGCACAGGAAGCTGCTCAGAGCGGGAAACTTTTACAAGCAACAAGCAGCGATCTGCAGCCCCTGCATGTACCAATGATTTATCTGCTGTTGAGCTAGTCCTGAGTATCACAGCACCAGAACTGGCCACATGCTGCAGTGTGATCCGGACACTTGTTTTCCTTGTCTGGATCACACTGCAGCATGTGGCCAGTTCTAGTGCTGTGATATGGTACAGGAGAAGCGGAGAGGTAACAGAACTGGAGCCTCTCATCAGAAGGCAGAGAAGATGGCTGTGACTGCAGAGACCGGTCAGGAGAGCCGCAGAGGTTTAAACTAGCACGGATAGGGCTGCTCGGTTTGTTTTAGGGGCAGCCCTCTCCTGTGCTAGTTTAGAAAAAAAAAAATCAAATTGCCCTGGCTGCCGCCCCCTCCAAAGTGCCGCCTGAAGCTGTCGCTTCACCTCGCCTCATTAGAGGTGTGGCCCTGCAGGCCACATGCCCCTTCTGGTCATGGCTACAACACACCTGTGTCCCAGTGTACAGCATGCACTGAAATCACTGCATTTGCTTGTGACGACCTAAGGGTTGGCCCCACAAAGTCAGTGGGTCTGGAGTCCTTACAACAGCTTCAGTTCTTTGCATCCTATTATAAGTGCTGCTATACTGATTCCAGCTAAGTTGGAAATCTTATACTAGTTCCCATTGTTATCTTGCTATCACAGCAGTTGTTTTTGGAGTAAGATATGCTAATTAGGCCACGAAGTGGTTGATCTCAGGCTAGAAAAGGCAAGGGTTAGTAATTCTGAGCTACCTCTTGACAGTACAGAGCCAAATTAGCATATAAAGAATCAAAATAAGGTCAGTTTTAACCCTTTCCCAACATCCACTGTAACAGTATGGTGTAAGCCGTTTGTTTAAAAATGGTGGACGCTCAGGAGCTGGATAGCAAAGACCCAATGCTAATGCCTAAGATTGGTGCCTTCACTGTTCGCAGGCATTAACCCTTCAGACTCCTCAGTCAAAACTGACTGATGCGCCATTTTACAGGTGGCTTGTGGGTGCTGTCATCTTACTGGGGATCGCCGGCACCCAGATGAAGCTCTGGGGCTGGTGTCCCATTGCTATGGCATCCGGGAGCTTTGTGAAGGCTTCCAGGCCTGTCCTTCAATAGATTCTATTGCACCTCCTTTCCATTACACATTAGGTATCCCTGTGTCCAAAAAAGCCTGGTCTACAAATGTATAAAAATATTTTTCCCTTGGTAAAGGCCGCAGCTGGAAAAAAAAAAATCAAAAGTGCCAAACCGCCGTATTTTCACTGTTTTGCCTCTGATACAAATTTGAAGAAAAAGTGAATAAAGCAATAGCAATTCCCCAAAATGATATAACTAATGTACACCTGGTCCCGTAAAAAAGATGCCCTATGCATCCCCATATACGGAAGTATAAAAAGTTACGGATATCAGAATATGGCGACTTTTGGATTTTTGTTAAGGGGTTAAAATGTAAATAAAACCATATAAATTTGGTAGCCTCGGAATCATACCAAAACATAGAATACAGGTGACATGTCATTTTAGACAATAGTAGTAAAATATCCAGCTTCGAACCAGGCAGCACGATGATGATTTCTTAAAACATAGCTTTTATTCTTGGGTCCAAAATAAAAATGTTACAAAGTAACATGGAGTAGACAAAAAGTTAAAGCATTGGAGAGGCTACGTGTTTTATGTGGGAGCGGAGATAAACAGGAGGGAGTCGGACAGTTTTAAAGCTGAAGAAAATGGAGTCTCCAGCTAAATGGATTTGGCTGAAATTTGGCACATATATAGATAAGAACCCCGATTAAAGCATAGGCTACTTTTTATCCCAATAAATTACATCACTACATGACTGTTAAGCACAAATTTAGACACACACTACATTTGAGGACCTTTGATGATGTCATCACAGGCGCTTCAGCCGTCTCATAGGATCACGCTATGTGGTGGGCGGAGCTACACGCTAATTTGGGAGCAAAGCTAAACAGGAGGGAGCCGGACAGTCTGAAAGCTGAAGAAAATGGACTCCCATACAAAATCAGGACACTACAGAACATACAGGTTGTGTGTGGCCAAGAGAATATCGGCTATAGAGTTTCAGTAAGTAGGATGGGGAATCTGTTCTGCCTCGGATGGGGGAGGGGGGAGAACAGTTGTACATTTCAGCAACATCTGTTCAGCCATGTCTAATACAGAAGCTTCTCAGACACTCTCACACAAATTCGCAGATGTAGCAGAGCTGAGGCACGCTAGCAATTTGTGTGTGTAACACGGGGGGCATGTGGTCTTCGGACTGTGCTGGGGGGAGGGAAGGGCGAACTGTCTCAAATTTCACCAGCAGCCATTCAGCCGTGTCTAACACAGACACTGCTAGGACACTCAGAGAAGACAATCCCTGTGATCGAAATTTCCCGATGTAGCCGAGCTGAGGCAGCACGATACCACAGCTTGCTCTGCTCTCCATACGGATGTGCAAACAACAACCCACAGACAAAGTCGCAGGCAGAAGCTAGTTATTAGTAAAAAAAAATGTATATTTACCCATATTCCTGGAGTTGTCATGTGACCATCCCAGGGACATTTTCTGATAATCCAATGATGATCCATTCCCTCATTTCAAAAATGAATCATCAGTACTACTTCCCCCATCCACTTCACTCAAACTTACCCATCCATGGCTTCTTCCGGCGAGATAGGTCCTCCTCTTATGCTGACAGGGTGCACGCTCTTCTCCTAGCAGTGTGCGCGCACTGCTGCCAGTAAAAGAAAGAAGCATGCACACAGTACAGGAGGAAAAGAGGCCATCTCACTGGAAGAAGCCATGGAGGGTAAGTATGTAATATGGGTCGGGGATTGGGCTGAGAAGGTAGGGTAGGGTATATAGGATAGCTAGGATAGGAAGGATAGCTAGACAGGGAGGGGGTGTATGGGAGGGGGAGTAAGGAGGGGGGAGAGAGGTGAGAGGGGTTACATAGCAGGAAGCAAAGGATGTAAACAAATGTAAGAGACACTAGGGGCCCCCAGAGACACCCAGAAATCACTCAAAACACACTAAAAGGTATATAGGTACATTCATTAATAGCACCAATAGACAGTTAAAAAAATTAAATAAAATTCTTGCCCAGAAAACCCCTTTAAAGTAATTCCTGTTATGATACACTATACTATATCTTTGGCTCCCTACTGTTTAATAAATATTCAGGATATTCATGAGTTACACCTATAGTTAACCACTTACAGACCGCTTATAGACTATATACGTCTGGATAGAGGCTTCCTTGCAAAATCGTGCAGCTACTGAAAAAAGCAACTGGCTGTAACTTCAGCAGAGTGTCCCAGAGAGAAGGTAGGTTTATTACCGTCCCTACCTTCCCGTTCACTGTGTACACAGCGCTCAATGTAGACACAGCTTAAAAAAGAAAAGTAGACACAGCTATGGTTGCCACCATGATGCGACTGCCCACTGACCCATCAGCTTCCCCACAAAAGAAACTGTGATCAGATGTCCCCAAATGTCTATTATGACCTTATGGGGTCACAATGTGAAAAAAAAAAGTAAATGAAAAAAATATTTAAAAAAATAAATGAAATAAATAAAAAAACACACCCTTATTACAGTTTCTAGCCCCGCCCCTGATGATACCATGCAAAATAAAAATGACCTTAATGGGGAGCAAAAACTATTTTAAAAGGTTTTTTAGCAGCATTTTATACTATTATGTAAAAAAAAAAAAAAAAAAAAAAAAAAAACCAGAAAAAAACACACGATTTCTATCCTCTTTTGTTTATATTTTCTCAGATGGAAAAATGCAAAAATAAAAATAATATAAATATAAAGCCTTATGTGTCACCGAAAAAAGATGCAGAAATCAGTTGAATAACCCAAATGATAAAAATGTTACATGTTAAAACTGCAAATACAAAATAACCAAAAATGTGTCTAGTCCTGGACCAGAAATAGGCCTGGTGCTGAAATGGTTAAAAAAGATATGGTGGAGATGGTACATGCTGAATGATATCACTTAGCAACATGTTCTTTTTAGCTATACAATTGGGAATTTGATGTATCAACGCAAGCAGAGTAATGTATTCGTTGGATAGATAAATACTCCCAGATTTCTTTAGTTATAGGATGTGTCTTGGTCTGTGATTGTGCTTTTGAAGCTGTCAAATGTTGCATGGAGATAACAGGCTGGATTCACTTAGGACATGAATACAGCATACAAGCTTGTCAATGTCTTTTTTACATCCATGTATAGGAAAGTAGACAGTAAAGTAAAAATGTAACCAGAATCTCGACCACATGTTGCAATAACCCAAAGCACAAGTTGACATATTCTGTGACATTTCAACTTGCACCATGTCAATTTTTGCAGGGGATTTTCCCAATCGGGTTTAACCTTTGACATGCAAAAACTGAAAGCAATTGCCAAAAAAATCTTATCATTTGAAGCTGCTCTTACTGCAGAAAAGTTCAGAGAAGACTGCTACTGATTTTTCCTGAATGAAAATCAGCAGATGAGTTGTCTTGTGGGAAATCAGCCTAGGAATACCGGTATAATATATTTTTAAATATTTTATATGAACTTTGATGTTTTTGACCATTGTGATTCTTCCTATTATTTGTAACACAGTGACCACTGGGGTTATTGATTGATCACTTATATTATACATTATGTGGGGCCTTAGCCTTAAAAGGGTTTTCCATGTTAAATAATTGATAACCTATATTTAGAATAGGTCATCATTTAAGGATTAAACTTAAAAAAAAAAAAAATAATAATAATAATAATAATAATTTATCAAGCACCGTACAGTGGCTGTGCTTGGTGTCACATGAATGGGACTGAGCTATGATCAGGCCATGTGGTTGATGAACTTGATGACGCTTGGCCTTGAAGCAGAAGCGATATTCATGGAGCACTGTTGATGGTCTGTGGGGTCCCAGATGCTGTACCCCCACTGATCTTCAATGGATGACCTATTCTAAGAATAGATAATAAATTAAAAAGTCAAAGTCTCACTTTGTGAAATATTAGACTAAATATTGTGGATCAAACAGCTTTACATTACACATTGTCTTGTGTTAAGGCTCAGCAAATCAATTTAGATGGGAGCCGATAGACAGAACCAAAGTGCATGTGCATTAATGTAGATGTATTTGATTGCTAAATCTTAGGAGATGTAATTAGAAATGATTTTGCATTTACTGTACATTGTTTATTAAATATTTAGAGAGACAGTGTCAATGTTCTAGTGCACAGTGTGAATATTTATTTTGTACAAGAGATATATTTTCTTATTATTTTGAGACTTCACTAATACAGCAAAAAACCAATCACTGACTGGCGTACTGCCTTAGGGCAAGAGTCAAAGAAAAGAGTAAGTGCAAGTAAATATTTAAAGCAGAGGGATAATTTCTATACACATTTTATATAGAAATTTGATATGCTTGTTTTTTATAAGAATAATACAAACTCTAGGGAAGGTTAACCCCTTCCCACTCAGCACTGTAGAATTGTATGTCGTACTGAGCATACAGTACAATGTAATACATAATAGTATCACTCTGTAATGCTGCAGGCACAGGAACTAGTTGGACTAGCCATCAGAATTGGAAAATACTCAGACAAGTGATTATGAAGATAATCTTGTTTCCCTTCGTCTTAGCAGCGGCACAACTAGGGTATTTTCTGCCCCTGTGTGCTGGTAGGACAGGCGGATTTTTAATTAGCCAGTATTAACTTCACATGGCTAGGATCCCTTAAAAGGACACAGCTTCCTCCCCCAAAACGTGTGCATACCAGAGTAATATCAGGTAATATAACAACATCAAGCGTAAGCATATAACACATTTTGTGGTTTCCCCCTTTTTTTTTTTTTTTTTTTTTTTTTTATAAATAGGGTGGGAAGTCTTGTGCCGTTGTTAGGACTAAGGGAATCAAGGTTATCTTCATAATCACTTGCTCCCTGTCATCCCTACCAGCGGCACAACTGGGAAGATACCAAGTAATCCCTTCAGGGCGGGAGTTGACTGCAGACCGAGCTTAAGACAGCTCGCCTAAAGGCAGTAGATTCAGTAGAGCGAGAGCTCAGATGGTAGTGGCTTATGAACGTGGTCTCCGAAGACCAGGAAGCAGCTGCACAAATATGGTTCAGAGATAGCGCCCTATTCTCTGCCCACAAAGTAGCCACAGCCCTGGTTGAATGATCCCTGAGAAGGGCAGGAGACAGTAACCCTAGGGCTGTAAATGAAGCTTTTATGGCTTCTCTTACCCAGCGTGCTATAGACACTTTTGATGCCTTGAGGCCTTTCCGGCTACCAAGGTAGTTGATCAGAAGGTTTTCAGACCTTCTGAAGGGGTGAGTGCGCTGCAAACAAATTTGAAGGCATGTGACCACATCTAAGGTGTGAAACTTCTCCTCTTCCGGAGAGGAGGGAGATGGGTAAAAGACAGGCAAACAAATGAGCTGATTTATTTTTGTACTTGAAGGCACTTTGGGCTTAAACCCCGGGAGGAACCGGAGTTGCATCCGGTCCTCGAAGAATGAGGTGTAGGGTGGTTCTGAAGAAAGTGCCTGGAGCTCACTCACTCTCTTTGCAGATGGTATTGCGAGAAGATATGCGAGTTTGTAAGTCAAAAGTTTTAGGTGCACCTCTTCCAGAGGTTCGAAGGGAGCGATGCATAGTGCCGAAAGGACTGAAGTAAGGTCCAATTGGTGGACGGGAGCAGTAACTGCTCTCAGCCTAGTTGCCCCTTTAATAAAGGTGCTCACCAAAGGATCCTGAGACAAACACCTCCCCAGATAGGCAGACAAAGCGGCAACATGTACCTTCAGGGTTCTTTGTCTAGACCATCCTGAAGAAAGTCCAGGATCACCCTCACTGGGGGATCGGAGAAGTCCACTTCATGTTCAAGACACCAGGCATTAAAAATGTTAGCTCAGGTTTGTAGATTCAGCTCTGGCGCTAGCAAGGGTCTTCAGGCCGTTCCAGGACACTCCTCTATTCCTTAATAGGGACTGGTCAACCTCCGGGCTGTCAGGTTGAGTCTCCTCAGATCCTGGTATCTCAGCTGTCCTTGGGTCACCAGATCTGGGAGGGAGGGAAGCCTCCAATACACGACTTGACTCATCCACATGAGCTGGGCAAACCAAGTCCTTTTCAGCCAGAACGGGATTATGGCAATTCCCGAGACTTGGTCCTGTCTTATTTTCATCAATACCCTTGGTATGATGGGAATTGGAGGGAAGATGTATACCAGCCTGAACCTCCAAGAGATGGACAAGGCATCCACTGCCAAGGGATTGTCCTCCTGGTACAGAGAGCAGAAAGTTCTTACCTTGGCGTTGAGTCGGGTTTCCATAAGATCAACCTCCGGGAGACCACATCTCTGGACGATCTGTTGAAATACGTTTTGATTGAGAGACCATTCTCCTGATATGGTAATACCCCGACTCAACTGATCCGCTACTACATCATGGAGCCCTTGATGTGAACAGCGGATAAGTGGAACAGGTTCTTTTCTGCCCATGTAAAAATAAGATTCGCCTCTTTCAGTAGGGCTGGAGATCTGGTGCCGCCTTGTTTGTTGAGGTATATCACAGTGGTCATATTTTCTGACCGCACCTCCACTGCCTTCCCTTTGAGAAAGGGAGCGAAGTGACATAGCGCCAGGTAAACTGCTCTTAGCTCTTTCAGATTGGATGTTCCTTCCTCTGGATTCCTCCAACGACCTTGGATAGTCCTGTCATCTAGATGGGCTCCCCACCCCGTATGGGATGCATCTGTTGTCAACAGGGTCCGATGAGGTTGAATCGAGGACCTTCCGTCTTTCAGGTGTCTCCAACATCTGAGGGAAAGATGGGTAGTGGGAGAAAGGCAGATCTTCTTGTGCAATCCGCATGGAGACTTGTTCCAGACGCTCAACACTTCCATCTGAAGGGGACGCAAATGCCATAAAGCCCAAGGGACCGCCTTTGCCGAGGATGACATCAGGCCTAGGACTCGCATAGCAGTGCGTATTGACACACGGCAGGTCCGCAAAAGGAATTTTGCGGCGGCTTCTATCCTCGCTCTCCTCAGGCTGGTTAGGAAGATCTGCATCTTTTGCGAATCTATGATGAATCCCAGGAAGCTTTTCTGGGTAGACGGCACGATTTCTGACTTCTCCCAATTGATGAGCCAGCCCAACCTCTCCAGGAGGGAGATGGCTATCTGGAGGTGGTGATGGAGAATTTAAGTAGACTGAGCTTTTATAAGCCAGTCGTCGAGGTAAGGAACAACAAAAAGGCCTTGCAGTCTGAGCGCGGCGGTTACTGGAGCGATGACCTTGGTGAAGACATAGGGGGCTGATGATACGCCGAAGGGGAGAGAAGTGAATTGTAGGTGCTCCCTGAGACTGGATATGAATATGGAGATTCGAAGATACTTTTGGTGCGGCGGGTAGATGGGAATATGAAGATAGGCGTCTTTCAGGTCCAGAGTGGCCATAAATTCTTCTTGCTGAAGGAATGTTGTGACTGAGTCTATGGACTCCATCCTGAAGGGCTACTGTTTGATGTGGAGATTGAGATACCTCAGATCTATTATCATGCACCAGCCTCCTATAGATTTTGGAATGAGAAAAACTGGTGAATAGATTCCCTGGCCTACTTCTGAAGGAAGGACCTTTTCCAAGGCCCCATTTGCGATGTACTCTGTCACTGATTTTTCTAGGCAGGCTTGTTGAAGAGCCGGGAGGTACTGGGTGATGATGAACCGGTTGTGAGGAGGCGTGGAGAATTCTATAGTGTAGCCCTGATGGATGATTTGAAGGACCCAGGGGTCCAAGATGGTTAGATGCCAGGCTGCGAGAAATACCCAAAGTCGTCCTCCTACGGGAGGAAAGATCACAGGGAGCTGCATCCTGTCAAAAAGCAGGTTTCTTTTTGGGCTCCTCTCTGGAACCCCCCATCCTGCACCTCTTGGACGATAACCAGGGCGTCTCTGGGACTGTTGTGGGTGATAGCCTCTAGAGGAGGGAGCCCTCCTGCCCCTAGCGGCATGAGGAAGAGACCTACCTCTCCCCTCGGCTAGCCCCTCCATAAGATCATCCAGCCCTCGGCCAAAAACCTTCGGCAGATGGAAGTGGACGGAGCATAGGGCAAACTTAGAGGTGGCGTCCGCCCGCCAGGGCTTGAGCCAGAGAGGCCTCCTGGCAGCGGTGGTCAGGGCCATGGATATTGAAGCCAATTTAAGCTGCTGTCTCAACGACTCACGGAGAAAATCTGAAGCTAAGCGAGGGTCACTCATGGAAGCTAGGATATCATCCCTGTTCACCCCGGAATCAATATTGCGTTCAAGGTGATCCAGACGCGCCTTCAGACTGTCAGCTGCTTCGGTAGAGTCTATGGCCACACTCTTCCGTCCAGGAGATCTTGGAGATTTGAATCATCCTCCAGGGGAACGACAGTTCTACGGGAGAGTTTAGAAACAGCCAAGTTCACTTCAGATGGGGAACCCCACCGATGCAGCTGTGATGGGTTGATGGGGTAAACAGATTTGAAGGACCTGGATGTAACATAGGCCTTCTCAGGCTGTTTCCACTCACGCTCCATAAGGCCGACCATTGAAGCGCCCACTTGAAAGGCCCTCCGCCTATCAGAGGTGGACGCAGAGGCTTCCCCTTCCACATCCTGGTCCCACGACCGGATGGACCTCAGCAGTTTATGGGTCTTGTCCCAATGAAAAATGGGCCTGCTGGTATCAGAGGATGAGTCATCCAAAGAGGCTCCTCATCATCCACCTGGAGCCTCTCCAGGGATGGCAGGGACTCAGAGGGCCTATCCAGCCTTTGTTTTTTTATTAGCTGAGATAAAGACTCACGGATGTTCTTCAGGGAATCATCTTGAAATAGAGGGAATATAATAACAGTTTCAGTGGAAATCAAGGTTCCGCGTCGCAAATATGGTTACTCACCATGTACTCCTTGACCCATGTCACTACTTCAGAGGTGGAGGCTTCCTCCTGGGGGAGAACCTCTGCATTGCCGGCAACAAGAATAATCATAGCCTTAATGAAAACAAAAACCGGACATAGAGTAACCAGGAAAAGAACTTTTTTTTTTTCTTTACTAAAGAAAGTAAGACAGAAACCACCACCTACCACCAGGCAGCAGACTGTCACAAGCCTCTTTTGGTAGGCCTCTTCCTCCTACCACGGTCACACGGTGGTGTAGTGGAAGAAGACATTTAGGCCTATAGAAAAAAGATGGGTGAAGGAGACAAAACTTTGAATGCTGAAAAGGCCAGCAAGTCTTACCTTAAACTATTTAGAAAGAGCTTGCAGATAACTTTCAGCAAATTCACTTGCTTGGAGCCAGTAGCAGCCAGACTAGGTGACTTATGCAACCTGCCAGAGATTCTGGAAGGCAAGAAGGAGATAAACCGACGCCCCTTTAAGGTGACGGTAAGGAAGGGGCGGGGCTAAGAGTCTGTCAGTTTTTAGGACTCCTGAGATCCCTTATTATAGGAGTCCAACTTTCAGGGCTTCCCAGGAACACACTAAGGCTGCATTCACACTGAGTAACGCTGGCGTTTTTTGTGCTTATTTTTGCACATAGCGCCGCGTTAACGCCACGTTAACGCCGCGCTATTTTGCGGTCGCGTTGCACGGCGCAAACGCGGCGTATACGCGGCGTTAACGCGGCGCTATGTGCAAAAATAAGCTCAAAAAACGCCAGCTTTACTCAGTGTGAATGCAGCCTAAGCGTCCATCCCCCTGATCCTTCTACTCCCTGCAGCCTAACCAGCAGCGTGGAAAACTTCATTTTGCGGTCACAGGACTTCACAGGAAGTGCGGTCCGTAACCGAAGTGAGCAACCGCAAATGTGACCGGCCGGAAACAGGGAAGCTCAATGAGGTTCCGCCTGAGAACAAGCATGGCCGGCTCCTGAGGGAGGAGAGCTGGCAGCAGCTCCGAAAACAGCTGACATGACTCCAAAGCGAGGTAAGCGGCTGTAGGTCTGCTGGGAGCCTATAGAAAACGATCTTAATAATTAGAGATGAGCGAACAGTGTTCTATCGAACACATGTTCGATCGGATATCAGGGTGTTCGCCATGTTCGAATCGAATCGAACACCACGTGGTAAAGTGCGCCAAAATTCGATTCCCCTCCCACCTTCCCTGGCGCCTTTTTTGCACCAATAACAGCGCAGGGGAGGTGGGACAGGAACTACGACACTGGGGGCATTGAAAAAAATTGGAAAAAGTCATTGGCTGCCGAAATCAGGTGACCTCCATTTTAGACGAATAGTGGATTTCAAATCCGGGTCATATGAGAATGTGAACTTTGTGACTATGAGACAGGGATAGCTGTACAGGCAGGGATAGCTAGGGATAACCTTTATTTAGGGGGGAATGTTATTAAAAATAACTTTTTGGGGCTCTATCGGGTGTGTAATTGTGATTTTTGTGAGATAAACTTTTTCCCATAGGGATGCATTGGCCAGCGCTGATTGGCCGAATTCCGTACTCTGGCCAATCAGTGCTGGCCAATGCATTCTATTAGCTTGATGAAGCAGAGTGTGCACAAGGGTTCAAGCGCACCCTCGGCTCTGATGTAGCAGAGCCGAGGCTGCACAAGGGTTCAAGCGCACCCTCGGCTCTGATGTAGGAGAGCCGAGGGTGCACTTGAACCCTTGTGCACCCTCAGCTCTGCTACATCAGAGCCGAGGGTGCGCTTGAACCCTTGTGCACACTCTGCTTCATCAAGCTAATAGAATGCATTGGCCAGCGCTGATTGGCCAATGTATTCTATTAGCCTGATGAAGTAGAGCTGAATGTGTGTGCTAAGCACACACATTCAGCTCTACTTCATCGGGCTAATAGAATGCATTGGCCAGCGCTGATTGGCCAGAGTACGGAACTCGACCAATCAGCGCTGGCTCTGCTGGAGGAGGCGGAGTCTAAGATCGCTCCACACCAGTCTCCATTCAGGTCCGACCTTAGACTCCGCCTCCTCCAGCAGAGCCAGCGCTGATTGGTCGAGTTCCGTACTCTGGCCAATCAGCGCTGGCCAATGCATTCTATTAGCCCGATGAAGTAGAGCTGAATGTGTGTGCTTAGCACACACATTCAGCTCTACTTCATCGGGCTAATAGAATGCATTGGCCAGCGCTGATTGGCCGAATTCCGTACTCTGGCCAATCAGCACTGGCTAATGCATTGTATTGGCTTGATGAAGCAGTGCTGAATGTGTGTGCTTAGCACACACATTCAGCTCTACTTCATCGGGCTAATAGAATGCATTGGCCAATCAGCGCTGGCCAATGCATTCTATTAGCGTGAACTGAGTTTGCACAGGGGTTCTAGTGCACCCTCGGCTCTGCTACATCAGATTGCTACATCTGATGTAGCAGTGCCGAGTGTGCATCAGATGTGTAGTTGAGCAAAACTGACTCAGCACTGCTAAGTCT
Organism: Leptodactylus fuscus; assembly: GCF_031893055.1. Lineage (NCBI taxonomy): Eukaryota > Metazoa > Chordata > Amphibia > Anura > Leptodactylidae > Leptodactylus > Leptodactylus fuscus. The sequence goes on from NC_134265.1 coordinate 165,789,530, forward strand.
GCATTCGCATAGGAATGCATTGGCCAGCCTTCGGCCAATCAGCGCTGGCTCTGCCGGAGGAGGCGGAGTCTAAGGTCGGACCTGAATGGAGACTGGTGTGGAGCGACCTTAGACTCCGCCTCCTCCAGCAGAGCCAGCGCTGATTGGCCGAATTCCGTACTCTGGCCAATCAGCACTGGCTAATGCATTGTATTGGCTTGATGAAGCAGTGCTGAATGTGTGTGCTTAGCACACACATTCAGCTCTACTTCATCGGGCTAATAGAATGCATTGGCCAGCGCTGATTGGCCGAATTCCGTACTCTGGCCAATCAGCACTGGCTAATGCATTGTATTGGCTTGATGAAGCAGTGCTGAATGTGTGTGCTTAGCACACACATTCAGCTCTACTTCATCGGGCTAATAGAATGCATTGGCCAATCAGCGCTGGCCAATGCATTCTATTAGCGTGAACTGAGTTTGCACAGGGGTTCTAGTGCACCCTCGGCTCTGCTACATCAGATTGCTACATCTGATGTAGCAGTGCCGAGTGTGCATCAGATGTGTAGTTGAGCAAAACTGACTCAGCACTGCTAAGTCTGCATTCGCATAGGAATGCATTGGCCAGCCTTCGGCCAATCAGCGCTGGCTCTGCCGGAGGAGGCGGAGTCTAAGGTCGGACCTGAATGGAGACTGGTGTGGAGCTATCTTAGACTCCGCCTCCTCCAGCAGAGCCAGCGCTGATTGGTCGAGTTCCGTACTCTGGCCAATCAGCACTGGCCAATGCATTTCTATGGGGAAAAGTTAGCTTGCGAAAATCGCAAACTGACAGGGATTTCCATGAAATAAAGTGACTTTTATGCCCCCAGACATGCTTCCCCTGCTGTCCCAGTGTCATTCCAGGGTGTTGGTATCATTTCCTGGGGTGTCATAGTGGACTTGGTGACCCTCCAGACACGAATTTGGGTTTCCCCCTTAACGAGTTTATGTTCCCCATAGACTATAATGGGGTTCGAAACCCATTCGAACACTCGAACAGTGAGCGGCTGTTCGAATCGAATTTCGAACCTCGAACATTTTAGTGTTCGCTCATCTCTAATCCTAGCCATGTGAAATTAATACTGGCTAATTAAAAATCTGCCTGTCCTACCAGCACACAGGGGCAGAAAATACCCCAGTTGTGCCGCTGGTAGGGACGACAGGGAACACTCACGTCCCCAACGATCAGATTGCGCGGTCCAAAGGGTTTCCGTGATAGCCAGTAGGTTGTGTTAGATTGTTACACTGTAACACTTAGGGAGCCTATGGTCCATGTGCATCAATATGATTTATTGCAGTTCTTTGAACTGAGGATTAGATATCCCAGGTTCAAATCCCCTTGTGTGACAGGAAAAAAAAAAACTAATAAAGTATAAACAATTAACAAAAAGTTAAGAAAACTGCCTTTTAATTTAAAAAAAATCCACATAATATAACAATGCGTATAAGTCTGTATAAAAATAGCATTATTTATCCCATATGATGAATGCCGTAAAAGATATCTAACGTATTTTCGTCACCTCGCTGTCCCCCAAAGATAGCATTAAAAAGTTATGAAAAAGTGATACATACCGAAAATTTGTGACAATAAAAACTACAATTTGCCCCACAAATAAAAAGTGTTTTTTGGGGGACACCTCCTTTTCCTTACTACCACAAATAAAAAGCCCTTACATATTTTCATCAACAAAACAGTACAAAAAGTTATATGCATCAGCATACAGATCCCTGTAAAATAAAATAAAAATACGTTTTACTAGTAAATGCTGTAAAACATAATAGAACCAATTGCCATAATTGTAATGACCAATGTAATGTCAAAGATTAAATGTCATATTTAATACTGAGTAAATGTAAAAATAAAAAATGCAAAAAATAATAATTATATTAAGTATATAATTGTGGGTCTTTTCACATAAGTTAATAAAAGCTAATCAATACATTATATGTACCCCAAAATAGTGAATTCAAAAGGCTGGAAAAACTGGCAACTCTCCAAATGGAAAATTCTATAAAATTTAGCTTTTAATTAATCATACGAAGAAAAGTGAACAAAACAAAAACAACACTCCCCCTCCCCCCCCCAAAAAAAAAAAAAAAAAGAACAGTGTTCCTTTTTCAAGGCATTCAACCTAATGACTAACTTCACTTTTTTTATACACAGGTTTCCCCCACGCGTTATTTCCGGTTCCTTAATAAATATTGAACACAGATGGTTCCTTTTGTCTGTAACTCATTATAACTTATTTCAAGATTATAGAACAAAAAAAAAAGCAAACAACAAAAAAGTATAGAGAAACATTAATGGATTACCATAATTGTATATATGTGCTTTCCCTGTAATAATAAAATATTTATTCTATATTGTGATAACCCATTTTCTCTCTTTTCTTTATACCATCTAAATAAACAACAGTTCAGACTACATATACACCATGTAAAAAGGTTTTGACCTACATTGATAGTATAGTTTCTAATTTATACATCCACCTCTGTGTGTATATGTTTTAAGTATAATTCCAGAATAGACAAAATTTAGATTGAAAACGGTCACATAACTCATACAAACCCATGAGAAAAGGGTTCCTAATAATTCATTCACAAAAAAGTTAAAAAGTGAAGGATCTATGTTAACTCCTCCTCCTGCGTCACGTGACCAAATCTGCATCAATTACATTTGAGAAAAAAGCTCTTCTTCATCTAAGGCATTAACGGAGACACACACTGACTCTAAAGATCAAAAAGGGTTCCTCTCATTCCATTCACAAAAAACTGAAGGATCTATGTTAACTCCGCCTTCTAAGTCACGTGACCAAGTCTGCACCAATAGCAATACAGAGAAAAGCTCTTCTTCATCCAAGTCATCAGCAGAGACGCACACCGCTTCCAAACATCAATATATGGTAAGTATGTTATTTTGTGTTACATTAACAGTCAGAATTAGTGACCCTTTGATTCTTTATGTATTTTAAGGCTTCACACTATAAAAATATCATAGATGTTATGGACATATTTCCCAACAACACAAGACAAGATCTAATAAATGCATGTTGAATCAGATTTGACATTCATGCCTATTGGGGATCTGCTATTAAATTTAAGAATCCAGAATGCCTCTTTTTTGAGAAGTAGTTCTCTGCAATCTCCTCCTCGAATTGGCTTATCTATTTTCTCCAGACCATAGAAATGCATAGATGATAGATCTGAATTATGTACTGTAGAGAAATGTTGGGATGTACCCAACATATTCTCGCTATGGAATTTACTTGCGTCTGTAATATGTTCAGAAATGCATTTCTTGAGTGGTCTGATTGTGCAACCCATATAGTCCACAACGTGGTGTGAATTGCAGTTTATAAATGTTCGAATATTTGTTCTGATTTCAGATCCATAGCTTTCCCCAATAGAAGTTTTTGCAGCATATTTGCAAACTGTACACCAAACCATTCCTCATCCTACAAATCCTTTAATTAAATCCTGTTTGTGGTGTGTTTCCGATCTATGTATAAATAAACCTGGTGACAGGAGATCTCCAAGGGATCTTCCTTTTCTCGCCACATATCTTACTCCATTTTCTACAATTCCTCTTGAGATGGGATCGGTGCTCAATATTGGCAAATTCCTTTTAATGATATTTACTATTTCTCAATACTGTGCACTAAAAGCTGTCAAAAAAATTTAATTGTTATTATTTGTGATATTCCTGATTCTGTTATTATCCAATAAAGACTTTCTTGGTCTATCCTTGATTAATTTTTCCACTCTTTTCAAGGTGCATTCTGGATACTTTCTCTTTCGTAGTCTACCCAATGTTTCCGATGCGAACCGTTCATAATCATTTTCTCTCAAACATACTCTTTTATTTCGAACTAATTTGCCCATTTGAATACATTTTGCTGTATGATTCGGGTGACAACTGTCTTCCCGAAGTACCGTATTTCCCAAAGTCGGTTTCCTGTACAAGGAAGAAAAAACTTTCTTCCTCTCTGTATCTCCATATAAATTAATGTGCAAAAAATTAATGCTGGCAGAGTGATGCAAAAAAGAAAAACTTAAAGATTATGAATTATTATTCAAATAAATTAAAAAAGCTGGTATGGACGCTACACCACCGGGGCCACATGATCAGAATATCGTCTATGTAGCGTCCATACCAGCTTAAACAAGAAAAAAAAGGATTATGGGGCGTATAAATAGTTTGCTCCTCCCAATAAGACATGTATAAATTGGCGAGGGATGGTGAGAATGGAGCACCCATTGGTGCTCTACATATCTGTAAATAATATTTACAGTTGAACATAAAAACATTGTGTGTTAACAAAAATAAAGTAACTGAAAGAATAAATTTGCATGTATCTGCCACATAAGGACTGTAAATGTATTTTTATATGGCACTCCAAAATGGTGCAATCTAAAAATACTCATCACAGAAAAAATAAGCTCTCACCTATGTCAACAGAAAAATTAAAAAGTTGTGCTCGTTTCGGCAGCACATATACTAAAATTGGAATTATACAGAGATTAGCATGGCCCCTGCACAAGTATGATACGCAAATTCGTGAAGCGATCAATAAAAAAAAGAAAAAAATGAATTATGAATTTTGGAAGATAGAGAAGCAGAAAATATGAAAACTGTCACCAAGCATTCACATACAAACTACCTTGCATCCTCAAATGGTTAAATCAACTAAATATTTTTTCCTAGTTTTTCATGTCTATACCTGGGGTGTGTTTTATGGTCAGATGTATGTTATTGTCCAAAAGATATGCTAAAATTTGGCAATATTCAGTTACTGTTCACCTTGTACTTTCACTTGATGGCAGACCACAGTCAGTGGAGCTTTCTAAAATGTAGTTAAGTACCCCTGGGCTAGGGTGTCGAGAGTTACTCTGTCACACCCCAACTGGTCTCACAGTGATGGGGTGATAGGAAATAGGCATTACACAAAGTGTTGCATGGAGATATCATAAATTATGAGGTCAAATGGAGTAGAGGGGTCAATGTCAATAACTATTGAGGGGGCGCTAACATTGCATTATACTGTGTGGGACCACTAATGGGACATTATACAATATGTGGAAGCACTAAAGTGGCATTGTACTGCGAGGGGGCTTTAATGTGGCATTAAACTGTGGGGGACTCTAACGAACATGTTAGTGGCATTAAAGTGCTATTTTGAGGGACATTAAGGAGTTTTATAATGTGGGGCGACATTAATGAGCAATATAGTGTGGGGGGCATTAAGGAGCATTATAGTATTGGGGGCACTACCACATGTTCTAAAGAACTACTATAGGAGTAGGATCTAGAGGCCCATCAGGGGTGACTGTTTCTGCACTGTGTCCTCTCAAGTCTAGTCTCTGTGACGTTCCCTGATAGCTTCTGATGATGTAGGTGAACCTGTTTCATATTTGACATTTCTCTTTACCCCTAACTTACCATGGTTACGTGTCACGTGTTACGTGGTTATGTGTCACTTTGAATGTAAAGGGCCTGGGCTCCAACTCCAAGCATCATTTGGTTTTACAGGAGCTTTAATCCCTACATGCAGATGTAATGTTTTGTCAAGAAAGGCACATTTAATAACACTAAACATTATTTCCCTACCTCCTACTGGACATTTCATGACCGCCATACAGCGAACGTGGCAATACTTCTTTCCAATGGATGCCCAATTTCTGTCACTGCCTCCCACCTGGATCCCAGGGGCTGCTCCATGATCCTCAAAGGTCTCCTTCAAGTCCGATCCATGATTCTATTCTATGTATATGCCCCCAAAACTTCGCAAGTTTAGTTTTTGTGTTGGGTTTTGGACTGTCTCCTCTCCTACCCTTGGCCGATAGGAGGAGATTTCAATATCAAATAGACCCCTGCAATGGGCACAAACCCACTTAGTGAGAGAGTCCTGGTGGTTAATCTGATGCCACACTTTATATAATCTGTGGTAGGTATGCACACTGCGTGCTCCACACCTTTTTTCCCATCCTCACATTCTGCACGTGAGGATTGACTATATTTTGCAGAATGCCCCTGACCTTAGACTGCTTACTGATTTGGAGATTGGGACTCTTTCCTGGACTGACCACTCCCTGGTCATGGTAACCCTGCCACTATCCAAACTCCTACTTAACGTTGCTACTGACATCTTAATTAAGCTCTTATTAAAAGTCCCATTACCCAAACTACGCTATTGTCCCTCTTAACTATTTACGAGATCATTTGGACTCAGTGACCTCAGAAGCAGTTTAGTTGGAAGCATACAAAATGGGCATTGTATCGCTTTAGTCTTCCAGCTAAAAAGGGAAACAATTTAGGGCTCAATTGTTAATAACCAAGATTCCCTCACTACCTAATTGAAGGAGCACTCCTCCCTGCTGGTTCTTCGCTAATTATTAAATTTGAGTTGACCTACATTACCTCTAAACCTATCAAGTCTAGCACCTGCTCTAATATACAAGGCAACGCTATTACGAGAGGGGCGACAATGCTCATACATTGTTGGCTAAGACTCTCAGAGTGTAAAGTCCCTGCCTGTTCAGGTCTCTGCGCCACACTCCACTCACATGCTGCAGCACATGAGGCGAGTTCAGTTATGATTTCTTGCTTTAGTTTCTTGTTGCTCTGTCTGAACATTGCTCTTGTCAGGATACGGAGTCGCCGTGGTCTCCTTGCTGCGCGGCGTCTCCCTGGGAGACGTGTTAGGAGTTCTATTGGGTGTGCTTAGGTCATTAAGGGTTAATCTTTTCCTTGCCTTCAGTCTCCATGTCATTAGCCATCAGGTGTGTTTTTCTGCTGCTATTTAATCCCCACCCAGGCATGGATCATTGCCAGCCATTCACTTTGTGTTTCCTGGTCCCCCTGCTAAGTCTGATTCCCTGTCTGTTTGTATTCCATATGTTTCTTGGTTTTTAGACCCGGCTTGTATTTTTGACTATCCCTTGTCTTTTTATTTGGTACCTTTTATTATATCTCCTGGCTTGACCTCTTGCTCGTCTGACCTCGCCTTCTCTTCTGTGTCTTGCTGGGACTTGTGGTCCTCCCTGGTTCCATGCTGTTTAGTCTTTTGTTTTGCATTGCATTTACACTGTGCTTTCTGCTTAGGTGTGACCCCGTGACTCCAGTCCCTAGGACTTTCAGGGCCTCCTCTCCCCTTATCCTAGCTGCCGGATAGAAGTGTAGGAGCCGTGGTAGGCGCACTTCAATTAGGAAGTGCATTGGTCTGCCTCATCTCAGATACTACAGCATAGTTATAGCTGCAGGGCCTGCGACCCCTTTTGTCATTAGTTGCACAGTGTTGCTTTCCCAGCTGTGTCACTTTGCACTGCCTGACCCTGACTCCATTCCTTACAGCTCTATTCTCTCATCTCTGTAACTGATTTTCCACCACACCATCTTATTTTCCTTGATTTCCCTCTGCTCCTCTAATAGTTAATCTTAGCTTTACCTGTGTGATTAACAGTCTATCTGCCAGCTAAATCTGGAGCAAATTCTGGACTTCCTATAAACATGTCATCAGCCCACACTGGTTTGCTGGCTGTTGAAACTCTGTCCTTGCTAAGCACTTCTCTTGCTATTGTATTGTATTGTATTGTATGTACTGACTTCTAACCAAGGCTTCCCTTGTTACTACTATTTTGGATTTTGATTTGGTACTGTTTGTCTCTCTGGTTTGACCTCGGCTTGCTGACTCTGCTTTTGTGTTGTTTGTCTTGTTCTGTTCTCTGTAACACTTATTCAGAGAAGGGACAGTTCACAAGTTGTCCCTGTCATTTGGGCAGTTGTGGCAAGTAGGTAATGACAGGGGCTGGGTAAAGTTTGACTGTCTCTGTCTTTCCCTCCCTCCCTGATTTCAGCAGCAGCACTAGGGAATTACTCAACTAGCAATTCCCCTACACTGAGATAATTATGCTTCCTCCACACCCCAGGTGGTCCATCATGCCTCAGGTCTTTTTCCAGGTCTTTTTATTGCATTGGCCTTCAAGTCCTACTATTCTAATCTTTATAATTCACCCCCCTCCCCCCATGCAACTCTCCCCAGTGGTCCAATTCCTTCCTTAACTGATGAGTAGCTGATGGGAGTCCTGAAGGATTTCCCTAATGGCAAGGTGCCCAGACATGATGGTTTCACCTGCCTGTACTATAAAACTTTCCTAGGTGAACTGATAGATCACCTTAAAGGCCCTTTAAGTCTTTCCCCGCATGCTCCATGATCCTGGCATCTATGTTACACTCGCATATCACCCTGGTCCCCTAGTCTTACAGGATTGTTCTAATTATCACCCTATTTCTCTTGAACTACAATTTGTAACTGCACTAAAATACTAGCTAACTATTTGAACTGTTTGGCTCCCCTCACAAGGACCAGGTGGGTTTCCTCCCTTGTTGTCAGGGAAGTAACAACACCAGAAGGACTGTGGACTTGATAGAGGTTGCAAACCTTTACTGTACCCCTCGCCTTCAGTTTGGGTGCCAACAAGGCTTTTGACCGCTATAATTGGTCTTTTATGAAGGCCACGCTGGAGTCCTTTGGGTTCTTGGCATCCCTCATGTCAATCTGGGCCCTTTACTCCCTCTGTACGGCGATGGTGACATTTTTCCACTCATCACCCAGTTCCTTCTCCATTCACAATGGAACATGCCAGGGTTGTCACATCTCTTTTCTTATTTTTGCCCACTGTATCAAACCACTGCTGCCAAGATACGGCAGACTCTGTATATAAAGGGGATCAATGTGTGGGATAGGGAATTTAAGACCTCTCTTTTTACATATTATGTCCTCCTCACCCTCACACCACCCTTGCTAACCTATTGCGGGTATTGGAGCATTTGAGGCGGGTTGCTCCTCCTTCCTCTGATCCTGACCTGTTCACTAGAATGAAAGATGTTAGGCCCCGTTCACACGGGGCAAGAGGGGGCGGATTTTGGCGCTGAATCCATGTCATAATCCGCCCCCTCACAATAGCGGTCTATGTAGACCACTAGCTTACTTTTTGGTCCCCTGATGGTGATAAATCATTTTATGGCACTGATAAATCTAGAAGAGCCCATGCATTCTATCACTTCTGTTTGTATAGCATGTACATTCATACATGTATATACATTCATAGGTAAAATGAAGATCTTTAATAAAGAAATATTTATTAAAAAAAAAGAAAAAAAGTTTTGCCATTGAACATGCACATATGTGTGTTTGCTAAACAACTGAGCCATAAAGCTGGGGCTATACAGCAGCATATAGCTGGGAGACAGTGAATGAGTTTTTGCTAGGACCTGTTGGCAAAAATCCAACCCTGAAGATTTCTGTGCAGTCTCATTCACTATCATTAGGATACACTGTCCTCACAATAATTGCATCTTAATTTCACACGGCCACAGCTTTAATAACATGGTATAGTATAAATGTGATCCTTAATGATTAAAGTCTGGTGTTTTACAAATAGAAGATTGAGAAAAGAATATAGCCTTTGCCACTAGCAGAATGTGAACAGCTAAAGCACATCATACAAGTGAGGCCCTGTTCCCACAGAGTAACGCACTGCTCATTCTGACACGTATACACGTGTCAGAGTGAGCGTTTCAAAACAGAATCCCATTGACTTCAATGGGTTTCGTCTTATGCGCGCTACACATTGAAATCAATGGGAAGCTTTTTAACCCATTGATTTCAATGTGTTACGTGCAGTAAACGGAACCCATTGAACTCAATGGGATTCTGTTTTGAAGCTGTCAATCTGACACGTGTATACGTGTCAGAATGAACGGCGCATTACTCCGTGGGAACGGGGCCTGAAGGTATAAAATAAGTTGTATTCTGGTTCAATGAAGTGACACATGGATGGCTTAAATGACTAGAAGGCTTTGTACATTTTTACCAATGAAATTATTCCAAACTTATAGTAAATGTAGCTGCTAGCTGATTCGCTATAACTTGGGCTAGATGTAATAACCATATATCCGAAATCGCTTGACACAAAAATAATCGTTTAATGATAGATTCAGTTAAACCAAATGTAGAAAATGCCTTGTCTGTATAACAAGTAAATCTATGTTTGTATTTTGTTGCTTCTGCCACATGCTCTTTTACACAATTGATTTTTCCCAAGGTTTTATTAACACAATCAGTGGTTCTGTAAAATGTACTATTAGATTATTTCCATGGCGTAAATTGTTCTATAGCTGCAGTCACTGTTATATTTTTTATTTTCTTTTAAGGCTATGTCCATACCTCATAAATGAATGTTTAACACACTTTATGGCAGAAATATGACCAAAGGGTTAAAATTCTAACACATATTTATGCCAAACATATATAGTAGAACAGAGATTATCCCCGCTTAAGGTTGCGGAAAAGCACCTTTTTTGTTGTGGATTTTGCTGTGTTTTTTTTTTTTTTCAGCCAAATCCAAGCATGGCTACAAAAGGAATGAAAAATATATAGTAAATACTTGTACTTCTAACTCTAGGTTCACACCTGCGTTCTGGTCTCCGTTCTGTGCTGTCCGTCTTCTGCATGCCAGAAGACGGAAAGCACAGACCGGGTGCGGCCGTGAGCGGGTAATACATTGAAAGCATAGGGAAAAAAAACCTCCCATTGATTTCAATGGGGAGCACACGTATGCCGGCTCCCATTCAAGTCCATGGGAGCTGGTTTTTACGCGCTCATTCTGAACGTGTTTTTACGATCAGAATGAGCGCAGCGTTACATCGTGTGAAGGCTCCCTAAGACTGCCAATGAAAAAGACTTAGGGATTTTGGTGGACAGCAAGCTTACCTTTAGCGACCAGTGCCAGGCAGCCACTGCCAAGGCAAATAAAATTATGGGATGCATCAAAATAGGTTTAGATTCTCATGACAAGAACATAGTTATGTCTCTATACAAATCACTGGTACAGCTACACTTAGACAATTGTGCGCAATTTTGGGCCCCAGTATACAAGAAAGACACAATCAAACTAGAAAAAGTGCAAAGAAGTGCAACCAAAATAATTAGGGGAATGGGTGGACTGGAGTACAACGATAGATTAACAAACCTATTCTGTTTAGAGAAAAAACGTCTACGGGGAGATCTAATAACAATGTACAAATACATGAAGGGACAATACAAAGAACTTTCTAAGGAGATTTTTACTGCTAGGCCAGTGACAGTGACAAGAGGACATCCTCTACGTCTGGAGGAGAGAAGGTTTCACCAGAAACATAGAAGGGGATTCTTCACAGAAAGAACAGTGAGGCTCTGGAACTCTCTGGCTACGGGTTATTGATTTTAGATTTCAAGGACACATTGATCCAGGTTTTTATACTGACTGCAAGATCGGAGTTGGGAAAGAATGTTTTCGCTTAAAATGGGTCAATTGGCATAAGCCTTATGGGATTTTTTTTGCCTTCCTCTGGACCAACACTATAGGGGACTGTAGGGTTATAAGCTGGACTTGATGGACTGATGTCTTCATTCAACCTCATCTATTATGTAACTAAGTAAAAAATTGCTATGTGAATGTATCTTAATTGCTTAATACTATCATGCAGACCCTCTGTGAGTTGTTTATAAAGATTACTTTGATTAGTATACAGTAATGTTTAGCTGTGTCTACTGGAATGCTTCATGAGCAGCTCCCACAGTTTCACTTTCTGCCATCCAGACACAAGTGATACATTTATTACAATTCCTTGTCTTTGCCTGGGCCATTTCCAAGCACTTAGTGGAAGAAAATTTGAGAAAAAAGTATTAAATATTGCATGTCCTGTCCACTGTCAGTCAAACACTGTTGCATGGACTGCTACTGACATAAACTATATCATGTTTAGCGACAAATCCAGGTTTCCGCCTGGGAACTGATGATCGCCGGGTTCTAATATGGAGACCTTGGGATGAGAGTTTTAGTTCTGCTTCTGCTGTGGAGTGACACACTGTTCCAACTGCTCATGTAATGATCTGGGGATCCATCACATACGGCAGTCAGTTGCCTATAGTATTGAAATGAGGACATTAACTACGATATGTGCAGGACATTCTACAGCCACATGATTCCCTCTCATGTCAGGTCTTGTAGCTGGCATTTTTCAGCAGGATAATTCTTCGTCGCACACAGCAACAATGTCTCCCACACACTGCAACACTTCCTTGGTCTTCCTGATTGCCAGGTTTATCAACAATTGACCATTTATGGGACCAGCTAGGATGCCAACTTTGGCAAGCTACTATACAAGTGGGCAGGATCTACAGACCTAGCTACCACATTTGTGGGAAAATATGCGACAGGGTACAATACACGGAGGAAAATGGTGCTGAATTTGGAGTGGAATCCACGTCAGATTCAGTGCTGAAAAAAAAGCCTCCCATTGACTTCAATGTGTTCCATTTTCTGCTAAAAGAAGCCTTTGAAGTCAACTGGAGGCTTTTTTTTTCAGCACTGATTTTGACGCAGATTCCACACCAAATTCAGCGCTATTTTCCTCTGTGTGAATGCACCCTTAAGGAACACCTGGAAAAAAAAATTCTTGTGATCCTGACCAAATAATTTTTTACCAAAGAAAAATAAATTTCCTAAGGATGCAGATAATGTTGCATAAAGGAATGCAGAGTGTTGTGGCTCCTTGGTGAATTCATTGTCGGGTGCTATGGCACCCCTGTTGGAAATTGGTGATGTACACTAGCAGAAAGTTAAGAGTGTATTTATAGGGTGTGGGGTTCTGGTATAGATGCAAAATTGTATGTGTAAAAATCCCAATCACTATAAAAGCCATATTCAAAGCACTTGTATTTTGTATTTTTTTGTTTTTTAGGCTAAGGTCCCACATAGTGTAGTACAGCAAAAAGTACCTTGTAAAAATAGGCTGAGAAAATGCCTTCATTTCTACAGCTTAAACCCTTAGGCTGGGTTCACACGGAGTATTCTGGCTCGTCATTTGGTACGTAGATGCCACGGGAGGATTTGCGGGCCGTATACGCTCCCATTGTTTTCAATGGGAGCCGGTACCGTACACGCGGCGCTATTTTGCAGCCGTGATTTTACGGCGGCCGCAAAATAGCGCAGAGTGTACGGTACCGGCTCCCATTGAAAACAATGGGAGCGTATACGGCCCGCAAATTCTCCTGCGGCGTCTACATACCAAATGACGAGCCAGAATACTCCGTGTGAACCCAGCCTTAGGCACACCCGGACTTACAGTTATATCCTGGTACGCGTGAAAAAAAAACATGGTGGTCACTCAGAAACAGAGTGGCCGCACTAACTGCCGGGTCTGAGTTGTTATTTATTTATTTATTTTTTGGTGTATGTCTTTGTAGAATGGGAGGAAATCCACACAAACACGGGGAAAACATACAAACTCCTTGTAGATGTTGTTCCTGGCAGTATTCGAACCCCGGACTCCAGTGCTGCCCACTGAGCCACCGTGTTGCCCCCAGTCTAAGTTGTTTCATACAGCAGGGACCTGGCAGCATCGCCCATGATCAGACATGACTCAAATGTGACCACGGCATCTAAGTGGTTACTTTCACTTTCTATTTGCTTCTATTTGCAGTTTTATTGAGCCAAAGTCATGATTGCATGGAATTTATTTTGAGATTTTAAGAGTTGTTTTCTTTTTTCTTCTTTTTTTTATAATATTTTTATTGAAATTTTTCAAGTTAACAAGACATAAAGAGAATAGGCTTAGTAGTATAAAATAAGCATATGAAACATGAGAACATTGTATTAAACGGAACATCATGAAAACAATGCAAATGATATGTTATACATTGGGGGTAATGATAAGGTTATAGAGAAAACCTTAGGATGGAACATCGAAGAATAATTTGAAATATTGATGGCTGACCAGCGTATCGAAGGGGCCGTAGTGAAGTGGGTACTTCAGGGAAAAAGAGCGAGGACGCTGTGTAGCCAGAGGGTGATGAATAAGAGAGTTGTTTTCTATGTAAAAAAAAAAAAACAACCTGTGGATACATGGCCTTTTTAATTGGCATTTCAAATAAATAACTGAATGAATGAATGAATGAATGATGGAATTTTTTTTGCCTCTTCCTTTTTTTTTCTTTCTTTTAAATGGAGCATAGCTTGGCTATGGTGGTTCTTATAATGTTTTCCTATTGATTTCATTATATGAAAACACCAGAGAAAAAGTACAGGAAAAATGCTGTGTTAAAAAATTGTAAGCTCAAAAAAAAAAAAAAAAATTACATTTTTTTTATTATATAAAAAAAATGCTATTGAATTGTTATGTGTCAAGGTATCCTAAGTGCTTCCCTTATAGCTCCCATTCCTTTTGAAACCACTCTGTGCTTTGGCACAACAAAACCTGCACAAAAAAATAAGCTTTTCTTCAATGTGTGGCCTCAATCTTAAACCTTATTCACATGAAAGTAATGTTTTTCACAGATCTATGTTAAAAATAGATGTGCATGTCTGCTTTTAAGGGCCATTTTACATCAATTTTTTTTTTTTTTTTCCATTTTTGATGGCCAAGTATCATCAGTTTTAACTGTCAGTGAAAAAAACAAAGTTAAAGGGATATATCGTCACTCCTAGGGAGAGACCACCATATAGGTGTGTGGAGTCTTATTAAGCCATGAGCGCTCCACTGCAAAGGAACATGGGAAGAATATGCAAATCTGACTTCCATGATGTAATTAGGATGCCAGTGCCTCAAGTATGCACACCAATAGAGAGTGCTCACTGAGAATGTGCAAGTCTATCTTCCATGATGTAATTAGGAAGACAGAGTCTCAGTCAAGCAAGCCTATAGAAAAAAACAAATACATTTCATTGGTCTTTCTTTTTTGACCCAACCCACTGATTCATTTTTAATGGGTGTAACTTGGATATCAGTCAGTATTACATCAGCTAAAAATAGATTCATTGACTTCTATTGGGTCTTTGCATCTAAATGGACAAAGATAGAGCATGTCAGTTTTTATGCAAGTGAAAAAATGGTTAGCCAAAAAAATGTCTGTCACTTGGCCATTTTTCACCATCGTGCAAATAAGGCTGGGGACACACAGGCAGTAGTCATTGTGGGATCCCTGTCTTTAAAGAAAACCCATTGCCTACTGTCTATTATATCTACCATATATTAATTGATGCTGTGTGTTTCCCTGGTTTCCTGGTTGCAATGTATTAAATCTCTATCTGGGTGCATTTGCCCAGAAAATACCATTACAAAAAAATACCATTTGGAGTGGTTTTTGCTGCAGTGGATTCCACAAAGGAATGTTCAGAGTAGAAATGGAGCTGCTAAAATGTCCAGTGTAGCTTCACCTTTCAACTGGTATAGGGCAAACCAGGGGTATTCTCATGTACATAATCATATCTATATCTGTAGATAATTAAAACTTAAACATTTTTTCAAATATAAGTAATTAAAAATTCTGCAAATTTTTTAAAGATTTTCTCTAACTTTCTTAGTGGTGACAGTCTGTTATCTTGATCGGTTGCCAATGGTTACGACTAGAGATGAGCGAACAGTAAAATGTTCGAGATTCGATATTCGTTACGAATAGCATCTCAATATTCTACTGTTCGAACGAATATCGAACCCCATTATAGTCTATGGGAGAAAATGCTTTGCTACAGGGGATCCCACCATTCGACTCAGGAGAGTCACCAAGTCCACTAACACACCCCAGGAAATCATGGCAAAACCCTGGAAAGCAAATGGGACAGCAGGGGAAGCATGTCTGGGGGCATCAAGTACCTTTATTATGTTGGGATCCCCTGTCAGCTTGCAATATGCCGGAGCGAACTTTTTCCCATAGGAATGCATTGACCAGCGTTGATTGGCCAGTCTACGACATTCAGCCAATTAACGCTGGTTCTGCCTGAGGAGGCGGAGTCTAAGAGCCATCCACAGCAGTTTCCATTCTGGTCCGATTTTAGATTCTGCTTCCTCCGGCAGAACCAGCGTTGATTGGCCGAATGCTGTAAGACTGGCCAATCAACGCTGGACAATGCATACCTATGGCGAAATGAAGCAGAGCCAGCCGTGCGCTCAGCTTGGCTATTCCTCCTGTCACACACATCTCTGGTGTAACATAGCTCAGCACACACTCAGCTCTGCTACATCTCTACACTCTGTTGTAGAGATGTAGCAGAGCTGAGTGTGCACTGAGCTCTGCTACACATGAGATGTGTGTGACAGGAGGAGTAGATGGAGGGTTGGTTGGGTGTAGTGCAGAGCTGCTACACCAGAGATATAGCAGAGCTGGCCGATGTTACAGAGCTGAGTGTGTTAGTCTGCTGCATATCTGCCAGCTCTCCTACATCTACATCTCCTACACACTCTCCTACATCGGACACTACACGCTCAGTTTGTTGGTATAGCCGAGCTGAGTTTGTAGTATCGGACACTACATGCTCAGTTTATCAGTATAGTTAAGTTGAGTTTGTAGTATTGGACACTACACGCTCAGTTTTTCGGTATAGCCGAGCTGAGTTTGTAGTATCGGACACTACTGTTTGTTGATTAAGCAGAGCTGGGATTGTAACGACTATCCTATTCACTACACAGCATGTACCCCACACTGTGTAGTGATTAACCCCTCCCCCCCACCCCCACCGGTGTCCGCTTACCTGCAGCTCTTTGCTCTTGGTCCACTTCGGTCCATGGTCCCGGTTTCAGAGCGACCTGCTCCCCCTCTCCCTGACTATTATTATAAAAAAGGTGGGGCTTATGAGAGTGTGGGCGGGTACTGGGTGGGGAGCCTCCCCGCCCACACTCTCCTAAGCCCTGCCCCTCTCCCGACTAGTTTTATAGAGAAGGCGGGGCTTAGGAGAGTGTGGGCGGGGAGTCTCCCCACCCAGTACCTGCCCACACTCTCCTAAGCCCCGCCTTCTCTATAATAATAGTCGGGGAGAGGGGGGCAGGGTGCTCGGAAACCGGGACCATGGACAGAAGTGGACCAAGAGCTAAGAGCTGCAGGTAAGCGGACACCGGGGGAGGGTGGGGGAGAGGTGGTTAATCACTACACAGCGTGGGGTACATGCTGTGTAGTGAATAGGATAATCTCCCACACTGCACACTCAGCTGGCTATTCCTTAGTAGTACTAACACGCTCAGCTCAGCTATTCCTTTAGTAGTTCTGAGCCATAGGAATGCATTGACCAGCGTTGATTGGCCACTGTACGGGCATTCGGCCAATCAACGCTGGTCAATGCATCCCTATGGGAAAAAGTCAGCTTGCGCAGGGATCCCGACCAGATAGAGCCACAAAGAGCTAAGTGAGTGACATTCCCCCTAAATAAAGGTTATCCCTAGCTAATTTATAAAAAAGAAGAAAAATAGGGATGGGCACTCACCAATCAATAGACGAACGATCTTCTGTAAAATAAATCCTTTATTGGGTACATGGATAAAATTCAGAGAGGGAGTGACAGGACCTGTTCAGTAGATCGAAGGTATTGCATTCTAGGCTTGAAAAAGCGTCAGTGTGGACGCGAAACGGCTGTTGCCATTTTTCTGCCAATATGCTGTCACTCCCTCTCTGAATTTTATCCATGTACCCAATAAAGGATTTATTTTACAGAAGATCATTCGTCTATTGATTGGTGAGTGCCCATCCCTATTTTTCTTCTTTTTTATAAATTTCAATATACTTGTTATCTTGGGATTTTTTCGGTGCACCGCCTACAACTAATTATAATTGGCATTTTTGCCGTACACAGTTAAACACAAAAAGGGAACCGCATCATCACATTTTATATAGGATTCTCGTCACAGAGCTGTGCCGCCTTCTTTTTCTTTTTCTTCTTTTTTATCCCTAGCTAACCCTGCCTATAGATCTGTCCCTGTCTCACAGTCACATAGTTCACTGCTCCAAATTAAATGAATGGTAAAATCACCATTCGTCTAAATTAGAGGTCACATGTTTTCGGCAGCCAATGAGTTTTTTCAATTTTTTTCACTGTCTCCATTGTCGTAGTTCCTGTCCCACCTCCCTTGCTCAGTTATTGGTGCAAAAAACGCGCCAGGGAAGGTGGGAGGGGAATCAAATTTTTAGTGAGTTTGCCACCTGGTGTTCGATTGGAATCGAACACCTCGAACGGCCTGATATTCGATCGAATATCAATTCGATTGAACGCCGTTCGCTCATCTCTAGTTACGACCACTAATGCAGAAACTTTCTATGGTCTAGGACTTGTCAGGAACCCAGCTATGATTTTCTTATTGTAGCTGGGTTATCAGGCAGGGACACTACATGTATCAGAAGAAACCCCGGCCACAATAAAGAAATCATGGGTGATTTTCTGACCTTAGAAAGTTCCTATATTCATGGTCGTATCTACTGGCAACCGATCAAGATAACAGATTGTGACTAGAGATGAGCGAACAGTAAAATATTCGATATTCGTTTCAAATAGCCCCTCAATATTCGACTATTCGAACGAATATCGAACCCCATTATAGTCTATGGGGAAAAAATGCTCATTTCAGGGGATCCCACTCTTCCACTCAGGAGAGTCACCAATTCCACTATGACACCCCAGGAAATGATGCCAACACCCTGGAATGCAACTGGGACAGCAGGGGAAGCATGCCTGGGGGCATCTAACATGCCCAAGTCACTGTATTACGTCAGGATCCCTGTCAGCTTGCGATATGCGGGAGCTGACTTTTTCCCATAGGAATGCATTGACCAGCGTTGATTGGCCGAATGCCATACAGAGTATAGCATTCAGCCAATCAACGCTGGATCTACCGGAGGCTCGTCTGTGAGGAGGCGGAGTCCAAGATCGGACCAGAATGGAGACTGCTGTGGACTGATCTTAGACTCTGCCTCCTCCGGCAGAACCAGCGTTGACTGGCCGAATGCTGTACTCTGTATGGCATTCGGCCAATCAATGCTGGTCAATGCATTCCTATGCCAAGATGTAGCAGTGCTGGCCATGTGCTCAGCTCATCTACACCAGAGATGCAGCTGAGAGCTGAGCGCACGGCCAGCACTGCTACACCGGAGATGTGAACCCTGCTGCACACTCAGATCTGCTGCATCAAAGATGCACTGTACCCTGCTGCACACTCAGCTCTGCTGCATCAGAGATGCGCTGAACTCTCCTGCACACTCAGCTCTGCTGCATCAGCAGCAGACTCAGCAGAGCTGAGTGTGCAGCAGGGTTCAGTGTACACTCAGCTCTGCTACATCTCTGATGCAGCAGAGCTGAGTGTGCAGCAGGGTTCAGCCCATCTCTGATGCAGCAGAACTGAGTGTGCAGCAGGGTTCAGCACATGTCTGATGCAGCAGAGCTGAGTGTGCAGCAGGGTTCAGTGCATCTCTGATGCAGCAGAGCTGAGTGTGTAGCAGGGTTCACATCTTTGGTGTAGCAGTGCTAGCCGTGTGCTCAGCTTGGCTGCATCTCCGGTGTAGACGAGCTGAGCGCACGGCCAGCACTGCTACATCTCGGCATAGGAATGCATTGACCAGGGTTGATTGGGATCCCAACCAGATAGAGCCCCAAAGAGCTGGGTGAGTAACATCCCCACCTAAATAAAGGTAATCCCTAGCTAACCCTGCCTGTACATCTATCCATGTCTAGTTCACAGTCTCAAATTAACCGAATGTTAAATCCACCATTCGTATAAATTGGAGGTCGCCTGATTTAGCCAGGCAATTATTTATTCTGATTTTTTTTCGATGTCTCCGTTGTCGTAGTCCTGTCTCACCTCCCCTGCGCAGTTATTGGTGCAAAAAAGTGCCAGGGAAGGTGGGAGGGGATACGTATTTTTAGTGCGTTTGCCTCGTGGTATTCGATTGGAATCGAATACCTCGAACGGCCTGATATTCGATCGAATATCTATTCGATCGAACAGTGTTCGCTCATCTCTAACTGTGACCACAAGATATTTAGAGAAAATCTTTAAAACTCTGCAAAATGTTTAATTACTTATATTTGCAAAATTGTTTAACTTTTAATTATCTACAAATTTTTTAAAAGTATGTGCATGGGAATACCCCTTTAAGTCACTTTTTCCTGTAGCTCCAGACGACAGTGATGGAGGCGACTTGTGTGCCCTCTTCTACTAACCTCACATCTGCTCACATCTGCCCGGCTACGAGGCGTTCCTCCTTTGGTCAAGATATATAGATTCATTAAGTAAGGATACACATAATTACAGTCCTTTTTGTCCTCATTAAACGGCAAAGACCTCAATATTCATGATATCTAAAGCTAGTAAGACTGTGACAAGTAGAGACAGACTGCAGCCGTGATGTAAAATCATCCAGCACCTGTGGAGTTAAAGCTCTAACAAGAGACAGGAAGTGGTCACTGACACAGAAGGGTGTGCTGGGAGGAAGACAGTGTTCCTGCATAGTAAATAGGAAAAGGGAAGAGACACCATGTTGGTCCTGAAGTAAAGCTAGACACTCGGGACTGCAGAACAGAACAGTGAGAACAGAAGGGAGTTTAGCTGAGCAGCTGAAGGCCAGAACTGATTGAGACATCCATCTTTTCCCAGTGATAAGAACAACTGCCAGTATACAGTGATATCTGTTATGAAAGACTCATGTACTGTATGTGATAGCTGTGGAGACTGTGTGAAGAGAAGCGGGCGAAGTAAAACCTTAACAACAACTGCTGTCTGGGATTGACCCTTCGTCTAAGCTCTCTAATATCCAAGAACTCATATACACTATGTCCTACCTCGCCCCGCTGTGAGACAGACATACGACAAGACACCTGTTTATTTTATGGATATCAAGATTTTTTAGAAACTATATCCTTCAGGGAATTTCTCAAGGGGTGTTATTATCATTTTGAGCCCAAAAATGTCTCCCAAAAATGAATGTGCAATTGAAAATTTTTAAAAAGTTACATTTTTAAAATATCTTTGAAGAAATATGCCATTTTAGTGCCCAATACTTGTGCCTACTTTGTTTCAACAGACACCCACTCCTAAAACTTTTTTTTGGAGGGTACAAAAAGTAGACTCAGAAGGGAAGGAGAAATGTAAATAGGAATTCCAGAAGAAGTGGTTCCATTTTGTAAGGTCCATTTTATGGTCTCTACAAATGTGATATGGCATCCAAAAACCAAACAATCCAAAAGCCACTACTTCATTTATGTGCCCTGCTGTGTGCCCAAACTTGGAGTGTTCATCTCTGACACAACATATTTCACACTAAAATGAATTATTTATGAAGTATTTCTGGAAAAATTACCATTTTCAGTTTTGACCATCCACTGCGCATTCATTTCTGAAAAATAAGTTAATGCAACACTTGGATGTTAAAAATGCTCAAGACACTCCTGGATAAATTGTGTAAGACATGCAGTTTGCAAAATGGGGTTATATGTCAGAGCATTTCAACTTACTCACATTTCAGGAACCCTGCAAACATTTTATGACATACGAAAACCAAGCCATGTAAAGCTATGCTCCAAGAACAGGCACACTGATAGTACATCCAGATTATATTCTGTCTCACAAATGTTGTTCTCAGGGTCATAGAATCCTTTCCACTTCAGAAGATATTCTAGCTTTTTTAACTGCTAGGAAAGGCTCGTCTCCCTTTATCATAATTTTCCATTTACTGTACTGCTGCTAATGCTGGCAGCTATTCCTAAACACCTACCACCATTGCCACCAGTCAAATAGACATGTCCTGCAGTCTGGTCTGCACTTTCATATATGTTGCAACAGCTATCACCAGTGCCACTACTTAGGCAGACATGTCCTGCAGACTGGTCCATCATATTGCACCCTGTGGCACTGCCACACATGTTGACACAGCTATTATCACTGCCACCACTCAGCCAGACATGCCCTCTATCCTGGTCCATCAAGTTATGCCATGCCACATTGCCACACATCTTTCCACAGCTACCACCACTCAGCTAGACATGCCCTGCAGCTTGGTCCTACAAAATCATTGCTTTTTGCAATTAAACCGCCATGCGTGTTTAAAAAAAAAAAAAAAAAAAAAAAAACATGAGAAAGCACCTTTTCCCCTAAAAAAGGAGAATTTTTGGAGCATTTTAAATTTTAAAATGCGTAAAAGTAAGTGTCAGATCATCCCACATGAGCCGTTATTTAGCTTTGTACATGCAAATATAAAAAACTTAGGAGGGGGGTCATATTATTGTGATTAGAGATGCAAAATGATTTCTAATGAGTTGGATTCAACACTAATTTTCAAAAAATTTTTTATTTTTTTTACAAAACCGAAATCTACAATTTGTTTTTTTGTGAACTAAAAATGGCTATTGTGACATGCATTCTGTGATGTTGGCTGGTTACCCTTTCAAGACAATTATATAAGCAGTGACATAAAATAACTGAAAAAAACAAGCCAGAGGACACACTACAGTCTAAAAGTAGGAAGAGGAGACACTTGTGCTACTCTTATACCATCTACTAGTGTAAAGTTTAATACTAACAATAAAAATGTGAATGGCAACAGCAAGACTATTTCTGGTATTGGCAGCCCCACCACTAAAATGCAGTGTACTTCCTGAGGATATACGGTAGATGGAGTTTTTGAAAGCAGTGAAACACAAATGTTTACTCAGGGTTTTGTGTGTTCCTTCCCTGTTATAACACACATCCTGTATTTCTGCATTATCAACCATGTCTTCTTCACTGGCACAGATCCCATAACCTAATAGTCAAGTGGCACCTGCCGAGAGATATTCCACATAATCCTAGACTTCCTTTTCTTTGTAAAATATGCAAATCTATTCTCCAGGATGTAATTAGGAGAACAGTGTCTCTGTTTTATGCCCTGTAAGGGCCGCCCCCTTAACATCATGCATGACTCATTTAATGAGCCTAATAACATAATGTGGGGATTATTGCCAAACTAGTATTTCTATTCCAAAAGGAACAGATTCCCAGCTATGGACAGCACTGTTTCGATCTGTTGGATCTCCTCAGCATAGCGTAGGGATACTAGTTTGGCAGTTAGATAGTTAGTTTGCATAATGTTAAGGGGGCTGCCCCTAGAAGGCAGCAAACAGAGGCACTGTTCTCCTAATTACATCCAGGAGAATAGATTTGCATATTTTAGCCATAATCCCCAAAAGAGCAGAAATGCCTTGTAAGTCTCCATATGCCTGTGTAGGTGTACACTCTCCCTAATGAGTATGATTATCCCCTGATCCTGGTCTATAGTCTCTCACTCTGCCAAACTAGTATTCCTGTGCTATGCTGAGGAGTTTCAACAGATCAAAACAGCGCTGTCCATAGCTGGGAATCTGTTCCTTTTGGAATAGAAATACTACAGTAGTTTGGTAATAGTCCCCGCATTATATTATTAGGCTCATTAAATGAGTCATGCATGATGTTAAGGGGGCTGACCCTAGAGGGCAGTATACAGAGGCACTGTTCTCCTAATTACATCCTGGAGAATAGATTTGCATATTTTACCCATAATCCCCAGCGGAGCAGAAATGCCTTGTGAGTCTCGGTACGCCTAATGAGTATGATTGTCCCCTGTTCCTTTTCTTCATGAGTTAGATAAGAACAGTGTTTTTTGGATGTAGAGGAGATAAGGACTAGAGATGAGCGAACACTAAAATGTTCGAGGTTCGAAATTCGATTCGAACAGCCGCTCACTGTTCGTGTGTTCGAACGGGTTTCGAACCCCATTATAGCCTATAGGGAACATATACTCGTTAAGGGGGAAACCCAAATCCGTGTCTGGAGGGTCACCAAGTCCACTATGAAACCCCAGGAAATGATGCCAACACCTCTGGAATGACACTGGGACAGCAGGGGAAGCATGTCTGGGGGCATCTAACACACCATGACCCTCTATTACCCCAACATCACAGCCTAACAACTACACACATTCCACATTCCAAAAAACCTCTATCAAAGTGGGAAAATACCTGGAAACCTTCTTTACTCCCCAAATGGATGAACACAAACCCCAATTTAAGCTCAACAAACAGTAACAACCACCCCTTTAAATCACGTTCCCCATGACAACCACGGATGGAATAGACAATGGGAAATCCAAAAGCCCTCACCCTTAACTGTCATTTTGAGTGTGTGAGTGTGTGTGTGTGTGTGTGTGTGTGTGTGTGATGTGGTAAGACCTTCCAAAATTCACTTTTCTAGCCCTTAACATGAGCCCTTCCAAACAAAGTTACAGGACCTTAAGCTGAGCTACCAGCAGAGATTGAGGCCCTTGGCATGAGTAGAGCCTTGCACCAGCAGTGTTTTTGGCACTTAGGGTGAGTTGAGCCTTGTACCAGCGTGTGTCCCTTAACATCAGGCGAGCCCTAAGTTCTGCACTTTGCACAAAAGTTCAACATTAACCTTAGTAGCCTTAGTAGGCCCGAGAACCAGGAACAGGTCTTGCAATGGCTGTCGGATAACGCTTAAAGCACATTGTCCACCAGCCAGTCAGCCTCTACCTCCTCTTACCCAACAGTCTTGTCCTCCTTCCACCCAAAATTCCCAATCTTCCCAGAACAATAACCCCAACTGTCCCTGCTCCCCAGAGCTGTTCTCCCTTCCTTTGACTGTACCACAACCTGCCCCTCCATTTCGTGATTCCACGGACCTAACAGACGAGTATCTGTGTCCAGATACTCAAACACTAGAGTCTCCTCCATCTCCGGTCGATTTGGTGGCGGATGACCAGCAACCCACCCTCATCGACGACGATGAGATGCAGTTGCTGTCAGGGCAGCCAGTTGACATGCGCATTGTGCAGGAGGAGGAGGCGAGACAGGAGTTGGAAGAGGAGGTGGTGGACGACGAGGACACCGACCCCACCTGGACAAGACGGATGTCAAGCTGAGAAAGTAGTGTGAATGTTGAGGCAGGTGCAGCACCAAAAAGGGTAGCTAGAGGCAGAGGTCAACAGCTTCGCCGAAGCCAGGTCAGACCCGGAATGTCCGAAGATGTTCCCTTTTGTACCCAGCCCAGAAAAACTCCCCCATCGAGGGCACGTTTCTCGAAGGTGTAGAGTTTTTTCAAGGAATGCGCCGAGGACAGATATAGTGTCGTCTACACAATTTGCCTCTCGAAATCGAGTAGGGGCCCTGAGAAGAGCAACCTGTCCACCACTTCAATGCACCGTCATTTGGAATCCAAGCACTGGAATCAGTGGCAGGCAGCAACGGCAGGACAAACGTCACCCGCCGTTCATGCCACTGCCTCTTCTCACAGTGCTGGCGATGCACTCCAGAGGACGAGCCAGGACATCACTTCATCTGCCTCCGCCACTTTGTTGACTTCTCCCTCATCCTCCCCTGTTTCTGTCTTATCTCCTTCTCCTGCACCATCAAAGGCACCATCAGGCGCTTCTTTACAACAACCCACCATTTCTCAGACATTGGAGCGCCGGCAGAAATACACTGCTAACCACCCACCCACGCAAGCCTAGAACGCCAACATCGCTAAACTGCTGGCCCAGGAGATGTTGGCGTTCCGGCTTGTTGAAACTCCCGCCTTCCCGGACCTGATGGCACGTGTGTGGCGTCCCCGCCTTGCACCAGCACGTGTCACTCAACATCAGGTGGGCCCTTAGTTCCGTGCTTTGCTGCAAGGTCCACTTGACCACCGACACTTGGACAAGCGCATGTGGTCAGGGATGCTGTTTATCTTTAAGGACAGGCAGGGTGAATGTGGTGGAGTCTGGTCCCGGGGTGCAAACTGAGGTACCCTATCTCCTCTCCCAGGCCAAAATTCATGGCAGGAGTAGACTGAAACCCTACGACACTGCAACCTCCACCCCAGCTACTAGCGGCAAACGCTAAAACACTGGTGTGGGGAGACGTCAGCAGGCCGTGCTGAAGCTCATCAGCTTGGGGGACAGACAGTACAGTGCCTCCGAGGTCAGGGATGCCATCCTGGCTGAGATGGCTTTTTTTTTTCCCTGCTACACCTGGGGCCTGGCATTTTTACGCCTGTGATAATGGCTGGAACCTGGTAGCTCTGGAGCTTGCCAGCCTCCAACACGTTCCATGTTTGGCCCACGTCTAACCTAGTGGTGCAACGTTTTTTGAAAACATACCCAAATGTACCGAAGCTACAGTCCTATGAAAAAGTTTGGGCACCCCTATTAATCTTAATCATTTTTAGTTCTAAATATTTTGGTGTTTCAGCAGCCATTTCAGTTTGATATATCTAATAACTGATGGACACAGTAATATTTCAGGATTGAAATGAGGTTTATTGTACTAACAGAAAATGTGCAATATGCATTAAACCAAAATTTGACTGGTGCAAAAGTATGGGCACCTCAACAGAAAAGTGACATTAATATTTAGTAGATCCTCCTTTTGCAAAGATAACAGCCTCTAGTCGCTGTTATCGCTGTTATCTTTGCAAAAGGAGGATGTACTAAATATTAATGTCACTTTTCTGTTGAGGTGCCCATATTTTTGCACCGGTCAAATTTTGGTTTAGTGCATATTGCGCATTTTCTGTTAGTACAATAAACCTCATTTCAATCCTGAAATATTACTGTATCCATCAGTTATTAGATATATCAAACTGAAATGGCTGTTGCAAACACCAAAATATTTAGAACTAAAAATGATTAAGATTAATAGGGGTGCCCAAACTTTTTCATAGGACTGTACTGTTGAAAATGCGGCCCCTTTCCCCCCTCATTTGCAAGTGTACAGGAGTCGCTGCTAGCCTAAAAACACTCTAGCAAGGCCTACATCTGTCCAAACACAGGCTGTTGTCCATCATTCACACACGCTGTAACCCTACAATACCATATCTTGAGCAGGGTGTGTGAGCTGCACAGACCTTTGATGGAGTTCCATCTACAAAACCCAAGGGTTCCTCAAAGTCAGCTCCCAAAGTTTCTGCACCATGAGTTTCCAGGGGTGGCAGAGTTATGGCTAGGGGCAGAGGAATGGATAGGGATGATGTCTAGGGGCAAAAGCAGTGTGGATGTGGAGGCAAGCTAAGCAGCAAAAACTGGGGGTGCAAGCTAAGGCATGGACTGGGGTGATGTCTAGGGGCAAAAGCAGTGTGGATGTGGAGGCAAGCTAAGCAGCAAAAACTGGGGGTACAAGCTAAGGCATGGACTGGGGTGATGTCTAGGGGCAAAAGCAGTGTGGATGTGGAGGCAAGCTAAGCAGGGAAAAAGGTGGCTAGAGGCAAAGGGATGTCCAGAGGCAGAAGACAGCTGCATGACAGAAGCTAGACCTGAGCCAGCAAGGCCCAAGATGCCCTCTTTTCTAGCTTCCTTAGAAAAATTCCCCCATCGAGGCCACATTCCTCGCTGGGGGAGATAATTTCTAAATGTATAGGTCGAGGACAAACTGAGTGTGGTTTACACACTTTGCAATGCGACTCCCCATCTCCCAGGCCTTTCATTCCAGGCTAAAGTACAGCACAACCCACCCACATGCCCAAGGCTTCAACGGCCTCATCTCAAAAATTATGGCCCAGGAGATGTTGGGGTCCCGGCTTGTGGACACTCTGCCCTTTTTGGGCCTGCTGGCTACTGCGCCACCTCACTGTGCCGTCCACACCAGCACTTTTCCCCAAACATGAGGCGGTCCCTAAGTTCAGCGCTTTGCCCAAAAGTTCCACGTGACCAGCTATGAATGGACAAGTGCATGCGGACAGGGACGCTAACTTTTAATCTTGGCACAGTGGTTGAATGTACTTGAGGCATGGACCGGGTCGCAAAATGTGGTAGACTGACTTGTCTCCCCACACAACATTCCTGGGAGGAGGGCTGAAACACCACCCTCCTCCTCCGCTGTTAGATTGACCCCAGCTACGAGCTGGAAACGCAGCACCACTGGTGTGGGAAGAGGTCAGCAGGCCGGGCTGAAGCTTATCAGCTTGGGGGACGGACAGCACACTGCCTCTGAGGTCAGGGATGCCATCCTGGATGAGATGGCAATTTGTTTATCCCCGCTGCCCCTGGGGCCAGGCTTTTTTGTCTTGTTGGAGGGCTCTGGAGCTTGCCAGCCTCCAACACGTTCCATGCCTGGCCCACATGTTCAATCTAGTGGTGCAACGATTTTTAAAAACATACCCCAAATTAGCAGAGATAAGGGTGAAAGTGGGGCACTTGGACACCCACTTTCCCAAGTCTACAGTACCTGGAGCTAGCCGCAATACACTCCAGCAAGGCCTACATCTGCCTGAAGCACCTACTGTTGTGCGAGGTCACCACACGCTCAAACCCTAGATACCGTATGTTGAGCAGGGTGTGTGAGCAGCAGAGACCTTTGGTGGAGTACCAGCTACAAAACCCAAGGGTTCCTCAGAGTCAGCTCCCTCACTTTCTGCACCATGAGTTTCCATGGGTGGCAGAGTTATGGCTAAAGGCACAGGCATGGATAGGGGTAATGTGTAGGGGCAAAAGCAGTGTGGATGTGGAGGCAAGCTAAGCATAAAAAACTGGGGGTAAAAGCAGAGGCATAAACTGGGGTGATGTTTAGGGGCTAAAGCAGTGTAGATGTGGAGGGAAGCTAATTCAACAAAAAAACAGGGTAGAAGCAAAGGCATGAACTGGGGTGATGTTTAGGGGCTAAAGCAGTGTAGATGTGGAGGGAAGCTAATTCAACAAAAAAACAAGGTAGAAGCAAAGGCATAAACTGGGGTGATGTTTAGGGGCTAAAGCAGTGTAGATGTGGAGGGAAGCTAATTCAACAAAAACAGTGGGTAGAAGCAAAGGCATGCAAAACTCTACCCTGTTGGAAGACTTATTCCTAGGTCTGGAACACGTTAATGGCCCCCCCCCTGGACAAATTACTGCCACTCAGGGGCCTAGTGTCACCAGGAGGGACAAGTATAGGCGCATGTTGTGGGAATACCTGGCCGACACCAGCTCTGTCCTCTCCAATCCCTCTGTGCTCTGCTGCCTACACTTATTTTCTCATCTTTTTTTCTGCACTGCAAAATCTCTTGCCTACTTCCTTTGGGATCTTAGAAGTGGTGGTCCACTTCCAAAGGTGGTAATTTCAGTGCTGGAGTTGTCAATAGACAGTGTAACGGGAGTAGCTGAGGTATCACTGTCTTAACCACTTTTTGGCACAAAATTAACTTCCAAAGCCAAGAATGGTGCAAGTATATGATGCAAGGACACCTACACACCTATCTCTGACACATTGGGGAGTTCACCCTCATGCGCCCTTTTGGCCTGCACCATCATGCGCCTCTTCCCAGCCACTCCACATCTCCCAAGCTTTTCATTGCAGGCAGAAGTACAACACAACCCACCCCCATGCCCAAGCCTTTAACAGCCTCATCGATAAACTGCTGGCCCTGGAGATGTTGGTGTTTGTTTATGCTTCTGGATACCCAGGCCTTCCGTCAGCAGATGGCAGCTGGGGCACCTCCCTATGCTGGGCCTAGCCGTTACTACTTCTCTTGGTGTGCTGTCCCTGCCTTGCACCTGCATGTGTCCCATAACATCAGTCGGGCGCAGAGCTCTGCGCTTTGCTGCAAGGTCCACTTGACCACCGACACATGGACAAGCGCCTGTGGTCAGGGATGCTGCAGTGCTTATCTTTAATGACAGGCAGGGTGAATGTGGTGGAGTCTGGTCCCCGGGTGCAAACTGGGGTGGCCTATCTCCTCTCCCAGGCCAAAATTCATGGCAGGAGTAGACTGAAACCCTACGATGCTGCAACCTCCACCCCAGCTACTAGCGGCAAACGCTGTAACACTGGTGTGGGGAGATGTCAGCAGGCCGTGCTGAAACTGATCAGCTTGGGGGACAGACAGCACAGTGCCTCCGAGGTCAGGGATGCCATCCTGGCTGAGATGGCATTTTTTTTCCCTGCTACACCTGGGGCCTGGCATTTTTGTGCCTGTGATAATGGCTGGAACCTGGTAGCAGATCTGGAGCTTGCCAGACTCAAACACGGTCCACGCATGGCCCACGTTTTTCAACTTGTTGGTGCCATGTTTCTTTGAAACCTACACCATTGTGCATGATATACAGGTCAAAGTGGGGCCATTTTCGTAAGTGAGAACTAGCCTCTGCTAGGCAGAAAACATTCAGAGTACACTCCTCTCATCTTCGCACCGTTGGCTGGCGGAGGAAGACGAGGGGGTTGGAGTGGCATCTGATGTCCCTGTCCCACACGAGGCTAGAGGGTGCACTTCAGTGCATCCCATTGCTTCACCACAAATGGTGTGAAGGGGAGTGGAAAATGGAGGAAATGGAGAGTGACCCTTACAGTTGGGGCCAGCAAAGGCATGCCAAGTAACACACTGGCACACATGGCTGACTTCATCTTGGGTTGCTTTTCAACACATATTTCACATCATGAAGAACAAATAATACTGGATTTTTACAAGCCTCGAACCCCGGTCTAGGTCTAATGTCTGTTCCTTTCTTATATTAGGGGAGAGGGAAAAAAAATTACTTCAGTGATACGTTTAGCGTACATAGACTGACTATTAATGTGTATCCCACTTAGTGTTGTTAGGGTTACACACCGTCACAACCTGGCTAAAGCTTCTATAGCTGTTAATAAAGTCAACATAACTTTACGGTATCCAAAAAGACAGCTGGTACCGACAGAGAGCAAGACAAATGTCAACCAAAGCTGTGAGCTCTGAACACCCACAGTGACTTTGGCGTCATCATCATTATAAGGGAGCGGGTGGTAATAAATAACTTGGCAGTGCCTAAAACCCAAAAAGCTTATACAACTATATTTACATTAAGATACACAAATGACACTTTTTAGTAGCATGTCATGAGACAAGCTGATAAGATCTTCCTTTGTGCAGTGCTATTTGAAAGTTAAACGCTGCCTTTATTTTAATTCTGGAGAAGGTGCAGACATTATATTTAGAACATGATGTCTTCATTGTCCAAATCTTCTATATAGGTAATGTGTTTTTCGGGCCGAGCTGTCTGGGAACGAGCTGGTGCAGCACTGACAACCTGGGTGAATATGGCAAGAGCCTGAGATGTAGGGTGAATGAATCCCCAAATTATTTGGGGAATTTCCACTCAGAAACTGGCACTATATACCAGTAGCAAAAATTGTGGGTGCACGTAACCCCAATATATTCTTTGAATTCCCAGTCAGACAATGGCACTATATGGCAGTAGCAAGAAATGAGGGTATTTGTAAACCCAATATATACTTGGAATTCCCAGTCAGACAATGGCACTATATGGCAGTAGCAAGAAATGAGGGTATTTGTAAACCCAATATATTCTTGGAATTCCCAGTCAGACAATGGCACTATATGGCAGTAGCAAGAAATGAGGGTATTTGTAAACCCAATATATTCTTTGAATTCCCAGTCAGACAATGGCACTATATGGCAGTAGCAAGAAATGAGGGTATTTGTAACCCCAATATATTCTTTGAATTCCCAGTCAGACAATGGCACTATATGGCAGTAGCAAGAAATGAGGGTATTTGTAACCCCAATATAGTCTTTGAATTCCCAGTCAGAAACTGGCACTATATGGCAGTAGCAAGAAATGAGGGTATTTGTAAACCCAATATATTATTGGAATTCTCAGTCAGACAATGGCACTGTATGGCAGTAGCAGGAAATGAGGGTATTTGTAAACCCAATATATTCTTTGAATTCCCAGTCAGACAATGGCACTATATGGCAGTAGCAAGAAATGAGGGTATTTGTAAACCCAATATATTCTTTGAATTCCCAGTCAGAAACTGGCACTATATGGCAGTAGCAAGAAATGAGGGTATTTGTAAACCCAATATATTCCTGGAATTCCCAGTCAGACAATGGCACTATATGGCAGTAGCAAGAAATGAGGGTATTTGTAAACCCAATATATTCTTTGAATTCCCAGTCAGACAATGGCACTATATGGCAGTAGCAAGAAATGAGGGTATTTGTAAACCCAATATATTCTTGGAATTCCCAGTCAGACAATGGCACTATATGGCAGTAGCAAGAAATGAGGGTATTTGTAAACCCAATATATTCTTTGAATTCCCAGTCAGACAATGGCACTATATAGCAGTAGCAAGAAATGAGGGTATTTGTAAACCCAATATATTCTTTGAATTCCCAGTCAGACAATGGCACTATATGGCAGTAGCAAGAAATGAGGGTATTTGTAAACCCAATATATTCTTGGAATTCCCAGTCAGACAATGGCACTATATGGCAGTAGCAAGAAATGAGGGTATTTGTAACCCCAATATATTCTTTGAATTCCCAGTCAGACAATGGCACTATATGGCAGTAGCAAGAAATGAGGGTATTTGTAACCCCAATATATTCTTTGAATTCCCAGTCAGACAATGGCACTATATGGCAGTAGCAAGAAATGAGGGTATTTGTAAACCCAATATATTCTTGGAATTCCCAGTCAGACAATGGCACTATATGGCAGTAGCAAGAAATGAGGGTATTTGTAACCCCAATATATTCTTTGAATTCCCAGTCAGACAATGGCACTATATGGCAGTAGCAAGAAATGAGGGTATTTGTAAACCCAATATATTCTTTGAATTCCCAGTCAGACAATGGCACTATATAGCAGTAGCAAGAAATGAGGGTATTTGTAAACCCAATATATTATTGGAATTCCCAGTCAGACAATGGCACTATATGGCAGTAGCAAGAAATGAGGGTATTTGTAAACCCAATATATTCTTTGAATTCCCAGTCAGACAATGGCACTATATGGCAGTAGCAAGAAATGAGGGTATTTGTAACCCCAATATATTCTTTGAATTCCCAGTCAGACAATGGCACTATATGGCAGTAGCAAGAAATGAGGGTATTTGTAACCCCAATATATTCTTTGAATTCCCAGTCAGACAATGGCACTATATGGCAGTAGCAAGAAATGAGGGTATTTGTAAACCCAATATATTCTTGGAATTCCCAGTCAGACAATGGCACTATATGGCAGTAGCAAGAAATGAGGGTATTTGTAACCCCAATATATTCTTTGAATTCCCAGTGAGACAATGGCACTATATGGCAGTAGCAAAAATAGTGGGTGTATATAGCCCCAATTCTATTGCTAGGGGACTTGCAGGGTATTTCTGAGGTGAAGGTGGGGGGGCACACCGTTGGAACGGGGATTTGGGGTGTATATATGGGGTATACGGGAATACACTGTCAGTGTATTCCATTCAGGATCCTGGGAAAGCTGGGTTGCGGCGATTGAGCCCGTCAGTGCCACGTTACACTGACAAGCTTCTCCCTGGAATTTAGCTCTTAGAAGAGCTGTTGGTTGTCTTCTCCTTCCTATCCTAGCCTGTCCCTGCCTACCCAGAATCTAAGCCCTAGCTAACTGGACGGAAACCTCCGTCCCCGGTGAATTGCAAGCTCAGAATGACGCAAACCTGGGCGGCGCTGTTCTTTTAATTTAGAGGTCACATGTTTTCGGCAGCCAATGGGTTTTTCCTACTTTTTTCAACGTCACCGGTGTCGTAGTTCCTGTCCCACCTACCCTGCGCTGTTATTGGAGCAAAAAAGGCGCCAGGGAAGGTGGGAGGGGAATTGAGTAATGGCGCACTTTACCACGCGGTGTTCAATTCGATTCGAACATGCCGAACAGCCTAATATCCGATCGAACATGAGTTCGATAGAACACTGTTCGCTCATCTCTAGTAAGGACATGACTGTTGGTGTTAGTAATGAGAGGGGTCTGCTACTAGTAGTTATGCTGGTTAGAGCATTAGGGATAAATCTGTTAGAAATTGTGATGCTCTAGAGGAGTCTCATTGCCAAGATAAGTTAAAAAAATGTGGGGAAGGGTCCATTCATACGGAGAACAATGGTGATTTATTTGGTGCAGAATTTTCAGAGCTGAAAAAAAAAAAAGCCCCCTTTTGACTTCAATGGATTGAAGTGGAAAAAAAGTTAGCAGAACCCATTGAAATCAATGGGAGGCTTTTTTTTTTCAGCGCTGAAAATTCAGTGCCAAATAAAGCGCCATTTTCCTTTGTGTGAATGGATCCAAAGATGATGAAATTACTGAATCTGTTTTTGATTCTCTTGCAGATAAGACCTGACAACCGGGTAAGGGTGACAGGGTAACATCAGAAGAAGAGGGTGATAGCAAGTGCAATAGGAAGAATTCCATACAATATTCAGCCTAATTAGTCCCAAACCATTGTTTGGGGTAGGTATAAGGCAAGGTCGGTGGTGATACTGGCAGAAAAAAATACTGTCATCTCCTATGTGGGAATATTTTTGGACATTACAAAATGTCAAATCCATTGCAAGATCTGCTTATATTTGATTATATCTGCTTATAGCCATGGCTGTGCAGGCACACATTAAGACTTTTCCGCATTAAATAGTTTAATCAATTCATTTAGCAAAATAAAAGTGTCTTTATGTTACCACATGTGCTTCCATAAAGGCTGAATATTGGTGGGTTTTTTTCTATCACTTTTCAATTGTCAGCCACACTGATGGTGTCCCACATTTGTCTTGAAATTTTGTCTATTGTCACCCTGCCATTGCCATGCCAACAACAAATTTTTCTTTACATTTTTAATTGTTACTCTTTGGATAATTTTTGGTTTATTTTTTATAATGTCAATTCTTTATAATTTCACTTTTCAACTGGTGGACACATTGATGTACAACATTTTGTTCTTCAAATTCTGTAATTGCCATCGCCACACTGTTGGTATAACAAGAAAATCCAACAAAAAACCACACCATTTCTTATTCTAATACCAAGGCTGCATTCTGCTCCCATAAAGGATTTTTTTTTTTTTTTTTTTTGAAAAGCCGCTTCTTTTTCATCACTTTTCAAACAGCCACAATTTTTTATACAAAATAACAAGCCTGTTGCACTGACAAGTTTCTACAACATACTAGTCTTTTGCAATAAAGCCACCACATGTGAATAAAAAAAAATACAGGTAAGCACCTTCTCCCAGGTTCTCAGGCTAATTTTGAAGCATTTTTAATGTTAAATGCATAAAAGCAAGTGACAGTGTGGTGTACGGTTAAACTAGCCATTTGTTTCCACTACTTTCCATCCAGTTTCCCATAGATAATAATGTCACTGTCACTTTGACATAACTTTGGCTGTGTTTGCTTTAGAGAACTAGAAATGGGCTACAGAGGTTCCTAGGAGCCCTGACAGTATCATACGCTATGTTGTAGGCCAAGGCACCACGTTGAAAAAACACAGCATTTTGGCTGCGGTACAGTCGACACAGCAAAAAAAAAAAAAAAAAAAATTTACATTACCTATAGATTTATTGATTCATCCAAATACTCCAAGCCAACATTCCTGACATCTTGGGAATCTAAACTTGGTATCACTCTGACTGAAGAAGACGTCATGTCTGTACTCAGATCTGCTCATGGTAACTCTACCTCTGTCCACTTACAAAGACTTATTATAAACTGTTGACCAGATGGTATCATTCACTCAGATGGCTTTACCAGATTAAATAGGTCGGCTCAAATCTATGCTAGAGATGTCTTTCTCATGAAGAAACCCTTTCACACATATGGTGGCATTGACCCATGATCCAATCAGGGTCGATGTTATGGGGGGAGAAACTGGGTAATTTCCAAGGGCACCCATTAGCAAAGTGTCAGGCCTGGACATATGAATAACAGAAAGGGACCAAGGATCATGTGCCGCAAGGCCCTTTATTAAGATGAGTCAAAATAAACATTTTTATTCACCTGTCCTAGGTGTCCAGCCTCATATGGCATTTCAGGTGTCACCACTGAGGCCTGGCATTGGTTACATGGGGCTGACAGCGTGCCCCATGTAACTGCTGAGGCCCAATCACAGGTCTCAGTGGTGACATCCAGAACATGTGATGTCAGCCACTGAGAAGAGGAAGCCGGTGGCGGCAGGGACAACGGAGAAGCGTCAGAAGGTCCAGGAGATGTTAGGCAAGTATACCTGTTTGTTATTTTTCCTTACCTCCCCTGGGCTTGTAAACACTGAGGGAGTCTGGATCAGGGGCGCACCTCTAATGAGGCGAGGCAAGGTGGTCATCTGAGGTGGCCCATTCGTTGAGGGCAGCAATTGTAAAAAAAATTCTTCACAGAGCTTTCTCTCACCTGGAGAAACCAGGGAACATTGTGAGAATAATGTTCTTTGAGTTTCCAGTGCTTTTTCACCATTCAGCCAGGACTACTGAAAGACAAGCTGGACCTTGCTGGAGTTGACCATGAACTCTCCCACTGGATCCTAGACTACCTCACAAACTGACCTCAGTATGTGAGAGCCCTGGGCTGTGTGTCTGACCCTATGATCTGTAGTATGGGGGCACCATAAGGTACAGTTCTTGCCCCTTTTCTCTTCACACTGTACACTGCTGACTTTATGTGCAACTCTTCTAACTGTTACCTGCAAAAGAACTCCGATGACTCTGTAATAGTAGGCCTCATTACTGAGATGACAGTTATAGTTTTAGTGGGGTTTCCCATCTCATAAATGTACCTCCTATCCAATGAATTGGGGTTTATTTGCATAACAGTGGGGGTGTGACTGCTGTATCCCCACTGATAAAGAGCAGGAGTATTTTGTTCCCTGTTCTAAATGTTACAATAATTCCACAACTGCAACCCTTCCTCCATTCATTTTAATGGACCTGCCAAAGATAGCCGATAGCTATCTCCTGGCCTTATTGAAATGAATGGGGCAGTGGTCTGCTTGTAAAACAAAACTTTCATTCAGAACTGGAAATACAACACTCAGTTGTCATGATTGTTATGGATCCCAGGAGTTTGATCCCCACTGATATGAAACATATGCCCATAGATAGAGGATAAGTTGGTAAAATGGAAAAAAAAAATCCTCCAAACCTCAATAGCCCCTGAACTTTTTAGACATTGTACCCTTCTAGATGTCAACCATTTTGTCAAATAATATCACTGTGGCTCTCTATGATGATAAATCATTGAATCCTTATCAAGAATTATCCTCAGTATCACTATAGTTATCAGACTTTATTCCTTCATGGTTATGGTTAGAATGCTTCCTTATCTTAGCTTTTAGCCTTAGTAATTTAGTTATCAGCCATAGTGGTTAAACAATTCAGCAAGACAATCCCATATGTGATGGCCACCATGTCCACAAAACTGTTGGACAAAACATCCCTTCATAACTGTATAAGTCATTATGAATTCCTCCATTAAATGCACAGTGATCTTATTGTAATCAGAATCATTAATGTTATGGTTTACAGTCAGTGGAATATAACGGTCAGCCAAAGTGCATTGAAAACTGATGGTTACAAAGGTGTCAGCAACATTGTGCTCCATACCTTTTAGCTGTTATATGTTCTCTCAGTTAAAGTACCGTATCTTCCTATAGAGGTCACAATGTTCTTACTATTCAGTGTCAGCCATAGCACACTAATAAGTGATGACCCAATCTCAATACAACCACTCTGTAAGTTAAAGTATTCCCTCCACTGTTGCCAGTCACAATGCTAGCTATTGTTCACCTATGCCTCACATCTGGCAGCCATCATGCCATCCCAACTTCAGTGATTCCATGGTTGTCACAGCTGTTACTCAGAAATCCCACAAACATCTGTCAGCCACATTGCCTCCTACAATTCTAAGAAACCACGCTCCCATAGTTGTCAAAATGCTCCCCATATGTGTCAGTCATAGTACCACCTATAGTTTCACACCTGGTTTTATCCACAGAGCTCCCCAGCTGTCCCCCACATCACCCTTTTAATAGTTTCTATCACAGGGTCCCCATAGATGTCATCCACACTGATCCCACTGCCAGCGACACTTCTCCCCATAGTTGTGCACCACAGTGGCTCTGTGACTGGCAGCTACACTCTCTTTCATCATGAAAGAAACCCATTACAAAGGAAATAAGATCGATCTTCCATCCTGCACACAACCTTGCCTTACGAAGAGAGTTACATTATTTCCCTGCCTTCATGTATCACATTCAGGACCATGCTTTTCTGCAAATAAGGAAACAAAGTGATGAGATCCTTAAAGTGCTAAAGATCTGGGTTAATGGGAGGTAGCAGAAATCTGCCTGTGCAGATGGTTCTATGTATGATGGTATCGGGAAAGTTTCCTTCCTTGCTATATAGGGGTCTGTACATGTCACCCTGTTAGAGCCTGAAATAGCAGCTTTGAGCAGTGTGATGAGCTGATGGCTCCTAATAGTAGGAGAGCCTTAGTAAAGAGTTAATATGCTCTTGAGAAGAAGCTGCTGCTGCTGCAATATAGGTCAGGTGATGGGGGTGTGGCGTCTCACTCAGTGCAGGCTGCAGCTTGCATGTTACCTCCAGTTCTGCGCTCTATTAGAGTTGAATGGAAGTGTGTGACGGCTCCAGCTTCAGCACCTGACTGCCGGACAGCTCCCTGCGAGCTAGAAGTAGCCTGGATGGATTAACACTGTCTGGTCACAAGCATACTAGTGAGAGGCATACTAGTGAGAGACTGACGGAAGGATACACATCAGCTGTGGATCTCAGTGCACTGGATTTCTTTAAGTGTCTTTTTAACCCTCCTCCTGTCATCTGAGCGGATCTTTCTCTTCTTGACATCCTCCCTTGTATACGTGAACGATACTCTTTCTTAAAGTTTGTATTTGAAGGCTAACGAGTCAAGTGGAGTGCTCCTAGCCCTCTGTCTCAAGTTTGTCTCAAGCCATCTTCTAGGCACCTGGAGATCACTGCTTTGTGGTGGAGGTGGGCTCCAACCTTTAACAAAACCAGCAGCTGGATGTGATTGTAAAGGAGTTTATGCCTTGTATGGTCCCTGTCTCTGGTAAAGGATTATTACAAATGGTGTGAAGAAAACAAGTTTGAATAAAACCTAAACGTGACCAGTTATTGTTGAGAGAATAACCTGCCTTTTCCACCTTGACACTAAATGGATTACTACTAGCAGGGGTGCTTGGGGACACAATTGGAACAGCTACTACCTGTTTTGTTGGATGTCACATTCCAGACTTTGTGCATGCTTGGCCAATACTTAGCTTATGGCAACCCCATCAGGATAATTGTCACAAGCATAAGGTAGGTACCAATCCCTGGTCTGTCTCATTTTTATTCCCTATTGCAAGCACCGATTTAGGGAAATGAGGTTGTATAGCAGGGCAGTGATACATAACACAGAATCAAATCAGATTACTAAGGCTTGATCAATGCTTGGAAGAAAGGGATGAGATGGAAGAAGCTTACAAGTCTGCCTCTACCCTGCTTACGGTAAATAGTGTGAACTCAGTGTTTTGCAAAGCTGCTAAAATGAAGCTTAATGTAAAGATCTCAATAATAAGAAATAAGAGAAGGATGTGTTGTAGAAACCCCTGTACGTCTTATCGACTGTATGTTTTAAAGGTCTCCAGTCACTTTGCTTGTTAAATATACTCCTGCAAAGCAAAAAAGCAGCACCCGCTCTCATATGTACACCCTAGATAACAGGGAAATGTCACAGGTTTGCTGGGCTCAGGTTGGAGGAAGATGAATGGATAACAATGTAATGTAATTGTGGTGACTTTTGCTGGAAGGGAGATATAAAGGAAGGCTACAAAGAAGAGATATTGTGTAGCTTAGTACAAGTTTAAAGGCAACAGATCCCATTTTTATAATACGTTACTATATTGTGCATAGTAATAATATGGTTGTAGTGTATAAGATATAGTAACTGTATATGCAAGTAGCTTTGAGGCACTAATGGATGTCTTTGACAGATGCATTTTCCAGACTTGACAGCAAGAGATTGTAATTATGGAGTGCTATTATTTGGCCATACATCATCAAAGGCTGGCATTTGCCCAGTATATTTCAACGTACTGGTAGCATAAATGCTTCACATGGTACTTAGAATATAGTCTTGACAGCCACTGACTGTCTGCTGTTCTTCCCCTGGGCATTGGTGTTGTTCATTGTTTTAAAAAAAATGGTGTTATGAAATCTATCTCTCGGCTATATTAAAAACACTTATCACCTGCAACTCAGTTCCAGGCATGTCATTGTGTTTTTTACTTCCTTAGTTCACATGCAAATGAAAAACACAGGTTGGATACAATGGGCAAAAATGAATTATGTATACTTGCTGTCTCTAGTCTCTGTCATTAGTATAGGTAGGCTGGAAAGCTATCACATAATGACTTTTCCCCTAGTTGTAAAAGGTAGCCATCTATGCACATAATGAAATGCATATACCTGTGGTATAGAGGTACCTATATACTCTGTGTCCCAGCAAGGCAATATATAACTGCAGCCTGCCTTTAAATATTAGTATATGACCCATAGACAGCACTGCAGTCCAGGAAATTTTCTTCCATTCTCCCTTTCCATGCTTTTTGCATGTAATGCATAACCATGAGGCTGAGGAGCACATATGTAATTCTTTTGAT
This sequence comes from Leptodactylus fuscus, assembly GCF_031893055.1. Taxonomy (NCBI): domain Eukaryota; kingdom Metazoa; phylum Chordata; class Amphibia; order Anura; family Leptodactylidae; genus Leptodactylus; species Leptodactylus fuscus. The sequence continues at coordinate 165,829,773 of NC_134265.1, forward strand.
AAAGTATTTCTTTTATTGAACAATATTACTATATAGTATAAAATATTGCACATGAGGAAAATGTGAGCAAACGCTTTATGTTTCTGAAGCATTTAGCCCCATACTAGCAAAGGTTGGGAGGGATCACTGCACTGCACGTCATAGTTTAAAATCAAAGGATTGGCAATCCTAGCAGCAAACCATATCTTATGTAGTTATATGGATTCTTATATATACCAGGTACAAGCCTGAGATCAGAGCTCAGGTGTTTTCTAGTATGGTTTGTATAGTTACAGTTCCTTATGTACATGTGAACAGTGCTCAGTTACATGCTATATATTTAGTAGGGCATATGTTATTTGAAGGTTACTACAGATTAAATAAAAATAAATCCTAATATTCTACAATGTGTGAAGGTACCACCAATGTAAGAGGGTGAGTTTGTCCTCCCCTCCTCTTGGTAATCTTAATCAATACTATTGGTAATATCGCACCTTGACATTAACTTTCTGTTGGACACTACAACTTTATATTCAATGTATAGGATATATGCAATATATTTATTAAGATTGAGAAAATAACAGCATTGTTATAATAGCTGAAATAAATGAAATAATCAATAGTGCAACTTGTGTATCAGATTGTGGGTAGTTAATTTATTATTCATATTTTGCTGGAGGTTCTCCATTTCCATATCCTCTTGTTCAGCATCTGGAGTGTCTCTGGGGAAGATGAGGCACATTTCTCTAGCTTTTTGGTTTAGCTTTGAAGAGTTGCAGTTCCGTGTTTCACCAGCTGGGGGAGAATGAGAAAAACTTTTGAATGAACAGAAAATTAAACCAGCATCTATCTGTGCAGCAGTAATTCTTAATATTCTCTACATTTGCTGCTCCATATATGCATTACTAGTAATAACAATAGCTACATCATAGACTGTGTATGTAACATTAGGATACAGGGTTTGAATGTTTTTTATTTACATTGATCAGTTTTCTTGGTAAGGATGCATAGACGCTATGTTCTAAATGTTTCTGTTCACAGTACTAATACCCATGAAGAGAAATTTTGAGTGTAATATATACAGGGGATGCGTTCAATAATTGTAGCTATATGCATATAGGAAGAGACAGATTCACCAAGTGTATGTAACTACAGTAGATCAGCTAGTCTAATTTAGCTAATTATGTAAGTGCATTATACAGTATTCTTGGCATAAAATTTGCATTACACCGAGGCTTCAGCTGTCAGCAGATACATAGTAACAGCAGAAAAGCCATATACAAGCTACATTTCACACAGCCATAGGGTAGGATATTTCACTATATTTCTAATAGCATTTTGTACAGTTGCTTTCAAATCTAGGAATCAAGAATATTTCTATTTTTTATTAAATATGTCATGTCTTATTACATTATTCGTGAAGCAATTATTGCTACATGATTCTAATGCATGGTTTATATTTAGAATTTTCTATTTTATATATTATGGCCATGCAATATATATATATATATATATATATATATATATATATATATATATATATATATATATATATATATATAGTGTATGTGTGTCCCCTATACCCTAGTACCACACAGCATGTCATAGTTTGATATGTATATTGCATTGTTTCTTTAGGCTGCATTTGCTGTATATACTATTGTCAATGGTTTCCATAAATCGCTTCTCGGGTGAGCATATCAGCCGTCAGCAAATTGTATACTGCATTAATACCATCATACATATTCAAGGTTTAATGTTGGAAACTTGTTACATGCAATTAATTGCCACATTAATAACTGAACATTTGTTATAACAAATAGACAGAGTGAATGTTTTATTGCTATTCAGTGTTGAGGTCAATACATTGTCTTGCCCATATATTGCCATGGATGTTCTGATATTAAGCAAAAGAAAAAGGCTTAAACACCCACCATAAATAAATGGACCCTTTGAGGTAGAGCTGGAGATCTCCCTGTGCTATTTTTATGTGTTCACTGCATGTACTTGCAAAGGCCTGCCCTTTCTTTAGACACATATTCCTTCTATAGAAGTGTAGCACTTGAAAAGACCCATAACAATGACTTGTGGCCATAGTGACAATACTAATGTAGAAAATATTAATATAGATTGTGCCCTTTAAACTCATTTGCTCCTATTATTTTGTTCACAGTCATAATTTATAAAATCTAACAAGGAAAACAACTGCCAGCATCATTTGTGTATGTAGCGGTAAACTAACAGATGGCTTAGTTGTTTGAATAATACACAGTCAAATTGATGTTGCCTGTTTTATTAGATTGGATATTTTAGTTATAGACGGTATATGAATGTACTTTTCTTGGAATATGAATTTCAAACGCCATGAATGTGTGATTGGTGAAGTTGCTAGCCCCACAGCAATGCTTGACACCAATTGTCACCTTCTGTTTAATGCTACCAGACCCACACTTATTAAAGATTTTTGACATATTCAATATACCCTAATTAATGTCTGTGAGAAAAAAATCATTGATATTGTTTTCATATCTGTATATCAATCTATCGATATATTTTTTTCATAGTATGACTTATTTGATATAACATGAATCCATTTTTAAGGATCTGTTCAGAGCTTTCTTTTTCTTTACATGTTTTCAGTGCAAACACCAACCAGTGCACCTGACATAAAAGAAAGGAATCACTAGGCTGGTATATGTCAACATACTTATTATTACTGTATAGGAAAGCATAAACTATATGGACAAAAGTAGTGGGACACCTATAGTAGACATTACACTTACAGGAGCTTTATGAAATTCCATTCTAAATACATAGACATTAACAGGGGTGTAAATTTAGGGGGTGCAGAGAGTGTAAACTTACCAGGGCCCAGAAGCATTGGGGGTCCATAAGGTGTCTCTTTTCAATATAAGGGAACCAGTATTATAAATGATGCATTATAGTGGGGATGAGGGGGCTGGTTTAGATTCCCAGGAGCTTCATATCTGGACATTAAAGGGGTTGTCCAGACAGTGTGAGACAAATGTTATTGTTTGTATAATTAAAAGTTATTCATGTTTCTAATATACTTTTTGGATCAATTTCTCACAGTTTTTCTAGCTCTCTGCTTGCTATTGTTCATTTTGTTTACTTATAGTGGATAAAAATCTGTCCATGGTCATGTGATATCCAGGCCATGGTCATGTGGTATCCAGGCCATGGTCATGTGATGGACACACAGGTGCCGCTGGTTATAGTCACTGCACAGTACTCAGATATCTGCCTGGTAGCGAGCTGTGCACCTGTGTGTCCATCACATGACCATGGACTGGATATCACATGACCATAAGTTGATTTTTATTCACTGGGAATAAGCAGAAAGACTGACAATCAAGCAGCGATCTAGAAAACCACAAATAATTGATACAGAAAATACATTAGAAAATTGTATAACTTTACATTATACGAACAATAACATTTATCTCAATTGTCTGATACTGGACAACCCTTTGGTCCCTTTTTTACAGCTAAAACAATGTCCACTCTTCTAGGAAGGCATTCCTCAAGATTTTGCAGTGTGTCTTGGAAATTTCTGCCCATGTTTCCAGAAGTGAAGTCAGATACTGCTGTTGGACTAGAGGACCTCACTCAATCTTCTCTATTGCTCATTCCAAAGGTGTTTGATGGAGTTGAGGTTCAATGGAGTCAAGACTTTGTGTGGGCTATTCAAGGTCTTCCACACCAATCTCACCCACTCATACCTTTATGGACCTTTCTTTATACACTGAGGCACTGTCATGCTGGAACTGAAAAAAGCATTCCCCAAACTGTTATCACAAAATTTAAAGTATGCAATTGTTCAAATTGTCTTGGTATGATAAAGTATTAGGATTTCTCTTCACTGGGACAAAGAGATGTAGGCCAGACTCTGATAAGCCACGCCATAGCATTATCTCTTCTCCATCAAACTATCCATTTGGCAGAATGCAGTCAGGCAGGTAGTGTACTTCTGACATTCTCCAATCCCAGACTTGTCCATCAGAGTTCCAGATAGAGAAGCTTGATACTTTCTTCAACCAAACACATTTGCACTGCAACAGAGTAGAGTGGTGGTATGGTTTCCACCACTCCCTCTGACACATGGCACTGTACTTAATGTAAAGCTTGTAATATTTTACTCGGCCATGGAAAACCATGTCATGAACCTTTCTCTGTAGCTTAATGTAGTTTGCTATTTTGTGGCAAGTTGATATTTGATTATGTAATATCTTGGAACAAAGAAATGTCATAAACTATCTTGTTGCAATGGTGCCAACATATTACAGAACCAGAAATCAGTAAGGAAAAGCAATAATCAAAAAACAAAACATTACTCCAGCATGCCCAATTATGAATAAAATTTAACTTTTCCTTCAAAAATTTAAAACCATAGTACAGACATGGATCCAGGCACGTACAAAAAACAAATAAGCTTACGCATTTCGGGAACAAGGATGGAGTCCCTTATTCATAGCTTGAATAAGGAACTCCATCCTTGTGCCTGAATTGCGTAAGCTTATCTGTTTTTTGTACGTGCCTGGATCCATGTCTGTACTATGGTTTTAAATTTTTGAAGGAAAAGTTAAATTTAATTAAGTTAACAAGTTAATTTTTTGTTTTTTGATTATTGTCCACCCCGTGAGACAGTCCGGGGGTTTCTCTGTGCAGCCCATTTGCTCGTTCAACACATCTATTGAATACATACACAGGTCATTCCACAGTAGTTAGAGCTGCATATATTCTGTTTTATACAAATTCTGAGAAAAGCAATAAGACTGAATTCAATGATTAAGAGGCGTCTCCTAATCCTTTTGTCCATATTGTAATCTAATGAACTTTGTCCTCTTCACTTGTTTCCAAACCAAACAAGTAGCGCAGTTTTGCTCTGCCTCTATGAGTAAGACACTGTGAGTAAGACAAGAGCTAGAAGGGGATAGTACTAATGGATAGTACTAATGGACAGCTGTCAATGACACTTCCCAGTATTATTAATTCTCTTTGACTCCTCTATAACTCAAGCACAGGACAATAACAGTCGCAGCATATATATTATATATATGTATGTATGTAATTGCTTAGTGTGTAGTAGTAAAGTGGTTGTCGGATGGTTGTATTACTGTTGATGTCCAGTTAATCTTGTCATGTCTTATCATATAGTTGCTGCAGTTTTACCAACTAGACGAACCTTTATGCTATATTTTATACAGTGACTTGTGCAATTTATGTAATAGTTCTGTAACTATTATACTACTGAACTGTGTTTGATAAAAGAAGGCTGGTTGATCTACAAAGAGTGAGAGTGTGCCCTTTAGCCTACAATACAGGTGATTATATGACGGTTTTACCCTTAGCTAAAACTAAATACAAGGTAATGAGCAAGGGTCTCATAGTACCAGCTCCATAAGCTCACACGATGCTATTCTTAGGCATCATTGGATGGGAAATATAATACAGAGAACAAGAAATAAGGGTCAAATCTGAAAAATCCAGATCATATCTGATTATTAGTGAACTAGTTGTTGGACCACTGGAAATAAGTTAGATACAAAAAGAAGTCCAGAGTCTGATAGACATTCACATAGAGAGTTGTGTGATGCAAAGTAGTATTTCCTTTGGAGATGATTTTTATGCCAACCATAACTATTACCACTCATACCCTGGCAAGAGGAGTAATAGATAAACAGTAGATAAACAACCAAGGCTACATTTTCTAATTTGCAGTACTACTAAACTGTGCTACTTCAACTTCCGTGTGCCCCAGGATCTAATTTTGGGATAGAATGCCGAAGTCATAAAGCCTTTTGCTTGGACATAGACTATTTTAAGCTATTTATTTCTCTGCCGACATAGCAAATGAGGGTTTTCTTTCTGAGACAATTTTATTTTTAGTTGGCACCATTGTGTTATTGTAGGGAACTGAGACGTCTTTGAAGACTGTAATTTTTTATCTGTAATTGTAAAAATCTTATTACACTTAAAAATAACCAGTCCAACAAATAGTTGGATCAATTGTACCATATGTGATCTTACATCTATATTGTAGAATGTTACACTTTTCAACAGATGCCTATTAGGCCCTTTCATACATGACAATATGTTATTGTTGTATTCACAGCCTTTATGGCAACCCCTTTGGCATTCTATAATCATAGGGAGGGATAGAGGGGTAACAGTTAGAGCTACTACCCTTCTAACCACATACCTGCTACAATCAGTATTTACAGGGGCTCTAAGAAGTTAATCTGTTGGACTTAGAGTTATCTTATATATGACAAATATATATATATATATATATATATATATATATATATATATATATATCTTATGTATATGTATATATGACTTATATGCTTATATATGGTTGCTGACTATATAATACATCTGGCTTCAGGCAGTAATGGCACGGCATCACCGGCTCGACAAGCAGTTCAATGTTAGGGGCTCAATGTAATTGCCTCTATTTCTTCTTAGTCTAACTTCCTTTTACTATTACCACAATTTTTCTGCAACATCTATTTTATCTTATCATTAAAATATACAAATATGCAAATTTAACCTGATTTGTTGTAATCAAAATGCAAATTAGTCAGTGGTAGAATCTAATTTATAATTGTATCAGATGATGATATTTATGATAGTTATGACTAGAGAGTTATAACTGAAAGGACTGATGATAGCCCATTTATTATTTACTATATCATTGTGAATGTACTTAGGCTTGTAAAGTAGCATTGTTAACGGGAACATTGTTTGCGAGCATGCAAAGACATAAAATAGTAATAAAAGCATTATGCATGAGAGATGCTTTGTCATTGCATTCATTAATTTTCAGAAAAAAATCTAAATCATTAATTCTGAAGAAAGTAAAATCTAAAATTATTTATAAGGGCATTACTATGTATAAGGGCATAACCAAAATATGTTCTAATACTAGGTTTTAGTTAGCTCCCACAGAAGTAAGTAAGATACCATTTTTCTTTGTGAAAACCTTGTACTCCTTAGGCCTTATTTTGATGGCATATTATTTTACAGTGGCTGTTTCTTTCTTTCTTTCTTTTTTTTTTTTTTTTTTTTTTTTAACAAAAAGTCCCCGGTTGGGTTAGTACTCTAGCAATTGATTGGCTGAGTAGTACTTCCTATCCGTTGTTGCTTCTTTAAGGTTGCCATGACAATATAGGGAAGCTTCCTGTCCTAGACTTTCAGGTCTTATTCAATCAGTGCCTGAGCAGGCCTTTATAAACCACTCCCTTCTGAACTAGGATTGCTGGTAAATTTCTTTGTACCCCAGTTAGTTTGCTGACTTTGCTGTGATTACACCTATACTGACCCTCTGGCTGTGTTCCTTGATTCCTCTCTGTCTTGTGATTTGTTCTGGTGTTCCTGATTGGATACTGTTGGTTTTGTAGTCCAGGGCCGTCTTCGTCTCATGATTTGGTTTCTCGTTGCCCTCTTCAGCTGCTGATCCATGATTGATGACCATTCTTTGATCTTTGCTCCTGTGAATAAGTGTGTGATTTTGGTATTTGGCTTATGCTACGGTGCATTTATTTGAAGTACACTTATCTGTTTTGGTGACAATTCCAGTCTTCTTGCGAGGAGCTCTGGTGAAAGAGTCTCGGGCCAGTTTTGGTTCGCAGAGGTATATTCTCTTTAAGTAGCATTTTTTACTGCTTGCAGTTGTCAGCCCATTTCTGCTGCTGCTCTCCTGAAGACTTGTGCATTACTTGCCTTGTTATTGTATCGGAATCCTAACACACTGCAGTATAGGAACAAAAGTGGCACATTGGTGAAATGAGCTTCTTTTATTTTTTTAATCCATTATCACATTTATTTAAAAACAAAATTACCTGCTGCAAAATCCTCTTAAAAATTTGCATTAATTATAAGGGGCAACATGGTGGCTCAGTGGTTAGATGCCGGGAGTTTAACTATGGCGGCTAGAGATGAGCGAACACTAAAATGTTCGAGGTTCGAAATTCGATTCGAACAGCCGCTCACTGTTCGAGTGTTCGAACGGGTTTCGAACCCCATTATAGTCTATGGGGAACATATACTCGTTAAGGGGGAAACCCAAATCCGTGTCTGGAGGGTCACCAAGTCCACTATGACACCCCAGGAAATGATACCAACACCCTGGAATGACACTGGGACAGCAGGGGAAGCATGTCTGGGGGCATAAAAGTCACTTTATTTCATGGAAATCCCTGTCAGCTTGAGATTTTCGCAAGCTAACTTTTTCCTATAGGAATGCATTGGACAGCGCTGATTGGCCAGAGTACGGAATTTGACCAATCAGCGCTGGCTCTGCTGAAGGAGGCGGAGTCTAAGATCGCTCCACACCAGTCTCCATTCAGGTCTGACCTTAGACTCCGCCTCCTCCGGCAGAGCCAGCGCTGATTGGCCGAAGGCTGGCCAATGCATTCCTACATCTGATGCCGGTCAGCCCATCTGATATAGCAGAGCCGAGTGTGCACACTCGGCTCTGCTACATCAGATGTAGCAGAGCCGAGTGTGCCGGTCAGCCCATCTGATATAGCAGAGCCGAGTGTGCACACTCGGCTCTGCTACATCAGATGTAGCAGAGCCGAGTGTGCCGGTCAGCCCATCTGATATAGCAGAGCTGAGTGTGCACACTCGGCTCTGCTACATCTGATGTGCCCGTCAGCCCATCTGACCAATCAGATGGGCTGACCGGCATCAGATGTAGGAATGCATTGGCCAGCCTTCGGCCAATCAGCGCTGGCTCTGCCGGAGGAGGCGGAGTCTAAGGTCGGACCTGAATGGAGACTGGTGTGGAGTGATCTTAGACTCCGCCTCCTCCAGCAGAGCCAGCGCTTATTGGTCGAATTCCGTACTCTGGCAATCAGTGCTGGCCAATGCATTCCTATGGATTCCTATATCCACACTCGGCTCTGCTACATCTGATGTAGATGGGCTGACCGGCACACTCGGCTCTGCTACATCTATATCAGATGGGCTGACCGGCACATGGTGTAGTTGAGCAGAACTGGCTCAGCACTGCTACCAATAGGAATGCATTGGCCAGCCTTTGGCCAATCAGCGCTGGCTCTGCCGGAGGAGGCGGAGTCTAAGGTCGGACCTGAATGGAGACTGGTGTGGAGCGATCTTAGACTCCGCCTCCTCCAGCAGAGCCAGCGCTGATTGGTCGAATTCCGTACTCTGGCCAATCAGCGCTGGCCAATGCATTCATATGGATTCCTATATCCACACTCGGCTCTGCTATATCAGATGGGCTGACCGGCACATCAGATGTAGCAGAGCCGAGTGTGCACACTCGGCTCTGCTATATCAGATGTAGCAGAGCCGAGTGTGCACACTCGTCTCTGCTACATCTGATGTAGGAGAGCCGAGTGTGCACACTCGGCTCTGCTATATCAGATGGGCTGACCTGCACACTCGGCTCTGCTACATCTGATGTAGCAGAGCCGAGTGTGCACACTCGGCTCTGCTATATCAGATGGGCTGACCGGCACACGGTGTAGTTGAGCAGAACTGGCTCAGCACTGCTACCAATAGGAATGCATTGGCCAGCCTTCGGCCAATCAGCGCTGGCTCTGCCGGAGGAGGCGGAGTCTAAGGTCGGACCTGAATGGAGACTGGTGTGGAGCGATCTTAGACTCCGCCTCCTCCAGCAGAGCCAGCGCTGATTGGTCGAGTTCCGTACTCTGGCCAATCAGCGCTGGCCAATGCATTCCTATTGGAAAAAGTTTATGTCACAAAAATCACAATTACACACCTGATAGAGCCCCAAAAAGTTATTTTTAATAACATTCCTACCTAAATAAAGGTTATCCCTAGCTATCCCTGCCTGTACAGCTATCCCTGTCTCTTAGTCACAAAGTTCACATTCTCATATGACCCGGATTTGAAATCCACTATTCGTCTAAAATGGAGGTCACCTGATTTCGGCAGCCAATGACTTTTTCCGATTTTTTTCGATGCCTCCGGTGTCGTAGTTCCTGTCCCACCTCCCCTGCGCTGTTATTGGTGCAAAAAAAGCGCCAGGGAAGGTGGGAGGGGAATCAAATTTTTTTGGAGTTTGCCACGTGATGTTCGATTCGAATCGAACACATTGAACAGCCTGATATCCGATCAAACATGTGTTCGATAGAACACTGTTCGCTCATCTCTAATGGCGGCTGCTCAGGAGCCGGTGGCCACCATAGCTGCCCAGTGTCTGCTGTTTTATACAGCAAACACCATGTGCTAATGCCCGCAGTCGATGCCCAAACCAATCGCAGGCGTTAACCCCTCTGGCACCTCGGTCAAAGCTGACCAAGGTGCCATTATACTGATGAAACCTGGGCGGCGCCATTTTCTCCTTTATCGCAGGCATCCAGAGCAAGCTCCAGGGCCAGTGTCCCATTTCCTGTGAAGGCTCTCCAGAATGAGGCTACTCTACTGCAATAGAAATGCCACATTTTTGTAATGCATTGCATTAGTGATTAGACCCCCTGGGGTTCAAGATCCTTAGGGGGTCTAATAAATGCAAAAAATAAATTAATAAATAAAAAAAAGTAAAAAAAAACAATCTAAAAAAAAAGTATTACAATTTGAAATCACCCCCCTTTCCCTAGAACACATATAAAAGTAGTTAAATATTGTGAAACACATACACATTAGGTTTCTCTGTGTCTGAAAATGCCCAGTCTACAAATCTATAAAAATATTTTTTTATACCCTATACTATCATGAAAGAATAATTTGTCTCACAAAAAATTAAGACTTCATATGGCTCGGAGAGCAGAAAAATAAAAAAAAAGTTATGGGCTTTGGATGGAGGGGGGAGTCAAAAACGGAATACGAAAATTGAAAAATGCCCACGGCGGGAAGGGGTTAAAACCAGAGTAACATACATTTCAAAAGAATTTTAGAGCCTGTTTTCTATTAAAGGAAAGTTAGCTAAGTAAATTAAGTGTATTTCAAAAATGTTCACAAAACAACCCCGGATACAATAGCAATAAATAAATATGAAAGGAGTTACACTTTAAGTTTAAAAAAAAAAAAAGAAAAAAATTAATTAACTGTTATGCTAAATATGTATAATCTAGATTGTTGCAATACCTGATTTAATGGGTTCTTCAGGACATGAAACACCATAAATAAATTAAAAATATGTCATTAGAAAAATATCTAAATGCTTTTTAGTTAGTAAGATACTCATTTTGTCCAGGGGATAATTATCTGGATAAATTAAAATAACCACTCTCCTGTTTATACTGCCACAAACCTGTATTAGAATGTTAATGAAATGTAGTAGCATGGGTTGAATGAGGACACAAGACTGATGTAACAACTACTTGCAGTCCAGTGTAATTGATTGGCAGGAGCAAATGAAAAATGAAGTTGTCAATATATAACCACTGACATAACTCCTTAGTTGTGGGACAGACAGAGCACACAGGTAATGTGGTGAGCAGGGACAAGAAAGAGTCCCTTCAAGATTCAATAGTTATTGGTTATAAGTTATTTTATAATACAATAAAAGAATAAAACCAATATACAGTATATACTTGCTTTAAAGCATGGCTCCAATTAGAAGTACAGTAATTCCAATATGTGATGGTTCTTAACGGTATCCTCTAGGGCGGACTATACTTCTGTTCTATGATAATTACTAGAGATGAGCGAACAGTAGAGAAATTCGATTCGAACAGCCGCTCACTGTTCGAGTGTTCGAATGGGTTTCGAACCCCATTATAGTCTATGGGGAACATAAACTCGTTAAGGGGGAAACCCAAATTCGTGTCTGGAGGGTCACCAAGTCCACTATGACACCCCAGGAAATGATACCAACACCCTGGAATGACACTGGGACAGCAGGGGAAGCATGTCTGGGGGCATAAAAGTCACTTTATTTCATGGAAATCCCTGTCAGTTTGCGATTTTCGCAAGCTAACTTTTCCCCATAGAAATGCATTGGCCAGTGCTGATTGGCCAGAGTACGGAACTCGACCAATCAGCGCTGGCTCTGCTGGAGGAGGCGGAGTCTAAGATCGCTCCACACCAGTCTCCATTCAGGTCCGACCTTAGACTCCGCCTCCTCCGGCAGAGCCAGCGCTGATTGGCCGAAGGCTGGCCAATGCATTCCTATGCGAATGCAGAGACTTAGCAGTGCTGAGTCAGTTTTGCTCAACTACACATCTGATGCACACTCGGCACTGCTACATCAGATGTAGCAATCTGATGTAGCAGAGCCGAGGGTGCACTACAACCCCTGTGCAAACTCAGTTCACGCTAATAGAATGCATTGGCCAGCGCTGATTGGCCAATGCATTCTATTAGCCCGATGAAGTAGAGCTGAATGTGTGTGTTAAGCACACACATTCAGCACTGCTTCATCACGCCAATACAATGCATTAGCCAGTGCTGATTGGCCAGAGTACGGAATTCGGCCAATCAGCGCTGGCTCTGCTGGAGGAGGCGGAGTCTAAGGTCGGACCTGAATGGAGACTGGTGTGGAGCGATCTTAGACTCCGCCTCCTCCAGCAGAGCCAGCGCTGATTGGCCGAATTCCGTACTAATAGAGGGTGCACAAGGGTTCAAGTGCACCCTCGGCTCTCCTACATCAGAGCCGAGGGTGCGCTTGAACCCTTGTGCAGCCTCAGCTCTGCTACATCAGAGCCGAGGGTGCGCTTGAACCCTTGTGCACACTCTGCTTCATCAAGCTAATAGAATGCATTGGCCAGCACTGATTGGCCAGAGTACGGAATTCGGCCAATCAGCGCTGGCCAATGCATCCCTATGGGAAAAAGTTTATCTCACAAAAATCACAATTACACACCCGATAGAGCCCCAAAAAGTTATTTTTAATAACATTCCCCCCTAAATAAAGGTTATCCCTAGCTATCCCTGCCTGTACAGCTATCCCTGTCTCATAGTCACAAAGTTCACATTCTCATATGACCCGGATTTGAAATCCACTATTCGTCTAAAATGGAGGTCACCTGATTTCGGCAGCCAATGACTTTTTCCAATTTTTTTCAATGCCCCCAGTGTCGTAGTTCCTGTCCCACCTCCCCTGCGCTGTTATTGGTGCAAAAAAGGCGCCAGGGAAGGTGGGAGGGGAATCGAATTTTGGCGCACTTTACCACGCGGTGTTCGATTCGATTCGAACATGGCGAACACCCTGATATCCGATCGAACATGTGTTCGATAGAACACTGTTCGCTCATCTCTAGCGAACAGTAAAATGTTTGAGGTTCGATATTCGTTTCGAGTAGCCCCTCAATATTCGACTACTCGAATCGAATATCGAACCCTATTATAGTCTATGGGGGGAAAATGGTCGTTTCAGGGGTAGGCAACGTTCGATCAATTATACTTACCAAGTCCATGAGTGAGGGTCGGGCTGGATCCTCCGAGAAGTCTTCTCCGTGCAGCATCCCCGCGGCGTCTTCCAGCTCTTCATTCACTCTGTCAGGCATCAGGCCTGGGCAGAGCCGACTGCGCATGCCCACACTACAAGCGGACATGCGCTGTCGGCTCTGCTCAGGCCCGATGCCTGGCAGAGTGAATTCAGAGCCGGAAGACGCCGCGGGGAAGCTGCACGGAGAAAACTTCTAAAGGTAGGAGAAGAACCAGGGTTAATTGGCTGACTGTATAGCATTCGGCCAATCAATGCTGGTTCTGCATCGAACTTTTACATTCGAACAGCGAGTGGTACTCGATCGAGTATGAGTATTTCGAATACCGTAGTATTTGATCGAATACCTACTCGATCGAGTACTACTCGCTCATCTCTAATAATTACCACTAGAAATCACCATTCTCAATTGCATTAAAGGGGTTCTATCATTGGAAAAAGTCATTTTTAACTAATCACTTCCTTGCATAGCCTTTAGAAAGGCTATTCCACACCTACATTTTGTATGTAAATTGCCTCAGCAGTGTTTGAATAAGTCCGTTTTTATTCATATGCTAATGAGCTTCTCAATGCACCCCGGAAGTCTCTTCATGCACTGTCTTTTGTATATACAGCACAGGCTGCTGCTGCTAACTCCTCCTCCATGCTCTAACACACAAGCCCATCCACACATAGCAGTATATGGGAAATGCTGCGATTTCCAAAACCATTACCAAAAGCGCTGTAGGAAGAACCTCAATGTGTTTTTGCTGCATTGTTTTTCCACAGCACTATTTTCCTACGTCGGGCCTTAGTTTCCATAATTGTCAGAACTTTAAAAGAATAATCAAAAAACTCGGTTATTTCACTATATAAGTATAAGAATTCTAAGTTATAAAACTCAATAGAAATGTTTGCCCTTCCATTGATAATATAGTCAGACATAGTGTTGTTATATGTTATATTTTCTACCAGCTAACCACAAAAAACACCATACAGTCTTTTACATAATTCTTTTATCCATTACTTGGGTGGGGATCCACAACATCTGTTGTACAGTGAGCTGTCAGTAACATCATGCCATAAACTGCTTTCATTGATTGTTTAATAATTTAGCTCCTGAAATTGTTTTTACAGCATTCTCTCTGTCATCCTTCTCTCTATGTCTCCTCATATCTGTTGGTTAAAGGGGCTCTATCATCGATGAAATGTGATTTGAGCTAGTGATATGCCTGAAAGGCTATTCAGGTGCTGCTACTCGTTTTGAAAAGACCCTCCTCCCCCCGTTTTTATTACATATTGGATATTGGCAAAATTATGTGTAAATGAGCCTCTCCATGCACTCTGGGCGTTCTCCCAAGACACCGTGCACCCCCCTGCATCATATTTTGAGAATGCCCCATCTTTTGCTTATGTTTCAAGAAGTACTCCTCATCCATCCGTGTAAGCTCCTCCATCGTCTGTAATCTCGCTTCTGCGCTTGAATTCTCTGGCATGCGCAGTAACGCTCCCTTCTGAGCGCTACTGCGCATGCCCAAGCACCATTTTCTTGTGGACGATGGAAGAAAGCGCACAAGAAAATAATGGCAATCCCGCCAGGAACAACATCTGCAAGGAGTTTGTATGTTTTCCCTGTGTTTGTGTGGATTTCTTCCCATTCTACAAAAACATACCGATAGGAAAAAAAAACAAAAAAAAAACATTGTGATCCCTATATGGTGCTCACAATCTACATAAAAAAAAAACAAAAACGAAAATAATGGCATTCGGGCATGTGCAGAAGCGCTCAGAAGGGAGCGTTATTGCGCATGCCGGAGATTTCAATGCGCAGGAGTGAGATTAGAGATGATGGAGGAGGTTACATGGACGGTGGAGGAGGACTTCTTGAAACACAAGCAAAAGAGGGAGCGTTATCAAAATATAACACAGGGGGGTGCACAGTGGCTTGGGAGAACACCTAGGGTGCACAGACAGGTTCATTTAAATATCAGTTTTACCAATATGTAATAAAAACCGGGGGGGGGGGGGGGGTTAACATAGATTGTGGGCCCCATATAGGGCTCACAATTTACATTTTTCCCTACCAGTATGTCTTTGGAATATGGGAGGAAATCCACGCAAACGGGGGGAGAACATACAAGCTCCTTGCAGATGCTGTTCCTGGTGGGATATGAACCCAGGACTGCTAACCACTGAGCCACTGTGTTGCCCTGGTAGGGCGTCTTTAGAAAAATGAGTAGCAGCATCTGAATAGCCTTTTTAAAGGCTATTCAGGCATATCACTAGCTCAAATCATGTTCCATCAATGATAGAGCCCCTTTAATTCTCAGTTCATGATCAGTCCTGACTTAGAAATGAATTTGGGTCACTGCATGGCTGCACCAGCACTCACCTTATCAGGCAATTCTTGCTATTGCATGACATCACGTTAAGGCTAATTACTTTATTGCACTTTCCATGTAGTGATATTCACAGCAATGAGATTATTAGTCATACAGTATATTTCTAAGTGTGAGCAACACTTATGTTATATAACACTTATGGAAATATAACCAAGAAAAATGATACCTTTTCTAGCAATTCATTAAAATGTATGTGTTTTGGTCATTGACCAAAATAAATTGTAAAAATTGGCTTAATAGAAGAAAATGAATTAGAATCTAGTATATAATGTAACAGTATTCAGCTATTGGTGACTTGTTCTCCTAATATGTAAAGTGTAGTATTGCATGCTTGTATTTATGTTATTACAGAGATATTTCAGACATTTTACTGTTTAATGTGCTTTTTGATTATTCCTCTCTTCACCTATTTCGTTACTTTGTTTGATTAACAAACAGCATGATCACAGTCTTGTTTCCAAACACAGACTAATTTCATCAAATCTTATTGAAATATTGAAATATTAACATCCAGTTTATCATACTGTCTATTTCTTAATTTCTTTCTTAAAATTGTATAATTAAATTTTTTAGTAGCAAAATGGAACAATCTGTTTTGGCTTTGCAAAAGCAGTGTATGCGCTACATGTGAATAAAGCTTGAACTCTGTGTCCCTGTTATCTGCACTGCTACAAGCATCTACCTGAGCGATTCCCCATTATATATATATATATATATATATATATATATATATATATATATATATATATATATATATATATATATATATATATATATAGTGAGGAGGTAACAGGTAGAGTGCTGGAGTCCAGATATATCAGCCACAAGTTTCTGACATATGTGTGGTCCACAGTGGATCTGAAGTAGGCCTCAGTCCCAGTATAGATCCTGGGCTCATTACTGACACATAAAATACTGTAGAGCCTGCAGTTCATAGAAGTTCCATGAGGTGAAGGAGGTGTATGGTTCTGTCCTGTAACCCTGAGTCCGGTGAGACAATATTGCGCCTGTTTTATTTGTATTTCTTGTAGTAAGCTACACGTATAGTTAGGTTAGCAGTTCTGTTTATCTAGTGGCTCAGATGAGTAGGTATTTATTTTGTTTTTGCCTGATGTTAAGGCTGTATTCGGTTTTGCTTATTTTTTGCCTGAAGTCAAGGTTTATTTATGTTCCTGTTTTTTTGTAAATAAACCAGTTTGCTGCATAGTTTGTGTCCCTGTCTTGACTGTTTGGGTCCGCACCACTGTTTCTACCGAGCTAACTTCCCCACAGTATTATTTATACACAAACACATACAGTGAGTGAAATAAGTATTAAACACATCACCAATTTTCTAAATAAATATATTTCTAAAGATGCTATTGACATGAAATGCTGACCAGATTTTGGTAACAATCCACACAGTAAAAGAAATCAAACTATAGATGTCCCTAAATTAAGTGTAATTATGTATAATAATGAGAAATGACACAGGAAAACGCTATTGAACACATGAAGAAAGAGAGGTGTAAAAAGCCATGGAAAGCCATGACACCAGCTATCTACCAGTAGTTACAAAGCAATCCTGGCAGTGAAAAAATAATATCATCTGGTTCAACTGATGGCCTTTAAAATGGTGTCTCACTGCTAAGGTGCCACACAAGAAACATCTCATGATGGGTAAAACAAGTGAGCCGTCTCAAGAGCTTTGCAACCATATTGTTGCAAAACATACTGATGGCATTGGTTACAGAAAAATTTCTAAACTGCTGAAGGCTACAGTGAGCACTGTTGGGGCCATAAACTGAAAAGGGAAAGAGCATCATTTAACCGTAAACTGTCCACAACCTGCAATATTACAGACAGAGGAGTGAAAATAATCATTATCATTAGAAGAGTTGTCCAACCAAGGACCACCTGTGGAGAGCTACAGAAAGACCTGGAATCAACAGGTGCAATTGTTTCAAAGAAAACAATAAGTCAACCTTCATGACATATCCATGTTCACCTATAATTTTTTAAATATTTCTTTAAACAGATTTTTTATAATGGCGTATCTTTTTGCGGGACAAATTTGTCTTCAATAATGGCACCAGGAATAAATTCGGAATGGAAGAGAAATGGAAGAATTTTTTAAAAATGCATATTTTCTCTTACGGCACTTACTGTGTAAAAATGATACATTACCAATATTCTGTGGTTCAGCATGATTATGGTGAGAACAAATTTATATAGTTTTTATTTTTGATAGCTTTGCAAAAATTCAAAACATTGGAAAATTAAAAAAATTCTGTTGCATCTTATTGTAACTTTTTAAAATTTCTGTGTATGGTGTTGTGTAATAGCGGATCAAGTTGTAGTTTTTATTAATAAAATTTGAGGACTGTACGAGGTTTTGATAACTTTTTATTAAGTTTTTTTGGTGAAGCAATTTTCAATTTCTCTAAGCATTTCATGGTCTGATCTTGGGTTGACCTTGCTATCATGTCCATTTTTGGCATGATTATCAACTTGCTTAAGGTTGGGGTAATCCGTTTTTTAACTTTGATGGCCAATCCCTAGAATAGGCTATCAATATTACATCTGTGGGGGGTCCAACAACCAGAATGCCTGTAGTTAGCAGTAGTGAGACAGCGCGGTTTGTGGTATTTTTTACATACCATGAGCCACTTGCCATTACAGGTTGTATGACGAGTAAGCAATAGGGCTCACAATACCATGAACCATGCCATCTCAGTACCCTCACAGATCTATTTTTAGGGATAGGCCTTCAATGTTAAAACCAGATAACCCCTTTAAGTCAACCTTTCTGCTTCTATATTAATATTCAGCAAAATTCTGATAATTAAATGTTCTTGTTGATCATTTGCTGGTGTTCCATGTCTATCAATTCAGATATTTGAGCAGTTTGCTGGTCTGGAGCATTAAGACATGCCACGACTGTATGCTGGTGCACTGTATGCACTGTACCAGCATCCAATCACGGCTACCCATTTTTTGGACCATACTCTGAGGGTAAGTTCACACGAGGTCTTTTGAGGATACGGATATGGACTCAAAATCCTGATCAAAAATCAAATCAACGGAAGCCGGTCAGGTCTTTTTTCCGGGAGCTCATTTTTCAGGCCAATTTTGCCTCATGATTCAGCCTGAAGACACTCCCTCCTCCTGAATAGGCCCATTCATTGGACCTAATTCACCGGCATTCCATTTCAGCTACCTGTTTTTTGGTTTTTAGGCCTCCGCCTCAGCATCCGGACTAAAAAATCCCATGTGAACTTACCCTGAGGTGGCCTCTGCGTCAAAATCCGGTCCAAAACATATTCAAAAGTAACAAATGAAAAAATTATTTTGTTTAGTATAAGGTTATGCACCAAAGTGAAACAAAATAAAGGTTGAAAAAGGTGCATTAAAATATAACTTTTATTGGTAAACTTAAAAGCCAAATAACCACATGATAAAATGGTCATGTATATGTAGGGCAATTGGGGATCTGTGTGTGAATGCTGCCTGAATTGCTCAAAACAATCTAGTGAAAATCCCTGATTGATAAGGTTGGGTCCCTCCAGACTTCTACCTCAGTAATAATTCTATTGCCAGAACCTACACTGAGGGGAACCTTTACACCTCCTTAATAGGATTCACACAGAAAAGACAAAGCACTCCTATACTGGATCAGCAGCTGCCTGTGATGTATAGGGCGGGTTCACCCCTGGGAGGGACCCAACCTTATCAATCAGGGAATTGCACTAGATTGTTTTGAGCAATTCAGGCAGCATTCACACACAGATCCCCAATTGCCCTACATATACATGACCATTTTATCGTGTGGTTATTTGGCTTTTAAGTTTACCAATAAAAGTTATATTTTAATGCACCTTTTTCAACCTTTATTTTGTTTCAAAACATATTCAAGGAGTTTGTATGTTCTCCCCATGTTTGCGTGGATTTCCTCCCATTCTACAAAGACATACTGATAGGAGAAAAAAAATGTACATTGTGATCCCTATATGGGGTAAAAAGAAAATCCAGTCCAAAAAATCCCATCTGAACCCAGCCTAAGGGCTCTGGGAAAGCTAAGGTATTACAAACTTTTAAAGTAATTGTTTGGGATGAATGTACCACGGCGCACAAGAAAGCGGTCAAGGCCCTTGATCGCACCTTAAAAGATCTGCAGGGAACTGATTGTTTAATGGGGGGAATTGTTGAAATTTTTGCAGGTGACTCCTGCCTGACATTACCTGTTCTTACTGGAGCAACACCATCAGATAAGCTGAATGCCTGTCTAAAATCTTCTTATCTGTGGATACATGTTCAGAAGCAAACTCTTACTAGTAATATGCAGATTAATTTGATGGGAAATACAACTGCGGACAAAGTTACACACCAGCTACTATGTCTTGGAAATGGCAGGTTCCCTACTGATTCCACTACTGGTCTCATTTCCTTTCCGATTAGATTTTTGTGAAATGACAACTTCGGTAATGGAGCTTATTGAACAAGTTTTCTCTGATATTTTAACAACCATCAGGGGCTTTGTGAACGTGCAATCCTAGCGTCTAAAAATGATAGTGTCAGCTCCATAAATGTACTAATTCAGGGAAGGCTGCCTGGTCTAGCAACCACATACATGTCCATTGATTCAGTCATGGAGAGTGAACAAGCCGTAACGTATCCATTGCAGTTTCTGAATTCTTTGGAGCCTCCTGGAATGCCACCGTATAAACTCACTTTAAAAATAGGAGCCACAATAATTTTGCTTCGGAACCTTGACCCACCAAAAATGTGTAATGGAACAAAATTGTACATTAAGAGTTTCATTCACAATGTTATTGAAGCCATTATTCTTATGGGAAACTCTAAGGGAGCAAATGTTTTCATTTTTGTGTATTCCTTTGTTACCAAGCGACATGCCTTTGAATTTTAAGCATCTGCAGTTCCCAATCCGACTTGCATTTGCTATGACTATAAACAAAGCACAAGGTCAATCACGTAAAGTAGTCAGCATTAATTTGGAGAGTCCATATTTTTCACATGGACAGTTATACGTTGCTTGCTCTACAGTGGGTAACTCCAAACATCTTTTCATATACGGTATGCACCTGAAGGTAAAACCAGAAACATTGTTTACCAAAAAGCACCACAATAGATAATTGTGTAACTGTAAGCCAATTTTACTCTTTTGCCTGTGAACTACTTATAGATTACACTGGAGGAAGGGGGAAGGGTTGCACTATGTTGTTATTTGGGTATAAATGTTTTATATGTTAAGGGGCATGAATTAAATTTTTTATTAAAAAAAACTGTTAAAACATAGTTGCAATAGTTTATACTACATAATATGTATTGAATATATAAAATCAATAAAAATGTTGAAATTAAAAAAAGTTGTTCACATCACTGTCACAACAAATTAGTAAAATGACAAAATAATAAAAATTAAGTGGAAAAAAGATTTACTGTAGCGCTCTGAAAATGTCAATTTTGGTGTGACACTGAAAATTTTACTTTAGCATAACTAACAATTTAACATATTTTCCGTGAGCGAAGCAGCGGGTATTCTACTAGTATATATATATATATATATATATATATATATATATATATATTATTGTTGTATGTTGAATTAACAGAGTGGACTTGGGATAATTTGAAGTGAGTGATTCATTGGCTTGTTGCTTGGTTTGTGTTCCCTTATTCCCCTAAACAAGCACCGGAGAATGCTAAAATATTAAAGTATAAAAGCACACAGCTTTCCATTACTTGTTGTTCATGGTGTGACTATATCTTTAGCCAATTGAAATGGCTTGATCATAAACTGGGCTCCTTCAGTGAAAACAGTCTTACGATCAATAGTTTCTAAAACAAGAGAAAATAAGATAAGGAAAATGTGACATACCATGGCCTGGTAAAATTATTTTACCAATAAGGCCCTTTGAAATGGAGCTTTGCAATTGAACATGAAAGAGTCCAATGTATTAAGTCTAATGTAGAAAGGGCTTCTAGGTAATAAAGCTTCAGTGGAATATGTCATGCCAGTCATCCCTAGAATGAGCTTTGTGAGTCACTTCAGGAAATGCAACTTATTGCTTGATTCTCCATTACTAAGCCCTCCATTTCCAAAGGGAATGGAGAGAAAAGAAAAAAACTATTGCAAATTGATGTGTTTTAGCACAGTCTTTTGAGTTGGTACGTGATAAACAAATTACTCGCATGCTTTTGGACAGAATATATATCTGAAAGATATCACTGAAAAATAAGGAAAAATGGAAAACACTTAGAATATATAAATAAGTCTTTTAAAATATAGCATATGTTAAAGGGGTTTTCCAGGCAGGAAAAGGTCTGTTAGTGCTAGTAATGGGTTAATAAGCACACTCATATAGTTTTAGCAGTGTTTGGAGTGATTTCTGACATTGCTAAAAAAAAAAATGGCCTGGGCGCATGCGCAGAAGCATGCTGCTTCTACTACGGCTACTGCGCATGCGTCCAGGCCATTTTTTTTCATCAATGTCAGTTCGCGAGCGCCGGAGGTAGACAGGACCCAAGGACATTGCAGGAAGAGGAGGCGTGGATGAAGAAGATGGCGCACCCTGAATGCCCGCCCACCGTGCACAATGGGTAAGTAGATCACATTCTTTTTTAGGGTATTATTTTAAATCTTGGGGGTAGTTTAATATAACATTTACGGTGCCTGAATAGCCTTTTTAAAGGCTATTCACACATATGTGGGGCTCTATCAGCATGATTTTACTAATAGAGCCCCTTTAATGTGTTCCAGAGTTATTTATATCACAGAAATTGATATGTCAGATTTGAAAAGTGGGCCTGTGTCCTTAAAATGATTTTAGGGATTAATACATCTATATGTCTAGTTAGAATGAACCATAACTATTGACTTTGACCTCTTGTGGCTCAGTTTACAAGGATGTGTGCTCCAGTGTTGAAATCTATGCCTGTGAATAAATTCTAGGAGATTTCTATTATAATTGCACATGTTTGCTGGTATAAATTATAGTAAATCTTTTGAGCCATGTGTCCTTGTCTTGGATCACCTATATCCCTTCATCATACACTGTAAAGCCTGCTGGATGAAGAACAATGCTATGGGTGTGCTTTTTTTTTATTACTATAGAGGTATATACATACTTGACCCAAATTCAAGCCAAATTTTCAAAAACTCTTGGTGTTCAACACCCACAATACACTATATAATGGGTTTCAAAGTATAGTAATGGAGGCCAAGGGAAGGTGATTTCAAGAAAATCTCCCAAATCATGAGAAAGCTCAAGATAAGTGATAATATCACTCCTTAAGAAGAGAGAACCTTTACAGATGTATGGAGACTTACAAAGCCATTTTCGCTCCACTGGGGGATTAAGGGAAATATGCAAATCTGTTTTCCAGGATGTAAATAGGAAAACAATGCCTCTGCTTGCTGCCCTCTATGGACAGCCCCCTTAAACATCATGCATGAATTTTTTAACAAGGCTATCGCTATGATGCGAGGTTTAGCCAAACCATTAGATCTATTCCAAAAAGAACAGAATCCCAGCTGTGGACAGCGCTGTTTCTATCTGTTGGATCTCATCAGCACAGTGTAGGGCCTGCTTGCTTATTAACCACAGAACCTGGTCTAGAAGTCTCTTATCTCTGCCAAACCAGTTTTCCCTACGCTGTGCTGATGAGATCCAACAGATTGAAACAATTCTGTCCACAGCTGGGATTCTGTTACTTTTGGAATAGATCTACTGGTTTGGCTAAACCTCGAATCATAGCAATAGGCTTATTGAAAAAGTCATGCATGATGTTTAAGGGGGCTGTCCCTAGAGGGCAGCAATCAGAGGCATCGTTTTACTATTTACATCCTGGAAAACAGATTTGCATATTTCCCAAGATAAATGTGGCATGGTAAAAATAACTTTTCACTCACCTTCCCTGGATCTGCTCATATTGTACTCTGAACAATAGTCTGAACAGACCCCAGAGTATAATAATAGCACTTCCAGTTTGTGCCTAAAACAAAAGTATTTTGATGTTTGCCCATCTCTAGTCATACCTTATATTGGGAAAAGGGCATGGCTTTATATAAAGAAATGGATAGGTCTTAAAACCTGAACACCTGGGCAACTCCTTTAAATATAGTTCCTCTGTATCCTAAGGTAAGATCATAAATATAACAATTAGAGATGAGCGAACACTAAAATGTTCGAGGTTCGAAATTCGATTCGAACAGCCGCTCAATGTTCGTGTGTTCGAACGGGTTTCGAACCCCATTATAGTCTATGGGGAACAGATACTCGTTAAGGGGGAAACCCAAATCCGTGTCTGGAGGGTCACCAAGTCCACTATGACACCCCAGGAAATGATGCCAACACCTCTGGAATGACACTGGGACAGCAGGGGAAGCATGTCTGGGGGCATCTAACACACCAAAGACCCTCTATTACCCCAACATCACAGCCTAACAACTACACACTTTACACACTCAATATCACCTCTCTGACAGTAGGAAAACACCTTGAAACATGTGTATTTGGCACTTGCAGTGAGGAGAGCTTGTCACCAGCAGTGAATTTGGCCCTTGTAGTAAGTTGAGGTTGGCACCAACATTTGTTTTCAAAATCAGGGTGGATTGAGCCTCTAACCAGCAGAGTTTGGGCAAATTCATGGTGGAGGGAGCCTCTAAAAACCCCAGTTTGGACCAATTCATGGTGGAGGGAGCCTCTAAAAACCCCAGTTTGGACCAATTCATGGTGGAGGGAGCCTCTAAACAGCCCAGTTTGGACCAATTCATGGTGGAGGGAGCCTCTAAACAGCCCAGTTTGGGCAAATTCATGGTGGAGGGAGCCTCTAAAAACCCCCAGTTTGGACCAATTCATGGTGGAGGGAGCCTCTAAAAACCCCAGTTTGGACCAATTCATGGTGGAGGGAGCCTCTAAACAGCCCAGTTTGGGCAAATTCATGGTGGAGGGAGCCTCTAAAAACCCCAGTTTGGACCAATTCATGGTGGAGGGAGCCTCTAAAAACCCCAGTTTGGACCAATTCATGGTGGAGGGAGCCTCTAAACAGCCCAGTTTGGACCAATTCATGGTGGAGGGAGCCTCTAAACAGCCCAGTTTGGGCAAATTCATGGTGGAGGGAGCCTCTAAAAACCCCCAGTTTGGACCAATTCATGGTGGAGGGAGCCTCTAAAAACCCCAGTTTGGACCAATTCATGGTGGAGGGAGCCTCTAAACAGCCCAGTTTGGGCAAATTCATGGTGGAGGGAGCCTCTAAACAGCCCAGTTTGGGCAAATTCATGGTGGAGGGAGCCTCTAAAAACCCCAGTTTGGACCAATTCATGGTGGAGGGAGCCTCTAAAAACCCCAGTTTGGACCAATTCATGGTGGAGGGAGCCTCTAAAAACCCCAGTTTGGACCAATTCATGGTGGAGGGAGCCTCTAAACAGCCCAGTTTGGGCAAATTCATGGTGGAGGGAGCCTCTAAACAGCCCAGTTTGGGCAAATTCATGGTGGAGGGAGCCTCTAAAAACCCCAGTTTGGACCAATTCATGGTGGAGGGAGCCTCTAAAAACCCCAGTTTGGACCAATTCATGGTGGAGGGAGCCTCTAAAAACCCCAGTTTGGACCAATTCATGATGGAGGGAGCCTCTAAACAGCTCAGTTTGGGCAAATTCATGGTGGAGGGAGCCTCTAAACAGCCCAGTTTGGGCAAATTCATGGTGGAGGGAGCCTCTAAAAACCCCAGTTTGGACCAATTCATGGTGGAGGGAGCCTCTAAACAGCCCAGTTTGGGCAAATTCATGGTGGAGGGAGCCTCTAAAAACCCCCAGTTTGGACCAATTCATGGTGGAGGGAGCCTCTAAAAACCCCAGTTTGGACCAATTCATGATGGAGGGAGCCTCTAAACAGCCCAGTTTGGGCAAATTCATGGTGGAGGGAGCCTCTAAAAACCCCAGTTTGGACCAATTCATGGTGGAGGGAGCCTCTAAACAGCCCAGTTTGGGCAAATTCATGGTGGAGGGAGCCTCTAAACAGCCCAGTTTGGGCAAATTCATGGTGGAGGGAGCCTCTAAAAACCCCAGTTTGGACCAATTCATGGTGGAGGGAGCCTCTAAAAACCCCAGTTTGGACCAATTCATGGTGGAGGGAGCCTCTAAAAACCCCAGTTTGGACCAATTCATGGTGGAGGGAGCCTCTAAAAACCCCAGTTTGGACCAATTCATGGTGGAGGGAGCCTCTAAACAGCCCAGTTTGGGCAAATTCATGGTGGAGGGAGCCTCTAAACAGCCCAGTTTGGACCAATTCATGGTGGAGGGAGCCTCTAAAAACCCCAGTTTGGACCAATTCATGGTGGAGGGAGCCTCTAAAAACCCCAGTTTGGACCAATTCATGGTGGAGGGAGCTTCTAAAAACCCCAGTTTGGACCAATTCATGGTGGAGGGAGCCTCTAAAAACCCCAGTTTGGACCAATTCATGGTGGAGGGAGCCTCTAAACAGCCCAGTTTGGGCAAATTCATGGTGGAGGGAGCCTCTAACCAGCCCAGTTTGGACCAATTCATGGTGGAGGGAGCCTCTAAAAACCCCAGTTTGGACCAATTCATGATGGAGGGAGCCTCTAAACAGCCCAGTTTGGACCAATTCATGGTGGAGAGAGCCCCTAAAAACCCCAGTTTGGACCAATTCATGGTGGAGGGAGCCTCTAAACAGGCCAGTTTGGGCAAATTCATGGTGGAGGGAGCCTCTAAACAGCCCAGTTTGGGCAAATTCATGGTGGAGGGAGCCTCTAACCAGCCCAGTTTGGACCAATTCATGGTGGAGGGAGCCTCTAAAAACCCCAGTTTGGACCAATTCATGGTGGAGGGAGCCTCTAAACAGCCCAGTTTGGACCATTTCATGGTGGAGGGAGCCTCTAAAAACCCCAGTTTGGACCAATTCATGGTGGAGGGAGCCGCTAAACAGCCCAGTTTGGACCAATTCATGGTGGAGGGAGCCTCTAAAAACCCCAGTTTGGACCAATTCATGGTGGAGGGAGCCGCTAAACAGCCCAGTTTGGACCAATTCATGGTGGAGGGAGCCTCTAACCAGCAGAGTTGGTGGAAATCAGGGTGGAGGGAGCCTCTAACCAACAGAGTTGTGGGAAAGCAGGGTGGAGGGAGCCTCTAACCAGCAGAGTTGGTGGAAATCAGGGTGGAGGGAGCATCTAACCAGCAGAGTTGTGGGAAAGCAGGGTGGAGGGAGCCTCTAACCAGCAGAGTTGTGGGAAAGCAGGGTGGAGGGAGCCTCTAACCAGCAGAGTTGTGGGAAAGCAGGGTGGAGGGAGCCTCTAACCAGCAGAGTTGGTGGAAATCAGGGTGGAGGGAGCCTCTAACCAGCAGAGTTGGGGGAAATCAGGGTGGAGGGAGCCTAGTATTAGCAGAATTGTGCAACGCTTATGGTGGATGAGTATGAGGATGCGGAGGAATTGGAGAGGTTGAGTACAGACATGGAGTTTCATGTTGGGGTGCTTTACACAGGTGGGCACAAAAATGAAGGCTCTATCCAGTGGTGGTTCATTTTTATCAAAGTGAGCCGGTCGGCACTCTCAGCTGACAGACGGGTGCGCTTGTCAGTGATGATGCCACCGGCTGCACTGAACACCCTCTCAGATAGGACGCTGGCGGCAGGACAGGACAGCACCTCCAAGGCATATAGGGCAAGTTCAAGCCACAGGTCCAACTTCGACACCCAATACGTGTAGGGCGCAGAGGGGTCGGAGAGGACAGGGCTGTGGTCGGAAAGGTATTCCCGCAACATGCGCCTATACTTCTCACGCCTGGTGACACTAGGACCCTCCGTGGCGGCACTTTGGCGAGGGGGTGCCATCAAGGTGTCCCAGACCTTAGACAGTGTGCCCCTCGTTTGTGTGGACCGGTGAGAACTTGGTTGCCTACTGGAGGAACTGCCCTCCCTGCCGCCAACGTCACATGCTGGAAACATCTCCATCATATTCTGCACCAATTGCCTGTGGCAAGCATTGATGCGATTGGCCCTCCCCTCTACCGGAATAAAAGACGAGATGTTGTTTTTATACCGGGGGTCAAGGATAGCAAAGATCCAGTACTGGTTGTCCTCCATGATTTTGACAATACGCTTGTCGGTTGTAAAGCACCCTAACATGAACTCAGCCATGTCTGCCACAGTGTTAGTTGGCATGACTCCTCTGGCCCCACCGGAAAGTTCAATCTCCATTTCCTCCTCATCCTCCATGTCTACCCATCCGCGCTGCAACAATGGGACGATTCGAAGTTGCCCGGAAGCCTCCTGTATCACCATCACATCATCGGACAACTCTTCTTCCTCCTCCTCCTCCTCCTCCTCCATTAAACGCAGTGAAGCGGACAGATGTGTGGACCTACTCTCCAGCTGTGACGGATCGGATGCTATCCCTAACTCCTCTGTGTGATCTGAGTTATCCCTGATGTCAATCAGGGATTCTCTCAGAACACACAAGAGCGGGATTGTAAGGCTCACCATCGCATCCTCAGAGCTCACCCTCCTTGTGGACTCCTCAAAGACCCGTAGGATGTCACAAAGGTCTCTCATCCATGGCCACTCATGGATGTGAAACTGAGGCAGCTGACTTTGTGGCACCCTAGGGTTTTGTATCTGGTATTCCATCAAAGGTCTCTGCTGCTCAACCACTCTATTCAACATCTGAAACGTTGAGTTCCAGCGTGTGGGGACGTCGCACAAAAGCCGGTGTTGTGGCACATGCAGGCGTTGCTGGAGAGATTTTAAGCTAGCAGCGGCTACTGTCGACTTGTGAAAGTGGGCGCACATGCGCCGCACTTTCACCAGTAGCTCTGGAACATTGGGGTAGCTCTTTAGGAAACGTTGCACCACTAGGTTGAAGACGTGGGCCAGGCATGGAACATGTTGGAGTCCGGCATGCTCCAGAGCTGCTACCAGGTTCCGGCCGTTATCACAAACGACCATGCCTGGGCCCAGGTGCAGCGGCTCAAACCATATTGCCGTCTCATCGAGGAGGGCATCCCTCACCTCGGAGGCAGTGTGCTGTCTGTCCCCCAAGCTGATCAGCTTCAGCACAGCCTGCTGACGTCTACCAACGCCAGTGCTGCAACGTTTCCAACTCGTAGCTGGGGTCAATCTAACAGCGGAGGAGGAGGCGGTGGCGGAGGAGGAGGCGGTGGCAGAGGAGGAGGCGGTAGAGGAGGAGGAGGAGGGGGGTGTTCTTCTCGTGTCCCTGCCAGGAATGTTAGGCGGGGAGACGAGGTACACCGGGCCAGTTTGGGAAGCAGTCCCAGCCTCAACTACATTCACCCAGTGTGCCGTCAGTGAAATGTAGCGTCCCTGTCCGCATGCACTTGTCCACGCGTCGGTGGTCAAGTGGACCTTTGTGCAAAGCGCGGAACTAAGGGCCCGCCTGATGTTGAGTGACACGTGCTGGTGCAAGGCGGGGACGGCACACCGGGAGAAGTAGTGACGGCTAGGGACGGCATAGCGAGGTGCCGCAGTTGCCATCAGGTCCAGGAAGGCGGGAGTTTCAACAAGCCGGAACGCCAACATCTCCTGGGCCAGCAGTTTAGCGATGTTGGCGTTCAAGGCTTGCGTGTGTGGGTGGTTAGCAGTGTATTTCTGCCGCCGCTCCAATGTCTGAGAGATGGTGGGTTGTTGTAAAGAAACGCCTGATGGTGCCTTTGATGGTGCAGGAGATAAGACAGGAACAGGGGAGGATGAGGGAGAAGTCAACAAAGTGGCGGAGGCAGATGAAGTGGTGTCCTGGCTCGTCCTCTGGAGTGCATCGCCAGCACAGTCAGCAGTGGCAGTGGCAGTGGCAGAGGCAGAGGCAGTGGCAGAGGCAGTGGCAGTGGCGTGAACGGCAGGCGGCCTTTGTCCTGCCGTTGCTGCCTGCCACTGATTCCAGTGCTTGGATTCCAAATGACGGCGCATTGAAGTGGTGGACAGGTTGCTCTTCTCAGAGCCCCTAATCAATTTCGAGAGGCAAATTGTGCAGACAACTCTATATCTGTCCTCGGCGCATTCCTTGAAAAAACTCCACACCTTCGAGAAACGTGCCCTCGAGGTGGGAGTTTTTCGGGGCTGGGTACGAACTGGAACATCTTGGGAGATTCCGGGTGTGGCCTGGCTTCGCCTAAGCTGCTGACCTCTGCCTCTGCCTCTAGCTACCCTTTTTGGTGCTGCACCTGCCTCAACATCCACACTACTTTCCCCGCTTGACATCCCCCCTGTCCAGGTCGGGTCAGTGTCCTCATCATCCACCACTTCCTCTTCCAACTCCTGTCTCATCTCCTCCTCCCGCATAATGCGCCGGTCAACTGGATGCCCTGACGGCAACTGCGTCACATCATCGTCGATGAGGGTGGGTTGCTGGTCATCCACCACCAAATCGAACGGAGATGGAGGAGACTCTAGTGTTTGAGCATCTGGACACAGATGCTCCTCTGTTAGGTTCGTGGAATCGTGACGTGGAGAGGCAGGTTGAGGGACAATGAAAGGAGCGGAGAACAGCTCTGGGGAGCAGGGACAGTTGGGGTTATTGTTCTGTGAAGCTTGGGAATTTTGGGAGGAAGGAGGACAAGACTGTTGGGTAATAGGAGGAGAGGAGGCAGAGTCTGACTGGCTGCTGGACAATGTGCTGTAAGCGTTCTCTGACAGCCATTGCAAGACCTGTTCCTGGTTCTCGGGCCTACTAAGGTTTGTACCCTGCAGTTTAGTTAATGTGGTAAGCAACCCTGGCACTGTGGAGTGGCGCAATGCTTGCTGCCCCACAGGAGTAGGCACGGGACGCCCTGTGGCTTCACTGCTACCTTGCTCCCCAGAACCATTCCCCCGACCTCGCCCACGGCCTCGTCCACGTCCCTTTCCGGGAGCCTTGCGCATTTTGAATTCCCAGTTAAAAATTGGCACTATATACCAGTAGCAAAAATTGTGGGTGCACGTAACCCCAATATATTCTTTGAATTCCCAGTCAGACAATGGCACTATATACCAGTAGCAAGAAATGAGGGTATTTATGACCCCAATATATTCTTTGAATTACCAGTCAGAAACTGGCACTATATGGCAGTAGCAAGAAATGAGGGTATTTATAACCCCAATATATTCTTTGAATTCCCAGTCAGACAATGGCACTATATACCAGTAGCAAGAAATGAGTGTATTTGTAACTCCAATATATTCTTTGAATTCCCAGTCAGACAATGGCACTATATACCAGTAGCAAAAATTGTGGGTGCACGTAACCCCAATATATTCTTTGAATTACCAGTCAGAAACTGGCACTATATGGCAGTAGCAAGAAATGAGGGTATTTGTAACCCCAATATATTCTTTGAATTCCCAGTCAGACAATGGCACTATATACCAGTAGCAAGAAATGAGGGTATTTATAACCCCAATATATTCTTTGAATTACCAGTCAGAAACTGGCACTATATGGCAGTAGCAAGAAATGAGGGTATTTATAACCCCAATATATTCTTTGAATTCCCAGTCAGACAATGGCACTATATACCAGTAGCAAGAAATGAGGGTATTTGTAACCCCAATATATTCTTTGAATTCCCAGTCAGACAATGGCACTATATGGCAGTAGCAAGAAATGAGGGTATTTGTAACCCCAAAATATTCTTTGAATTCCCAGTCAGACAATGGCACTATATACCAGTAGCAAAAATTGTGGGTGCACGTAACCCCAATATATTCTTTGAATTACCAGTCAGAAACTGGCACTATATGGCAGTAGCAAGAAATGAGGGTATTTGTAACCCCAATATATTCTTTGAATTCCCAGTCAGACAATGGCACTATATACCAGTAGCAAGAAATGAGGGTATTTATAACCCCAATATATTCTTTGAATTCCCAGTCAGACAATGGCACTATATACCAGTAGCAAGAAATGAGGGTATTTATAACCCCAATATATTCTTTGAATTACCAGTCAGAAACTGGCACTATATGGCAGTAGCAAGAAATGAGGGTATTTCTAACCCCAATATATTCTTTGAATTCCCAGTCAGACAATGGCACTATATACCAGTAGCAAGAAATGAGGGTATTTATAACCCCAATATATTCTTTGAATTCCCAGTCAGACAATGGCACTATATACCAGTAGCAAGAAATGAGGGTATTTATAACCCCAATATATTCTTTGAATTACCAGTCAGAAACTGGCACTATATGGCAGTAGCAAGAAATGAGGGTATTTCTAACCCCAATATATTCTTTGAATTCCCAGTCAGACAATGGCACTATATACCAGTAGCAAGAAATGAGGGTATTTATAACCCCAATATATTCTTTGAATTCCCAGTCAGACAATGGCACTATATACCAGTAGCAAGAAATGAGGGTATTTATAACCCCAATATATTCTTTGAATTACCAGTCAGAAACTGGCACTATATGGCAGTAGCAAGAAATGAGGGTATTTCTAACCCCAATATATTCTTTGAATTCCCAGTCAGACAATGGCACTATATACCAGTAGCAAGAAATGAGGGTATTTGTAACCCCAATATATTCTTTGAATTCCCAGTCAGACAATGGCACTATATGGCAGTAGCAAGAAATGAGGGTATTTGTAACCCCAATATATTCTTTGAATTCCCAGTCAGACAATGGCACTATATACCAGTAGCAAGAAATGAGGGTATTTATAACCCCAATATATTCTTTGAATTCCCAGTCAGACAATGGCACTATATACCAGTAGCAAGAAATGAGGGTATTTATAACCCCAATATATTCTTTGAATTACCAGTCAGAAACTGGCACTATATGGCAGTAGCAAGAAATGAGGGTATTTCTAACCCCAATATATTCTTTGAATTCCCAGTCAGACAATGGCACTATATACCAGTAGCAAGAAATGAGGGTATTTGTAACCCCAATATATTCTTTGAATTCCCAGTCAGACAATGGCACTATATACCAGTAGCAAAAATTGTGGGTGCACGTAACCCCAATATATTCTTTGAATTACCAGTCAGAAACTGGCACTATATGGCAGTAGCAAGAAATGAGGGTATTTGTAACCCCAATATATTCTTTGAATTCCCAGTCAGACAATGGCACTATATACCAGTAGCAAGAAATGAGTGTATTTATAACCCCAATATATTCTTTGAATTCCCAGTCAGACAATGGCACTATATACCAGTAGCAAGAAATGAGGGTATTTATAACCCCAATATATTCTTTGAATTACCAGTCAGAAACTGGCACTATATGGCAGTAGCAAGAAATGAGGGTATTTGTAACCCCAATATATTCTTTGAATTCCCAGTCAGACAATGGCACTATATACCAGTAGCAAGAAATGAGGGTATTTGTAACCCCAATATATTCTTTGAATTCCCAGTCAGACAATGGCACTATATACCAGTAGCAAAAATTGTGGGTGCACGTAACCCCAATATATTCTTTGAATTACCAGTCAGAAACTGGCACTATATGGTAGTAGCAAGAAATGAGGGTATTTGTAACCCCAATATATTCTTTGAATTCCCAGTCAGACAATGGCACTATATACCAGTAGCAAGAAATGAGGGTATTTATGACCCCAATATATTCTTTGAATTACCAGTCAGAAACTGGCACTATATGGCAGTAGCAAGAAATGAGGGTATTTATAACCCCAATATATTCTTTGAATTCCCAGTCAGACAATGGCACTATATACCAGTAGCAAGAAATGAGGGTATTTGTAACCCCAATATATTCTTTGAATTCCCAGTCAGACAATGGCACTATATACCAGTAGCAAAAATTGTGGGTGCACGTAACCCCAATATATTCTTTGAATTACCAGTCAGAAACTGGCACTATATGGCAGTAGCAAGAAATGAGGGTATTTGTAACCCCAATATATTCTTTGAATTCCCAGTCAGACAATGGCACTATATACCAGTAGCAAGAAATGAGTGTATTTATAACCCCAATATATTCTTTGAATTCCCAGTCAGACAATGGCACTATATACCAGTAGCAAGAAATGAGGGTATTTATAACCCCAATATATTCTTTGAATTACCAGTCAGAAACTGGCACTATATGGCAGTAGCAAGAAATGAGGGTATTTGTAACCCCAATATATTCTTTGAATTCCCAGTCAGACAATGGCACTATATACCAGTAGCAAGAAATGAGGGTATTTGTAACCCCAATATATTCTTTGAATTCCCAGTCAGACAATGGCACTATATACCAGTAGCAAAAATTGTGGGTGCACGTAACCCCAATATATTCTTTGAATTACCAGTCAGAAACTGGCACTATATGGTAGTAGCAAGAAATGAGGGTATTTGTAACCCCAATATATTCTTTGAATTCCCAGTCAGACAATGGCACTATATACCAGTAGCAAGAAATGAGGGTATTTATGACCCCAATATATTCTTTGAATTACCAGTCAGAAACTGGCACTATATGGCAGTAGCAAGAAATGAGGGTATTTATAACCCCAATATATTCTTTGAATTCCCAGTCAGACAATGGCACTATATACCAGTAGCAAGAAATGAGGGTATTTGTAACTCCAATATATTCTTTGAATTCCCAGTCAGACAATGGCACTATATACCAGTAGCAAGAAATGAGGGTATTTGTAACCCCAATATATTCTTTGAATTCCCAGTCAGACAATGGCACTATATGGCAGTAGCAAGAAATGAGGGTATTTGTAACCCCAAAATATTCTTTGAATTCCCAGTCAGACAATGGCACTATATACCAGTAGCAAAAATTGTGGGTGCACGTAACCCCAATATATTCTTTGAATTACCAGTCAGAAACTGGCACTATATGGCAGTAGCAAGAAATGAGGGTATTTGTAACCCCAATATATTCTTTGAATTCCCAGTCAGACAATGGCACTATATACCAGTAGCAAGAAATGAGGGTATTTATAACCCCAATATATTCTTTGAATTCCCAGTCAGACAATGGCACTATATACCAGTAGCAAGAAATGAGGGTATTTATAACCCCAATATATTCTTTGAATTACCAGTCAGAAACTGGCACTATATGGCAGTAGCAAGAAATGAGGGTATTTGTAACCCCAATATATTCTTTGAATTCCCAGTCAGACAATGGCACTATATACCAGTAGCAAGAAATGAGTGTATTTATAACCCCAATATATTCTTTGAATTCCCAGTCAGACAATGGCACTATATACCAGTAGCAAGAAATGAGGGTATTTATAACCCCAATATATTCTTTGAATTACCAGTCAGAAACTGGCACTATATGGCAGTAGCAAGAAATGAGGGTATTTGTAACCCCAATATATTCTTTGAATTCCCAGTCAGACAATGGCACTATATACCAGTAGCAAGAAATGAGGGTATTTGTAACCCCAATATATTCTTTGAATTCCCAGTCAGACAATGGCACTATATACCAGTAGCAAAAATTGTGGGTGCACGTAACCCCAATATATTCTTTGAATTACCAGTCAGAAACTGGCACTATATGGTAGTAGCAAGAAATGAGGGTATTTGTAACCCCAATATATTCTTTGAATTCCCAGTCAGACAATGGCACTATATACCAGTAGCAAGAAATGAGGGTATTTATGACCCCAATATATTCTTTGAATTACCAGTCAGAAACTGGCACTATATGGCAGTAGCAAGAAATGAGGGTATTTATAACCCCAATATATTCTTTGAATTCCCAGTCAGACAATGGCACTATATACCAGTAGCAAGAAATGAGGGTATTTGTAACCCCAATATATTCTTTGAATTCCCAGTCAGACAATGGCACTATATACCAGTAGCAAAAATTGTGGGTGCACGTAACCCCAATATATTCTTTGAATTACCAGTCAGAAACTGGCACTATATGGCAGTAGCAAGAAATGAGGGTATTTGTAACCCCAATATATTCTTTGAATTCCCAGTCAGACAATGGCACTATATACCAGTAGCAAGAAATGAGTGTATTTATAACCCCAATATATTCTTTGAATTCCCAGTCAGACAATGGCACTATATACCAGTAGCAAGAAATGAGGGTATTTATAACCCCAATATATTCTTTGAATTACCAGTCAGAAACTGGCACTATATGGCAGTAGCAAGAAATGAGGGTATTTGTAACCCCAATATATTCTTTGAATTCCCAGTCAGACAATGGCACTATATACCAGTAGCAAGAAATGAGGGTATTTGTAACCCCAATATATTCTTTGAATTCCCAGTCAGACAATGGCACTATATACCAGTAGCAAAAATTGTGGGTGCACGTAACCCCAATATATTCTTTGAATTACCAGTCAGAAACTGGCACTATATGGTAGTAGCAAGAAATGAGGGTATTTGTAACCCCAATATATTCTTTGAATTCCCAGTCAGACAATGGCACTATATACCAGTAGCAAGAAATGAGGGTATTTATGACCCCAATATATTCTTTGAATTACCAGTCAGAAACTGGCACTATATGGCAGTAGCAAGAAATGAGGGTATTTATAACCCCAATATATTCTTTGAATTCCCAGTCAGACAATGGCACTATATACCAGTAGCAAGAAATGAGGGTATTTGTAACTCCAATATATTCTTTGAATTCCCAGTCAGACAATGGCACTATATACCAGTAGCAAAAATTGTGGGTGCACGTAACCCCAATATATTCTTTGAATTACCAGTCAGAAACTGGCACTATATGGCAGTAGCAAGAAATGAGGGTATTTGTAACCCCAATATATTCTTTGAATTCCCAGTCAGACAATGGCACTATATACCAGTAGCAAGAAATGAGGGTATTTATAACCCCAATATATTCTTTGAATTACCAGTCAGAAACTGGCACTATATGGCAGTAGCAAGAAATGAGGGTATTTATAACCCCAATATATTCTTTGAATTCCCAGTCAGACAATGGCACTATATACCAGTAGCAAGAAATGAGGGTATTTGTAACCCCAATATATTCTTTGAATTCCCAGTCAGACAATGGCACTATATGGCAGTAGCAAGAAATGAGGGTATTTGTAACCCCAAAATATTCTTTGAATTCCCAGTCAGACAATGGCACTATATACCAGTAGCAAAAATTGTGGGTGCACGTAACCCCAATATATTCTTTGAATTACCAGTCAGAAACTGGCACTATATGGCAGTAGCAAGAAATGAGGGTATTTGTAACCCCAATATATTCTTTGAATTCCCAGTCAGACAATGGCACTATATACCAGTAGCAAGAAATGAGGGTATTTATAACCCCAATATATTCTTTGAATTCCCAGTCAGACAATGGCACTATATACCAGTAGCAAGAAATGAGGGTATTTATAACCCCAATATATTCTTTGAATTACCAGTCAGAAACTGGCACTATATGGCAGTAGCAAGAAATGAGGGTATTTGTAACCCCAATATATTCTTTGAATTCCCAGTCAGACAATGGCACTATATACCAGTAGCAAGAAATGAGGGTATTTATAACCCCAATATATTCTTTGAATTCCCAGTCAGACAATGGCACTATATACCAGTAGCAAGAAATGAGGGTATTTATAACCCCAATATATTCTTTGAATTACCAGTCAGAAACTGGCACTATATGGCAGTAGCAAGAAATGAGGGTATTTCTAACCCCAATATATTCTTTGAATTCCCAGTCAGACAATGGCACTATATACCAGTAGGAAGAAATGAGGGTATTTATAACCCCAATATATTCTTTGAATTCCCAGTCAGACAATGGCACTATATACCAGTAGCAAGAAATGAGGGTATTTATAACCCCAATATATTCTTTGAATTACCAGTCAGAAACTGGCACTATATGGCAGTAGCAAGAAATGAGGGTATTTCTAACCCCAATATATTCTTTGAATTCCCAGTCAGACAATGGCACTATATACCAGTAGCAAGAAATGAGGGTATTTGTAACCCCAATATATTCTTTGAATTCCCAGTCAGACAATGGCACTATATGGCAGTAGCAAGAAATGAGGGTATTTGTAACCCCAATATATTCTTTGAATTCCCAGTCAGACAATGGCACTATATACCAGTAGCAAGAAATGAGGGTATTTATAACCCCAATATATTCTTTGAATTACCAGTCAGAAACTGGCACTATATGGCAGTAGCAAGAAATGAGGGTATTTCTAACCCCAATATATTCTTTGAATTCCCAGTCAGACAATGGCACTATATACCAGTAGCAAGAAATGAGGGTATTTGTAACCCCAATATATTCTTTGAATTCCCAGTCAGACAATGGCACTATATACCAGTAGCAAAAATTGTGGGTGCACGTAACCCCAATATATTCTTTGAATTACCAGTCAGAAACTGGCACTATATGGCAGTAGCAAGAAATGAGGGTATTTGTAACCCCAATATATTCTTTGAATTCCCAGTCAGACAATGGCACTATATACCAGTAGCAAGAAATGAGTGTATTTATAACCCCAATATATTCTTTGAATTCCCAGTCAGACAATGGCACTATATACCAGTAGCAAGAAATGAGGGTATTTATAACCCCAATATATTCTTTGAATTACCAGTCAGAAACTGGCACTATATGGCAGTAGCAAGAAATGAGGGTATTTGTAACCCCAATATATTCTTTGAATTCCCAGTCAGACAATGGCACTATATACCAGTAGCAAGAAATGAGGGTATTTGTAACCCCAATATATTCTTTGAATTCCCAGTCAGACAATGGCACTATATACCAGTAGCAAAAATTGTGGGTGCACGTAACCCCAATATATTCTTTGAATTACCAGTCAGAAACTGGCACTATATGGTAGTAGCAAGAAATGAGGGTATTTGTAACCCCAATATATTCTTTGAATTCCCAGTCAGACAATGGCACTATATACCAGTAGCAAGAAATGAGGGTATTTCTAACCCCAATATATTCTTTGAATTCCCAGTCAGACAATGGCACTATATACCAGTAGCAAGAAATGAGGGTATTTGTAACCCCAATATATTCTTTGAATTCCCAGTGAGACAATGGCACTATATACCAGTAGCAAAAATTGTGGGTGCACGTAACCCCAATATATTCTTTGAATTACCAGTCAGAAACTGGCACTATATGGCAGTAGCAAGAAATGAGGGTATTTGTAACCCCAATATATTCTTTGAATTCCCAGTCAGACAATGGCACTATATACCAGTAGCAAGAAATGAGGGTATTTGTAACCCCAATATATTCTTTGAATTCCCAGTCAGACAATGGCACTATATACCAGTAGCAAGAAATGAGGGTATTTGTAACCCCAATATATTCTTTGAATTCCCAGTCAGACAATGGCACTATATACCAGTAGCAAGAAATGAGGGTATTTGTAACCCCAATATATTCTTTGAATTCCCAGTGAGACAATGGCACTATATACCAGTAGCAAAAATTGTGGGTGAACGTAACCCCAATATATTCTTTGAATTACCAGTCAGAAACTGGCACTATATGGCAGTAGCAAGAAATGAGGGTATTTGTAACCCCAATATATTCTTTGAATTCCCAGTCAGACAATGGCACTATATACCAGTAGCAAGAAATGAGGGTATTTATAACCCCAATATATTCTTTGAATTCCCAGTCAGACAATGGCACTATATACCAGTAGCAAGAAATGAGGGTATTTATAACCCCAATATATTCTTTGAATTCCCAGTCAGACAATGGCACTATATACCAGTAGCAAGAAATGAGGGTATTTGTAACCCCAATATATTCTTTGAATTCCCAGTCAGACAATGGCACTATATACCAGTAGCAAGAAATGAGGGTTTTTGTAACCCCAATATATTCTTTGAATTCCCAGTGAGACAATGGCACTATATACCAGTAGCAAAAATTGTGGGTGCACGTAACCCCAATATATTCTTTGAATTACCAGTTAGAAACTGGCACTATATGGCAGTAGCAAGAAATGAGGGTATTTATAACCCCAATATATTCTTTGAATTCCCAGTCAGACAATGGCACTATATACCAGTAGCAAGAAATGAGGGTATTTATAACCCCAATATATTCTTTGAATTACCAGTCAGAAACTGGCACTATATGGCAGTAGCAAGAAATGAGGGTATTTGTAACCCCAATATATTCTTTGAATTCCCAGTCAGATAATGGCACTATATACCAGTAGCAATAAATGAGGGTATTTATAACCCCAATATATTCTTTGAATTCCCAGTCAGACAATGGCACTATATACCAGTAGCAAGAAATGAGGGTATTTATAACCCCAATATATTCTTTGAATTACCAGTCAGACAATGGCACTATATACCAGTAGCAAGAAATGAGGGTATTTATA
Source organism: Leptodactylus fuscus (assembly GCF_031893055.1). Taxonomy (NCBI): domain Eukaryota; kingdom Metazoa; phylum Chordata; class Amphibia; order Anura; family Leptodactylidae; genus Leptodactylus; species Leptodactylus fuscus. The sequence continues at coordinate 165,869,862 of NC_134265.1, forward strand.
GCCCCAATATATTTTTTGAATTCCCAGTCAGACAATGGCACTATATACCAGTAGCAAAAATTGTGGGTGCACGTAACCCCAATATATTCTTTGAATTCCCAGTCAGACAATGGCACTATATGGCAGTAACAAAAATAGTGGGTGTATATAGCCCCAATTCTATTGCTAGGGGACTTGCAGTGTATTTCTGGGGTGAAGGTGGGGGGGCACACCGTTGGAACGGGTATCGGGGGTATATATCGGGTATACGGGAATACACTGTCAGTGTATTCCATTCAGGATCCTGGGAAAGCTGGGTTGCGGCGATTGAGCCCGTCAGTGCCACGTTACACTGACAAGCTTCTCCCTGGAATTGAAGTTATATGTAAGCCCAATATATTCTTTGAATTCCCAGTCAGACAATGGCACTATATGGCAGTAGCAAAAATAGTGGGTGTATATAGCCCCAATTCTATTGCTAGGGGACTTGCAGGGTATTTCTGGGGTGAAGGTGGGGGGGCACACCGTTGGAACGGGTATCGGGGGTATATATCGGGTATACGGGAATACACTGTCAGTGTATTCCATTCAGGATCCTGGGAAAGCTGGGTTGCGGCGATTGAGCCCGTCAGTGCCACGTTACACTGACAAGCTTCTCCCTGGAATTTAGCTCTTATAAGAGCTGTTGTGGTTGTCTTCTCCTTCCTATCCTAGCCTGTCCCTGCCTACCCAGAATCTAAGCCCTAGCTAACTGGACGGAAACCTCCATCCCCGGTGAATTGCAAGCTCAGAATGACGCGAACCTGGGCGGCGCTGTTCTTTTAAATTAGAGGTCACATGTTTTCGGCAGCCAATGGGTTTTGCCTACTTTTTTCAACGTCACCGGTGTCGTAGTTCCTGTCCCACCTACCCTGCGCTGTTATTGGAGCAAAAAAGGCGCCAGGGAAGGTGGGAGGGGAATTGAGTAATGGCGCACTTTACCACGCGGTGTTCGATTCGATTCGAACATGCCGAACAGCCTAATATCCGATCGAACATGAGTTCGATAGAACACTGTTCGCTCATCTCTAATAACAATGCTAGAAACCCCTTTAATTCTAAGATGCTCTTTATATGAGTAGCTGTCTTCATATTAAGATAGTAGAATATGTAAGCTATACACAACTGTTATGAAATGGTAAGCAAACAAGGACATTGCTGACACAGAGATTTCTCCTATGTACTTCAGTGTTCCTTGAAGCTGTAAATTTAACTCACTAACTAAAGTCAATTACTCCATATAGGTAACACCTGCTATCTATTTTTCAATGCATTTTAATGTAATTTATACATTTTTGCACATCTGGAACCATTGTAGAATTCTTTTAGAGCCATTTATAGTAACTTTGTATTCACACCAGTTTTTTTTTTTTTTTTTTTTTTTTTTTAAGGATTTAGTGAAGTGTCACATATCTTATGTTGCTCTTGTCATTTTGAAATGTGTCTGCAATTCACTACTCATCCTGCTGAACTTCATTAATATCAATGGAACAGAATGAAAGACAACTGCTGAACAGCATGAAACACAGATGTGACATATATAGATTTATTTTCTCAGTTAAAGCTGGGTTACCCTCAAAGAGGTTATCTGGTTTCTAACATTGATGGCCTGTGTTTAGGATAGCCATCAATATTAGATCTATAGGGGTCTGTCACCCAGGACTCCCACAGGTCAGCGTTATCGGGCCATCGCAGTTTGCGGTATAGTTTAGTGATGAGTGTGGGTATTGTAGCACTGTCCCATTGAAATCAGTTTATATGAAGAGTGAGCAGCGTGGCTGGAGGTACGGAAACAATACCATCCACTGTGATGTCTCTGTACTGGGATCTTGGGTGTTGGACCCCCACAAATCTAATATTGATGGTCTATCCTAAGGAAAGGCCATCAATGTTAGAAACAGGATAACCCATTTAATTTGACTTTCAGAAAACAGTGAAGTTTGTCCCATATTCAAAAAAATTTCAACATTATTTCAAAAAGTAAAATTCAGAAGTGTGACATTGTTTAGTTTTGTTTAACAAGAAAACTAATTTTATAGATAACTGGGTTCCTATTTTCTTCATTTCAATGTATATATCATAGAAACCTGCTGGGGTGCACTGGTGCAGGTGGGGATTTCAAAGTATCACTGGTCTTCCCAGGAAAGATGCCACTGATGCAAATAGATTTAGATCAAAGCTATCTTTATTGATAAATGCGCTAAAACACCCCATTTTGAGATGCACTGTCTACCAATAAGTATTTGGACACTCATGTAAATGAAGATATCTTCAGTGATGTATGTCATGCCTTCCGCCGTTAAATAGGAAACAGCATTGGCATTAGTCGCATGCAAGATGCCACGAAATGCAGAGTTGTCTGATTCCAAGAAACGGGTAATTATAGGGTGCTACAGAAATGGTCAATCCTTAAGGGACATAGCAAGCAAACTGAATTACCAAAAATCGACAGTAGCCTATATGATAATGAAGTGGAAGGTGAACGGTGATTGTAGGAGTGTACTCCGAGTTGGCAGATCCCGAAACTGGGAGATAGAGACCGACGAGTTCCGGCTAGAGAAACCACACCCAACCGATAGCTCACATACACCAGGAGTTTCAACAGGCATCCGGGAGTATTGTGTCCATCAATACCATCCGTAAGGAAGCATCTGCTGGGTTCTATCAACTATTGGATATGAATAAATGTTGTTTTTCTATTCTACCACAGCTGTCCAAATACTTATTGGTAGACAGTGTACTTGGGACACCTTTTACAAGTAAAGCACAAAGCTCAGATCCATGTACCCTGAAACATATTGTTTTAGCACTTTTATGAATAAAAATCATTTTGATGTAACTCCATTTGCAAGAATCAAAATTTTTCCTGGGTAGACCAACACCTATTATGACATGCCCATCTGCACTAGTAAACCCCAATCCTGGTTCCTTTGATATAGCTTGCTGACTCCAGATGTGACTGGCATTCAGTTTGAAGGGATTGCACATCAGCAGTGATTTTCTCTATATGTGAGCTGTATAAAATGTGTTGCGCCTTTATTAGCACAACCGTCTTAGGTGTATCTCTAGATCTTTACGGTCATCAGCTTGAACGTTGCCCTATGAATGCTGCTTAGTTTAGTTTCTTGTATACAACATTTTTCCCGAGCCCATTGGAATTTAACAGTTGTCACACATGCACATTATCGCCCCATTCATAGTCTATAGGACTGATGGAAATAACCAAACGGTCATGGAGCAGTACTGTATATGCAGAATCTCAGCTCCATTCAAACAGTGAATATGGACAGCGATGATCATGGGCGCCTAGTTGTCAGACCTGCTGCAGTCATACTTTTTTCATTTATTCTGTGGATAAGTGCTAGATGTGGTTTTTGTGGGTTCCCCCTTTAATGGATAATGCTAATGGATACATCATGTGTGAGTTTCCCACTAAATATCTATGCATTCACTGTAGAATTGTACCTTTAACTACTCTGACAATTTGGAGAGAGAAGTGCACTTGCTTTTAACCAATAAACTGAGAAACTTTATCTTCCTAGCTCCATTCCAGTTCATTCTTTTCAAATCACATGTTCATTTCACCAGTGAAGATGAGGAGTCTTTACTGTAAGACACTATGGAATTTACTGCCACAGTATGTTGTCATTTCATTTTCTTGAATGGAAAAATATTACAGGTTACAGGTTTTAGAGTTTTCGTAAAGACAAGTTCATTCAAGGTGTTATACTGATTGTCGGATTTGGAGTCAGGAAGGAATTGTTCCCCATGCATGGGGCATTTGGCATCAGTCTCATGGGGTTTTTGCTTTCCTCTGGATCAATATGGTAGGGTTAGTTTGAGTTCACATCTTTTTCAGATTCTCAATGTCCACAAGAAATCAGCAAATTAAAAAAGCCCTGCACACACAACTATTTTTGCCGGCTGGTTAACAGCAAAGGCTGCAACAAGGATTTTAATACTATGATCTGGTTATCATCAAGAGCCCCTCGCTAGAGCACAGGATAAGCAATTAGGCTGAGTTCAGAATCCAGTCGCAGCATTCCATTCCGGATTATGCCCAAATGAATGAGCCTAGTTGGGAGGGAAGTGTTGCGAGGCGGATGTCGCAAGGCAAATCCGCCTGAAGAAAGAGCATGTCGCTTCTTTTTCCGCTCGCGGAAAAAGGAAATAACTGGCTCTCATTAATTTCAATGGGAGGTGGTTTTTTGGTTAGGATTTTGACGTGGATTCCACATCATAATCCTGACCGAAAAACCCCATCTGAAGTCAGCCTTATACTAGTTTGGAGAGATTTCACGCTGAGAAACTAGGACCCGACATTCCTTCCTATGTATGTGTAGTCCATCTCCAGAAACTAGAGGGGTGATCTACCTGACTTTCTCCTGTGCTTCTCCTTTCTTGTTGCCTTTCACTATTAGTGTTCACTACTCTAACAAACCCTTCTGATTACCTAAAGAAAGTTGGCTCTGCAATCTTTCAATTCTTTTATTATTTGTTGTATGTAAAAAAAATATAATAAATAAAAGATTTATTTTTTAACATTTTCATATAAGGTTTAAAAAAGTTGTCTTACTTGTCTGTGCTTTCTGGCCCCTCTGAAGATGCAGGAAATGACTGTTGTGTGTCTAAAGAAACAAACAGGAGACCTTGGACATTTTGGACAACCTATTAACTTCAGTATAAATCAATATACGAGAAAAACATGACGTTTAATATAAGTTTTGGGTTCTTTTTTCTACTTCCAGCTTGTGCTCACATAGTGGTGGTTAAATCAGAAGGAAATATGTGTTGGGATAACTGATATATGCTTTACAACTCATTTATTATGAAAAGTTTAGAAACATTCTGACAGTTTTTGTGTCTTGTTTGATAAGTGGATGGGTTTTATTGGAAACCAGGTAGAGGTGGTATTAAATGGTTTGTCCATTTTTCGACAAATATTAAGAGATAACTGTTATTGTCTGTATAATGAAAAGCTATATAATTTCCCCATATACTTTCCATATCAATTTCTCAATGTTAGATTACTTTAATTTATTCTGCTTACTTCAATTCATGGTCATGTGATCACATGAACATGGACTTAATTCATCCACTGTAAGTAAGCATAATGAATGACAGCAAGGAGAGATCTTGAAAACTATGAGGACATATATTGGAAAATTGTATACATATTCATTATATTAATATTTCTCTGAAACTGGACTACCCCTTTACTTTTGCACTAAAGAGGTCTAAACTTAGTAAAACATTAGTAAATCTGCCTCACAGTGTTCTGAAAAAGCCATGTAAGGTTATAATTTTATGAAACAAAAAAGTTGGCATCTTTTTTATTCTAAGAGTCAGAAAATATTACATTCCTTAGCTTTTCTCATTGCATATTTTGTTTTCATTTGATGCATGTTTTCACTATTTACAATTATTGCATACATTCTGAAGACATTTAATAAACATTAGACATAGCAATTATTTGAAGCACTTAATTAGGGATGTATGAAATTATTCAGAAGGGGTGCTATATATTTAACAAATTAACATCTTTCCAGTAGAGCGGTTATTTCAGGCAGAATATTCCTAATAAGTAAGGGAAACAAGTAAAACTGCATGAACGCATTACATTACTTGTTTATGCCTCATGATACCGTATTGAAAATAATAAAAGGGTAAAGCCAAGTATTGAAAATAATGTATAATAGATAAAACACATCAATAGATCATTACTAGGATAGGTAAGGATAAGAACAAAGGGAAACTGTGGTTGTGTCCTTTATGGGATATCTTGTATTGTACGTGGGAAACTAAATGAACAACATTTAGGGCTCATATTTTAGGTCATATTACTGTAAACCGTAAGTCAAATGCACCAATACTCTAGATATGCCTCTAGGTCTAGTCTGACAGAAATAAAAAAGTTTCAACAAATTATTTTTGTTACTAACACACTCAGACTAACACACTCAGCTCTGCTAACATCGACCAGCTCTGCTACATCTCTGGTGTAGCTCTGGTGCTCTGCACTACACCCAACCAACCCATGTACTCCTCTTGTCACACACATCTCGTGGGTAGCAGAGCTCAGCGCACACTCAGCTCTACTACATCTCTACAACAGAGTGTAGAGATGTAGCAAAGCTGAGTGTGTGCTGAGCTATGTTACACCAGAGATGTGTGTGACAGGAGGAATAGCCAAACTGAGCACATGGCTGGCTCTGCTTCATTTCTCCATAGGTATGCATTGACCAGTGATGGCCAGTCTTACAGCATTCGGCCAATCAATGCTGGTTCTGCCGGAGGAGGCGGAGTCTAAAATCGGACCAGAATGGAAACTGCTGTGGACGGCTCTTAGACTCCGACTCCTCAGGCAGAACCAGCGTTTATTGGCCGAATGTCGTAGACTGGCCAATCAACGCTGGTCAATGCATTCCTATGGGAAAAAGTCCGCTCTGGCATATCGCAAGCTGACAGGGGATCCCGACATAATAAAGGTACTTGATGCCCCCAGACATGCTTCTCCTGCTGTCCCAGTTGCTTTCCAGGGTGTTGGCATCATTTCCTGGGGTGTCTTAGTGTGCTTGGTAACTCTTCTGAGTCGAATGGTAGGATCCCCTGTAGCGAAGCATTTTCTCCCATAGACTATAATGGGGTTCAATATTCGTTCGAATAGTCGAATATTGAGATGCTATTCGTAACGAATATCGAATCTCGAACATTTTACTGTTCGCTCATCTTTACTTATAAGGTTTTACAGTTTTTCAGCTTTGTACTTACCCTACTCTATTTTTTTCACTCAGCTTATTTGTGTATTTCAGGTCAAATTAAATGCCCCAAGGACATTTGCTGATTATCTGGTAACAATCTGTTTCCTAGTTTCCGGAAACGGAACGTCATTACTATGCCCCACCCCTATTAGCTCTATCATACCTATCTTCCAGGCTTCTCCTTGCGGGATGGCTCTTCCTTCTCCCATGCTTGTGCAATAGAAGTGGATTGTTGCTACAGAGCAGTGCTGGTAAAAGAGTGTGCACCAGCTGTTAGAAAATAAGGATGGACCTAGTGGCACAACTAAAGTCTTGTGGGCCCCAGTGCGATCTTTTGTCCAGGCCCCCTACCTCATCCTGACAGCAAATTCTTGATAGTGATGGTTATAAGTGCTAAGTAGTTTAATAAACCTTAGTGTGGTTAGGGTAATCTGTGAGTCTCCTTGGCTTATGGGCCAGATGGAAGCTGCAATCTCAATACTAATACCAGTGCTTATGGGTCCCCTAACGCTCCTGAGCCCCTTTGTGACTGCACCCTCTACACCCCCTCAAGTTACGCCCCTTGGATGGGCTGTCCTGTAGGAGGAGGAATCAGTCCAGCAGAAGAATCACATCTTCACTGTTGCTGTAATTAGCTGTATGTGCTTGATCAATCTCTGCTTACAAACATCTGTGTAGTCTGTATATTGTCACTGTCAGTTTCACATAAAACAATTTGTAATACTTCAGAGATGGATCCAGTACACAGCTAAATATACAGTATATGAAATACAGTACATTACAAATAGCATATGAATGTTACACAGAGTCCCACAGATGGTCGTTTCCATATAACTGCTAACTCTCTGCTAACTCTCTGCTTGACCCCTTACAATCTGGTTTCCGCGCTCTGCACTCTACTGAAACAGCTCTCACAAAAGTCTCTAATGATCTACTAAAGGCTAAATCCAATGGTGACTTCTCTCTTCTTATTCTTCTGGACCTCTCTGCAGCTTTTGACACTGTTGACCATCAACTTCTCCTCACTATGCTCCGCTCAGTTGGCCTCAATGACACTGCGCTCTCCTGGTTCTCCTCTTATCTCTCAGGCCGCACTTTCAGTGTATCATTTGCGGGCTCTGTTTCCTCCCCTCTTTCCCTTGCTGTTGGGGTTCCTCAGGGCTCGGTCCTCGGCCCCCTGCTCTTTTCTCTCTACACAGCCCCCATTGGACAAACCATCGCCAGATTTGGCTTCAGGTACCATCTTTATGCTGATGACACCCAATTATACACATCTTCCCGTGACATCACCCCTGCACTCATTCAGAACACCAGTGACTGTCTCTCTGCTGTCTCTAATATCATGTCCTCGCTCTATCTGAAACTAAATCTCTCTAAGACTGAACTACTACTGTTTCCACCATCTAACAGATCTGTCCCTGATATATCCATTGCAGTCTCAGGCCTTACTATAACTCCTAGGCAGCATGCCCGCTGCCTTGGGGTCATATTTGACGCAGACCTTTCCTTCACCCCTCATATTGAATCACTCGCACGTTCATGTCACCTCCACCTCAAAAACATCTCCAGAATACGCCCTTTCCTTACCAGAGATACACTAAAGACACTTATTGTCTCTCTGATTCATTCTCGCCTTGACTACTGTAATTCCTTACTAATCGGTCTTCCCCTCACTAAACTCTCTCCTCTACAATCTATTCTGAATGCAGCGGCCAGGCTCATCTATCAGGCTAGACGCTACAGCGATGCCTCCGGTCTGTGCCAGTCGCTACATTGGCTGCCTATTCATTATAGAATAAAATATAAAGTTATTACTCTCATCCACAAGGCTCTCCATAATGCCGCACCTCCCTACATTTCTTCCCTCATCTCTGTCTACCGCCCAACCCGTGCTCTCCGCTCACTCAATGACCTAACACTTACATCCTCTATTATCAGAACCTCCCATGCTCGTATACAAGACTTCTCCCGAGCTGCACCACTTCTCTGGAATGCTCTACCCCGGACAATCAGATTAACTCCCAACTTCTACAGTTTCAAACGCAAACTAAAGACGCATCTTTTCAGACAAGCCTATCACAATTCCTAATGCACAAAATTGTCTGAACACTGTATAAGCAATGCCGCCCCTGCTACCTCTTGTGTCACCCTCTCTACCTCATAGATTGTAAGCTCTTTTGAGCAGGGCCCTCAGTCCCATTGTGTGAAATGACGTTCTTTGTTATGTATGTCTGTATCTGAACCCTATAAATTGTACAGCGCTGCGGAATATGTTGGCGCTATATAAATAAAATGTATTATTATTATTATATAAGTATAAGGGTGAGTTCACACGGAGGAAAGTGGAGCGCAATCTGGCACGTATACATGACGCGCCGCAAAATAACGTGGCATATATGATCCTAACTCCCATTGAAATCAATGGGAGCTTTTACGGCATGCAAACACTCACACGCCGTATACGTGCCAGATCACGTGGCACGTTACATCGTGTGAACTTACCCTAATAGGGCCAGAAAGTCTGCAGAGGAAGGCCCTGTTAAAAGCACTCCAGAAAAAAATGATGCGTTTCCACAGCAATCTTTTTCCACAGCGCTTTTTCGCTGCAGCTCACTACATGGGGCTTTAGTCTAAAGTGGTATTCCCATCTCCCTAAGATTTAAAAAACACACATGATCTGCAGAATGCTGATGCCTGTTCCTGATGTCTCCCTTAGCCAAGTATATAGTATCTATTTTTTTCCTCATTGCCTCTAAGGATAAAGTATATGTTCTTTTCTTTATCACCACAAAGGACAACATATTACCTGTCTATTTCTATGTCTCCCTGTATTTATATTCCTGTTTACAATCTGGCTATCTGAGGATATATGATGGCACTGTAATATATGTTTGTTCTTACTTCCTATCAAGTTAAATAAACTTTTCTTGCAGTGAGGATCCAACTTCTGTGGTTTGTTCCCTGCCAGAGAGTGTAATATTTCCCAGCAGCGAGTAGCAGTGCTCTGTGCTCTCCCCGTCAGTCATGACTGACTTCAATGGTGACAGCAGGATGGAGCATTGCTAATCATTACTGGGAGATAGCAGGGGGTCATAATACACTCTGTGACAGGGAACAGACCTGAGATGTATGTTCCTCGCTGTTATAAAAGTATATTTATCTTGATAGGAGGTGAGAACTAGTATACAGCACATAAATACAGAGCAACAAGGAGCAAAAATGGTTCTGCACTTCTCTAACCTCCCTGTAAACTAAACTAGAGCTGTGGGTGGGATGGGCAGAGAAATAAGAAGACACTATAATGTGCAGGCATGCCCAGCACTGCCCGTACCCCGTGGTGGCCATATGCATTGACAACAATTACAGATACACATCTCAATGCAGGCACATTTTAGAAAAATAAATACATTTGACAACTTTTTATTTTAACATTCTCTCACATATCGTCTGACATTGCTTATATTGGAATACCCCTTTAAGTTGTCTGACATGTTAGTGACCATTTAAAGATTATTTCTACAGTTCAACTAACCTTCTCTTAAAGAGCACCTTTCATGTCCTCATGCACATGCAGTTCTATATACCGCTAGAAAGACAACAGTGCACTGAAGATATCAGTGCCATTACCAATGTTTGCCTACTATCAGAAGGGTGTTCCTGACAGTTTAGCTGGTCTGTTAGGAATGCCCCTCCTGACAGTTCTTGTCCATAGCTTTATACTGTCAGGGGGGTATTCCTCTCAGGTTAACATCATCCTGGGCATTAAAGAATGTCACCTCTGACAGTAAAGGGCTATGAACGAGTAGTGTCAAGAGGAGTGTTCCTCACAGACAAGCTAGACTGTCAGGAACGCCTTTCTGACAGTGGTGTTCTGGGGCACCTAATGGGGCACCTAATGGGAAAGTTGAAAGTGCACTGAATTCAGGGCACTGTTGACCTTCTAGCGGTATATAAAATCGCATGTGCTTTAGGACACGAAAAGTCCTCTTTAACACACAGTCAACAAGTCATCTAATGAAGAGCATCAACAAAAGTACCACTATATCCAACATACAAACATCTGAGAATAAGTTTTCTTTAAATAGCAGATTCCTCCTTTGATAGGGAAGCCCTGATATTAATAGCAGTATAAACATACAACCGTGTATTGTGTCCTCCCGTACATTCCATAAATCTCAGTTCTCCTGAAAACTACTCTACTTAATACAAAATGAAGTTAGGTTGCTAACAATAACGTCTTATTTGCAGTGAAAGAAGATCAATATCATCTTAAATAACAACTCCTAAATATGCAATCCAATGAAGAATGTCTAGTAATATGGTTAAAGTTTTTTCTTCCTCAAACGCCTACACAAAGTTCCCAAGAAGTTATTAGAATGGAAGAATAAAAGATGTCAATTTAATATTTCATGGCGTCTTTTTTTCTTGCACTTCTCAAAGGATTGATTGTAGTATTATGAATATAAAAGTAACTAATAACCCAATGCTACAAAATTTAGTGAGCAAGGAACAAGGCCTGTCAGCGAAAACATAAGCCTATAAAATTAAGCTGCTGCTTTTTAATTAGTTGCTAGATTTCAAGGTGTTCAGAATACATTTTTGTTGACAGTCTTCAGGGAGCTGCTGACTTGTTGTAATGTTTTTATGTAGCTCGTATAATTAACCTGTCATTGTACAGGCTAACTCCTCACTCCGCTCTCTTTGCCTTGCTTTTATTTGGTCTTGTAGACTCTAGAATTATTACACATTTAAAGATACAGTCCTATGAAAAAGTTTGGGCACCCCTATTAATCTTAATCATTTTTAGTTCTAAATATTTTGGTGTTTGCAACAGCCATTTCAGTTTGATATATCTAATAACTGATGGACACAGTAATATTCCAGGATTGAAATGAGGTTTATTGTACTAACAGAAAATGCGCAATATGCATTAAACCAAAATTTGACCAGTGCAAAAATATGGGCACCTCAACAGAAAAGTGACATTAATATTTAGTACATCCTCCTTTTGCAAAGATAACAGCCTCTAGTCGCTTCCTGTAGCTTTTAATCAGTTCCTGGATCCTGGATGAAGGTATTTTGGACCATTTCTTTCTACAAAACAATTCAAGTTCAGTTAAGTTTGATGGTCGCCGAACATGGACAGCCCGCTCTCAAATGATCTGAAAACAAAGATTGTTCAACATAGTTGTTCAGGGGAAGGATACAAAACGTTGTCTCAGAGATTTAACCTGTCAGTTTCCACTGTGAGGAACATAGTAAGGAAATGGAAGACCACAGGGACAGTTCTTGTTAAGCCCAGAAGTGGCAGGCCAAGAAAAATATCAGAAAGGCAGAGAAGAAGAATGGTGAGAAGAGTCAAGGACAATCCACAGACCACCTCCAAAGAGCTGCAGCATCATCTTGCTGCAGATGGTGTCACTGTGCATCGGTCAACAATACAGTGCACTTTGCACAAATAGAAGCTGTCAGGGAGAGTGATGAGAAAGAAGCCGTTTCTGCACGTACGCCACAAATAGAGTTGCCTGAGGTATGAAAAAGCACATTTGGACAAGCCAGCTTCATTTTGGAAACAAAAATTGAGTTGTTTGGTTATAAAAAAAAGGCGTTATGCATGGCGTCCAAAAAGAAACAGCATTCCAAGAAAAACACATGCTACCCACTGTAAAATTTGGTGGAGGTTCCATCATGCTTTGGGGCTGTGTGGCCAATGCCAGCATCGGGAATCTTGTTAAAGTTGAGTCGCATGGATTCCACTCAGTATCAGCAGATTCTTGAGAATAATGTTCAAGAATCAGTGACGAAGTTGAAGTTACGCCGGGGATGGATATTTCAGCAAGACAATGATCCAAAACACTGCTCCAAATCCTCAGGCATTCATGCAGAGGAACAATTACAATGTTCTGGAATGGCCATCCCAGTCCCCAGACCTGAATATCATTGAACATCTGTGGGATGATTTGAAGCGGGCTGTCCATGCTCGGCGACCGTCTAACTTAACTGAACTTGAATTGTTTGTCCAAAATACCTTTATCCAGGATCCAGGAACTGATTAAAAGCTACAGGAAGCGACTAGAGGCTGTTATCTTTGCAAAAGGAGGATCTACTAAATATTAATGTCACTTTTCTTTTGAGGTGCCCATACTTTTGCACCGGTCAAATTTTGGTTTAATGCATATTGCACATTTTCTGTTAGTACAATAAACCTCATTTCAATCCTGAAATATTACTGTGTCCATCAGTTATTAGATATATCAAACTGAAATGGCTGTTGCAAATACCAAAATATTTAGAACTAAAAATGATTAAGATTAATAGGGGTGCCCAAACTTTTTCATAGGACTGTACTTTTTTTTTTTGTTTTTTTTTGTTTTGCTAATGAAATTTCATTTACCAGGTGGGCGGTTTGTTGTTCTGTAACATATTAACTGATGAATGTAAATGGTTCATTAAACAATGTAGACGACTAATAAATGTTCACGTGCTGGCGACAATGGGGCAGATTTACTATTCCCATTGAAGATTTAGACAGTTTATATTTACACTAGAGGGTCTAAAGCTGTATCAGATTTATCACAGTGACTGAAGCTGGATGATAAATCTGATGCTCCTTTAGGGTAAGTTCACACAATGTAACGTTGAGCGTGATCTGGCACGTATACACGTGCCGGCAGATGAAGTGCTCAAAATGCTCCCATTGGCCGCAATTGGCCGCAAAATCATGGGTGCAAAATAACGCGGCGTATACGCTCCTAACTCCCATTGAAATCAATGGGATCTTTTACGGCACACAAACTCTGACACGCCGTATACGTGCCAGATCACGCTCAACGTTACATCGTGTGAACTTACCCTTAGACTATTTAGTATAAGGCTTGGTTCACATCTGCATTCGGTATTCCATTCAGGGAGTCCGCATTGACAAGCGGTTAGCTTATGAAAGCACACGGACCCCGTGCAGAATCCGCACAAGTCATGCGGACAGGAAAGTAGTTCATGAAGAATTTTTCTATCCGCCTGTTCAGTGCGGACACCGTGTGGAAAATACACGGACCCCATTATAGTCTATGGGGTTTGTGTGCTTTTATATGCTCACTGCTTTGCCAATGCGTTCGGTATTCTATTTGGAGGTTCCCCATGCAGACTTCCTGAATGGAATACTGAACACAGATGTGAACAAGGCCTAAGCTTATGCCATCAATTAGTTGGCTTTGTTTCCGCCACAAATCTCTGACACAATTTTTACTTACACTTGTCAGCAAGCCACACACCATTGTCTAAGAAAGTGAACAAAGCACATAATAAATATCCATCTTTCTACTATTTTGCGGACATAATACAATCAGACTGATTTTCTTTCCCTCAAAAGCGCTGTCAAGATCTCCTTTTTGTAATGATCTGAATGCGTGTTAGAAGATACCACAGACACATATTCAGGCAAGAGCTGGATCAGCTTCCCTGCTGATATTATGATCAATATATGTTGCAGTTAAAATAGGAAAGTAGGTAATTATTTTGACCCAGCTCATTTTGTAGCTATTTATGTACAATCATGCACACTAGTTGTACTCCGCAATCTTTTCTAGAAAAATGCTCTACTCAAAACTCTTGAATATTTGTTAACAGTTTTCAGCTACATTACAACAAGCTTTGTCCTCAAAGTACCTGCAAATGAAAAAGCAAAATCTACACTTGTGAGTTACTCACTTAAAATTCTTCTTCATTTTCTTGTTCAATTTGTTCAGTGCAGAATTTTTAGTGAACTATTCCAGTAAGATGACAATTACAGTGGAATAAGTAACTCATTCGCATAGCATGTTTTCTATATACAGGGTACAGAGGGGCTTCAGTCCATTTTTTTCTAAAGCACATTTGGGAACTAAATCAGGTGTTGAGTAGAGATGAGCGAACAGTGTTCTATCGAACTCATGTTCGATCGGATATTAGGCTGTTCGGCATGTTCGAATCGAATCGAACACCGCGTGGTAAAGTGCGCCATTACTCGATTCCCCTCCCACCTTCCCCGGCGCCTTTTTTGCTCCAATAACAGCACAGGGTAGGTGGGACAGGAACTACGACACCGGTGACGTTGAAAAAAGTAGGCAAAACCCATTGGCTGCCGAAAACATGTGACCTCTAATTTAAAAGAACAGCGCCGCCCAGCTTCGCGTCATTCTGAGCTTGCAATTCACCGAGGACGGAGGTTTCCGTCCAGTTAGCTAGGGGTTAGATTCTGGGTAGGCAGGGACAGGCTAGGATAGGAAGGAGAAGACAACCAACAGCTCTTATAAGAGCTAAATTCCAGGGAGAAGCTTGTCAGTGTAACGTGGCACTGACGGGCTCAATCGCCGCAACCCAGCTTTCCCAGGATCCTGAATGGAATACACTGTCAGTGTATTCCCGTATACCCGATATATACCCCCGATACCCGTTCCAACGGTGTGCCCCCCCACCTTCACCCCAGAAATACCCTGCAAGTCCCCTAGCAATAGGATTGGGGCTATATACACCCACTATTTTTGCTACTGCCATATAGTGCCATTGTCTCACTGGGAATTCAAAGAATATATTGGGCTTACATATAACTTCAATTCCAGGGAGAAGCTTGTCAGTGTAACGTGGCACTGACGGGCTCAATCGCCGCAACCCAGCTTTCCCAGGATCCTGAATGGAACACACTGACAGTGTATTCCCGTATACCCCATATATACACCCCAAATCCCCGTTCCAACGGTGTGCCCCCCCACCTTCACCTCAGAAATACCCTGCAAGTCCCCTAGCAATAGAATTGGGGCTATATACACCCACAATTTTTGCTACTGGTATATAGTGCCATTGTCTGACTGGGAATTCAAAGAATATATTGGGGTGACGTGCACCCACAATTTTTGCTACTGCTATACAGTGCCATTGTCTCACTGGGAATTCAAAGAATATATGGGGGTTATGTGCACCCACAATTTTTAATACTGGTATACAGTGCCATTGTCTGACTGGGAATTCAAAGAATATATGGGGGTTACGTGCACCCACAATTTTTAATACTGCTATACAGTGCCATTGTCTGACTGGGAATTCAAAGAATATATGGGGGTTACGTGCACCCACAATTTTTAATACTGCTATACAGTTCCTTTGTCTCACTGGGAATTCAAAGAATATATGGGGGTTATGTGCACCCACAATTTTTAATACTGGTATACAGTGCCATTGTCTGACTGGGAATTCAAAGAATATATGGGGGTTACGTGCACCCACAATTTTTACTACTGGTATACAGTGCCATTGTCTCACTGGGAATTCAAAGAATATATGGGGGTTATGTGCACCCACAATTTTTACTACTGGTATACAGTGCCATTGTCTGACTGGGAATTCAAAGAATATATGGGGGTTATGTGCACCCACAATTTTTACTACTGGTATATAGTGCCATTGTCTGACTGGGAATTCAAAGAATATATGGAGGTTATGTGCACCCACAATTTTTAATACTGGTATACAGTGCCATTGTCTGACTGGGAATTCAAAGAATATATTGGGGTTATGTGCACCCACAATTTTTACTACTGGTATATAGTGCCATTGTTTGACTGGGAATTCAAAGAATATATGGGGGTTATGTGCACCCACAATTTTTAATACTGGTATACAGTGCCATTGTCTGACTGGGAATTCAAAGAATATATGGGGGTTATGTGCACCCACAATTTTTAATACTGGTATACAGTGCCATTGTCTCACTGGGAATTCAAAGAATATATTGGGGTTATGTGCACCCACAATTTTTACTACTGGTATATAGTGCCATTGTCTGACTGGGAATTCAAAGAATATATGGGGGTTATGTGCACCCACAATTTTTAATACTGGTATACAGTGCCATTGTCTCACTGGGAATTCAAAGAATATATTGGGGTTATGTGCACCCACAATTTTTACTACTGGTATATAGTGCCATTGTCTGACTGGGAATTCAAAGAATATATGGGGGTTATGTGCACCCACAATTTTTAATACTGGTATACAGTGCCATTGTCTGACTGGGAATTCAAAGAATATATTGGGGTTATGTGCACCCACAATTTTTACTACTGGTATACAGTGCCATTGTCTGACTGGGAATTCAAAGAATATATGGGGGTTACGTGCACCCACAATTTTTAATACTGCTATACAGTTCCTTTGTCTCACTGGGAATTCAAAGAATATATGGGGGTTATGTGCACCCACAATTTTTAATACTGGTATACAGTGCCATTGTCTGACTGGGAATTCAAAGAATATATTGGGGTTATGTGCACCCACAATTTTTACTACTGGTATATAGTGCCATTGTCTGACTGGGAATTCAAAGAATATATGGGGGTTATGTGCACCCACAATTTTTAATACTGGTATACAGTGCCATTGTCTGACTGGGAATTCAAAGAATATATGGGGGTTATGTGCACCCACAATTTTTAATACTGGTATACAGTGCCATTGTCTCACTGGGAATTCCACAAATAATTTGGGGATTCATTCACCCTACATCTCAGGCTCTTGCCATATTCACCCAGGTTGTCAGTGCTGCACCAGCTCGTTCCCAGACAGCTCGGCCCGAAAAACACGTTACCTATATAGAGGATTTGGACAATGAAGACAACATGTTCTAAATCTAATGTCTGCACCTTCTCCAGAATTAAAATAAAGGCAGCGTTTAACTTTCAAATAGCACTGCACAAAGGAAGAGCTTATCAGCTTGTCTCATGACATGCTACTGAAAAGTTTCATTTGTGTATCTTAATGTAAATATAGTTGTATAAGCTTTTTGGGTTTTAGGCACTGCCAAGTTATTTATTACCACCCGCTCCCTTATAATGATGATGACGCCAAAGTCACTGTGGGTGTTCAGAGCTCACAGCTTCGGGTGACATTTGTCTTGCTCTCTGTCGGTACCAGCTGTCTTTTTGGATACCGTAAAGTTATGTTGACTTTATTAACAGCTATAGAAGCTTTAGCCAGGTTGTGACGGTGTGTAACCCTAACAACACTAAGTGGGATACACATTAATAGTCAGTCTATGTACGCTAAACGTATCACTGAAGTAATTTTTTTTCCCTCTCCCCTAATATAAGAAAGGAACAGACATTAGACCTAGACCGGGGTTCGAGGCTTGAAAAAATCCAGTATTATTTGTTCTTCATGATGTGAAATATGTGTTGAAAAGCAACCCAAGATGAAGTCAGCCATGTGTGCCAGTGTGTTACTTGGCATGCCTTTGCTGGCCCCAACTGTAAGGGTCACTCTCCATTTCCTCCATTTTCCACTCCCCTTCACACCATTTGTGGTGAAGCAATGGGATGCACTGAAGTGCACCCTCTAGCCTCGTGTGGGATAGGGACATCAGATGCCACTCCAACCCCCTCGTCTTCCTCCGCCAGCCAACGGTGCGAAGATGAGAGGAGTGTGCTCTGAATGTTTTCTGCCTAGCAGAGGCTAGTTCTCACTTACGAAAATGGCCCCACTTTGACCTGTATATCAGGCACAATGGTGTAGGTTTCAAAGAAACATGGCACCAACAAGTTGGAAAACGTGGGCCATGCGTGGACCGTGTTTGAGTCTGGCAAGCTCCAGATCTGCTACCAGGTTCCAGCCATTATCACAGGCGCAAAAATGCCAGGCCCCAGGTGTAGCAGGGAAAAAAAAATGCCATCTCAGCCAGGATGGCATCCCTGACCTCGGAGGCACTGTGCTGTCTGTCCCCCAAGCTGATCAGTTTCAGCACGGCCTACTGACATCTCCCCATGCCAGTGTTACAGTGTTTTCCGCTAGTAGCTGGGGTGGAGGTTGCAGCTTCGTAGGGTTTCAGTCTACTCCTGCCATGAATTTTGGCCTGGGAGAGGAGATAGGCCACCCCAGTTTGCACCCGGGGAACAGACTCCACCACATTCACCCTGCCTGTCATTAAAGATAAGCACTGCAGCATCCCTGACCACAGGCGCTTGTCCATGTGTCGGTGGTCAAGTGGACCTTGCAGCAAAGCGCAGAGCTCTGGGCCCGACTGATGTTATGGGACACATGCAGGCGCAAGGCAGAGACAGCACACCAAGAGAAGTAGTAACGGCTAGGCCCAGCATAGGGAGGTGCCCCAGCTGCCATCTGCTGACGGAAGGCCTGGGTCTCCAGAAGCATAAACAAACACCAACATCTCCAGGGCCAGCAGTTTATCGATGAGGCTGTTACAGGCTTGGGCATGGGGGTGGGTTGTATTGTACTTCTGCCTGCAATGAAAAGCTTGGGAAATGTGGAGTGGCTGGGAAGAGGCGCATGATGGTGCAGGCCAAAAGGGCGCATGAGGGTGAACTCCCCAATGTGTCAGAGATAGGTGTGTAGGTGTCCTTGCATCATATACTTGCACCATATTTGGCTTTGGAAGTTAATTTTGTGCCAAAAAGTGGTTAAGACAGCGATCCCTCAGCTACTCCCGTTACACTGTCTATTGAAGTTACCATCTGTGGAAGTGGACCACCATTTCTAAGATCCCAAAGGAAGCAGGCAAGAGATGTGCAGTTCAGAAAAAAAGATGAGAAAATAAGTTTAGGCTGTAGAGCACAGAGGGATCGGAGAGGACAGAGCTGGTGTCGGCCAGGTATTCCCACAACATGCGCCTATACTTGTCCCTCCTGGTGACACTAGGCCCCTGAGTGGCAGTAATTTGTCCAGGGGGGCCATTAACGTGTTCCAGACCTAGGAATAAGTCTTCCAACAGGGTAGAGTTTTGCATGCCTTTGCTTCTACCCACTGTTTTTGCTGCTTAGCTTCCCTCCACATCTACTCTGCTTTCACCCCTAAACATCACCCCAGTTTATGCCTTTGCTTCTACCCAGGTTTTTTGTTGATTTAGCTTCCCTCTACATCTACACTGCTTTAGCCCCTAGACATCACCCCTGTCCATGTGGGGTCGGTGGCCTCGTCATCCACCAACTCCTCTTCCAATTGCGCACTGCCCCCTTACTGCAAACCGCACATGACCACAGCTTGCCTTGATGGCAACTGTGTCTCATGATCCCCACTTAGGTCCAGACAAGTCGGTGGCGGGTCCAAAACCCCAAAATTGGAAGGAAATGGCAGATGCTGCAGTATTTCTAACACCTGTTCCTGGTGCTCGGGCCTGGTCTGTGTTGTACCCTGCACCCTGCTTAACGCATCTGCCATATCCGAAGTTGTGCTGAGCGCATGCTAATGTTTCGTGTCCAGTGCAATGGATGGGATGGGATTTCACATAAGTCTGCCACCCATGGCCACTCATGGTTGAGCAACTGAGGGAGTTGACTTTGACGAACCCGAGGGTTTTGGAGTTGGAACTACATCAAAGGTCTGTGCTGCTCACACACTCTGCTCAACACATGATATGTTTAGTGCCAGCAGTGTGGAGACGTCGCACAACAGCCGTTGTTCCAGCAGGTACAGGCGTTGTAGGAGTGCATAGAGGCTAGCAGCGGCAACTATACACTTTAAAAACTATCCGCACAAGCGCCACACTTTCACCAGTAGCTCAGGAACATTGGGGTACCTTTTTCAAAAGATTAGCAGCAATGAGTTAAAAACGTGGCCCAGGCATGGAATATGTTGCAGGCTGCCAAGCTACAGAGCCAATCCCAGGTTACGGCCATTATCACACATGACAACATGCCTGGGCCCAGGTGCAGTGGCAAAAACCACATTGCCGTCTCATCGAGGATGGCATGACTCACTTTGTAGGCAGTGTGCTGTCTGGCCCCCAAGCTGATGAGCTTCAGCACGGCCCGCTGACGTCTCCCCACACCAGTGTTGCAGCGTTTCCAGCTCGTAGCTGGGGTCAATTTAACAGCGGAGGAGGGTGGTGTTTCAGCCCTCCTCCCAGGAATGTTGTGTGGGGAGACAAGTCAGGCCACCAAATTTTGCGACCCGGTCCACGCCTCAACTACATTCAACCACTGTGCCCAAATTGAAAGGTAGCGTCCCTGTCCGCATGCACTTGTCCATTCGTAACTGGTCACATGGAACTTTAGGGCTAAGCGCTGAATTTAGGGACCGCCTCATGTTTGGGGGAAAGTGCTGGTGTGGACGGCACAGTGCGGTGGCGCAGTAGACACTCTGCCCAAAAAGGGCAGAGTGTCCCCCAGCCGGGATTCCAACATCTCCTGGGCCAGATTTCTTGAGATGAGGCCGTTGAAGCCTTGGGCATGTGGGTGGGTTGCGCTGTACTTTAGCATGAAATGAAAGGCTTGGGAGATGGGGAGTTGCTGGGAAGAGGCGCATGATGGCGCGGGCAAAAGGAGAAATGGCAGGAAAAGGTGAGGATAAGGGTGAACTCCCCAAAGTGTCAGAGGCAGATGTGGAGGTGTCCTGGCTCCTGGTCTGGACTGCAGCGCCAGCCCTGTCAACAGTGGAAGAGGCAGTGGCAGCCAGGCCAAACGACGATTATCCTGCGCTTGCTCTCACCCACTGAGCCCAGGGCTTGCCTTCCAAATGATGGCACCCGCAAGAGGTGGTGAGATTCCTCTCCGCAGATCTCCAAACCATCTTGGACTTGCAAATTGCACTAAATTTGTCATGTAACTGACATGTATATGATGAGTCTATCCATTGTCTGTTCATTTTGGTGAAAGTCAGCCTGTCAGCTGACAGACAGCTGTGCTTGTCAGTGATGATGTCACCGGCTGCTTGTACCCCCAGTTTTTGCTGCTTAGCTTGCCTCCACATCCACACTGCTTTTGCCCCTACACATCACCCCTATCCATGCCTGTGCCTCTAGCCATAAGTCTGCCACCCATGGAAACTCATGGTGCAGAAAGTGAGGGAGCTGACTCTGAGGAACCCTTGGGTTTTGTAGCTGGTACTCCATCAAAGGTCTCTGCTGCTCACACACCCTGCTGAACATACGGTATCTAGGGTTAGAGCGTGTGGTGACCTCGCACAACAGTAGGTGCTTCAGGCAGATGTAGGCCTTGCTGGAGTGTATTGCGGCTAGCTCCAGGTACTGTAGACTTGGGAAAGTGGGTGTCCAAGTGCCGCACTTTCACCCTTAGCTCAGCTAATTTGGGGTATGTTTTTAAAAATCATTGCACCACTACATTGAACATGTGGGCCAGGCATGGAACGTGTTGGAGGCTGGCAAGCTCCAGAGCCCTCCAACAAGCTAAAAAACCTGGCCCCAGGGGCAGCGGGGATAAACAAATTGCCATCTCATCCAGGATGGCATCCCTGACCTCAGAGGCAGTGTGCTGTCCGTCTCCCAAGCTGATGAGCTTCAGCCCAGCCTGCTGACGTCTCCCCACACCAGTGTTGCAGCGTTTTCAGCTCGTAGCTGGGGTAAATCTAACAGCGGAGGAGGAGGAGGGTGGTGTTTCAGCCCTCCTCCCAGGAATGTTTTGTGGGGAAACAAGTCAGGAAAATTCTTGAAACGGGAGAGTTTTGCATCTTTGCCCTTGCTGCCTATGGACATCCCTTTGCCTCTAGCCACCATTTTCCCTGCTTTGCTTGCCTCCACATCCACACTGCTTTTGCCCCTAGACATCACCCCAGTCCATGCCTTAGCTTGTACCCCCAGTTTTTCCTGCTTAGCTTGCCTCCACATCCACACTGCTTTTGCCCCTAGACATCACCCCAGTCCATGCCTTAGCTTGTACCCCCAGTTTTTCCTGCTTAGCTTGCCTCCACATCCACACTGCTTTTGCCCCTAGACATCACCCCAGTCCATGCCTTAGCTTGTACCCCCAGTTTTTCCTGCTTAGCTTGCCTCCACATCCACACTGCTTTTGCCCCTAGACATCACCCCAGTCCATGCCTTAGCTTGTACCCCCAGTTTTTCCTGCTTAGCTTGCCTCCACATCCACACTGCTTTTGCCCCTAGACATCACCCCAGTCCATGCCTTAGCTTGTACCCCCAGTTTTTCCTGCTTAGCTTGCCTCCACATCCACACTGCTTTTGCCCCTAGACATCATCCCTATCCATGCCTCTTCCCCTAGCCATAACTCTGCCACCCCTGGAAACTCATGGTGCAGAAACTTTGGTTGCTGACTTTGAGGAACCCTTGGGTTTTGTAGATGGAACTCCATCAAAGGTCTGTGCAGCTCACACACCCTGCTCAAGATATGGTATTGTAGGGTTTCAGCGTGTGTGAATGACGGACAACAGCCTGTGTTTGGACAGATGTAGGCCTTGCTAGAGTGTTTTTAGGCTAGCAGCGACTCCTGTGCACTTGCAAAAGTGGGCGCACAAGCGCCGCATTTTCAACAGTAGCTTCGGTACATTTGGGTATGTTTTTAAAAAACTTTGCACCACTAGGTTAGACGTGGGCCAAACATGGAACGTGTTGGAGGCTGGCAAGCTCCAGAGCCGCTACCAGGTTCCAGCCATTATCACAGGCGTAAAAATGCCAGGCCCCAGGTGTAGCAGGGAAAAAAAAATGCCATCTCAGCCAGGATGGCATCCCTGACCTCGGAGGCACTGTGCTGTCTGTCCCCCAAGCTGATGAGCTTCAGCACCGCCTGCTGACGTCTCCCCACACCAGTGTTTTAGCGTTTGCCGCTAGTAGCTGTGGTGGAGGTTGCAGCGTCGTAGGGTTTCAGTCTACTCCTGCCATGAATTTTGGCCTGGGAGAGGAGATAGGCCACCCCAGTTTGCACCCGGGGAACAGACTCCACCACATTCACCCTGCCTGTCATTAAAGATAAGCACTGCAGCATCCCTGACCACAGGCGCTTGTCCAAGTGTCGGTGGTCAAGTGGACCTTGCAGCAAAGCGCGGAACTAAGGGCCCACCTGATGTTGAGTGACACGTGCTGGTGCAAGGCGGGGACGCCACACCGGGAGAAGTTGAGACGGCTAGGGACGGCATAGTGAGGTGCCACAGTTGCCATCAGGTCCGGGAAGGCGGGAGTTTCAACAAGCCGGAACGCCAACCTCTCCTGGGCCAGCAGTTTAGCGATGTTGGCGTTCTAGGCTTGCGTGGGTGGGTGGTTAGCGGTGTATTTCTGCCGGCGCTCCAATGTCTGAGAGATGGTGGGTTGTTGTAAAGAAGCGCCTGATGGTGCCTTTGATGGTGCAGGAGAAGGAGATAAGACAGAAACAGGGGAGGATGAGGGAGAAGTCAACAAAGTGGCGGAGGCAGATGAAGTGATGTCCTGGCTCGTCCTCTGGAGTGCATCGCCAGCACTGTGAGCAGAGGCAGTGGCATGAACGGCGGGCGACGTTTGTCCTGCCGTTGCTGCCTGCCACTGATTCCATTGCTTGGATTCCAAATGACGGTGCATTGAAGTGGTGGACAGGTTGCTCTTCTCAGGGCCCCTACTCGATTTCGAGAGGCAAATTGTGTAGACGACACTATATCTGTCCTCGGCGCATTCCTTGAAAAAACTCTACACCTTCAAGAAACATGCCCTCGATGGGGGAGTTTTTCTGGGCTGGGTACAAAAGGGAACATCTTCGGACATTCCGGGTCTGGCCTGGCTTCGGCAAAGCAGCTGACCTCTGCCTCTGGACATGTCTCTGCCTCTAGCTACCCTTTTTGGTGCTGCACCTGCCTCAACATCCACACTACTTTCCCAGCTTGACATCTGCCTTGTCCAGGTGGGGTCGGTGTCCTCGTCGTCCACCACCTCCTCTTCCAACTCCTGTCTCGCCTCCTCCTCCTGCACAATGCGCATGTCAACTGGCTGCCCTGACAGCAACTGCGTCTCATCGTCGTCGATGAGGGTGGGTTGCTGGTCATCCGCCACCAAATCGACCGGAGATGGAATGGAGGAGACTCTAGTGTTTGAGCATCTGGACACAGATACTCGTCTGTTAGGTCCGTGGAATCGCGAAATGGAGGGGCAGGTTGCGGTACAGTCAAAGGAAGGGAGAACAGCTCTGGGGAGCAGGGACAGTTGGGGTTATTGTTCTGAGAAGATTGGGAATTTTGGGTGGAAGGAGGACAAGACTGTTGGGTAAGAGGAGGTAGAGGCTGACTGGCTGGTGGACAATGTGCTTTAAGCGTTATCCGACAGCCATTGCAAGACCTGTTCCTGGTTCTCGGGCCTACTAATCTTTGTACCATTCAGCCTAGTTAATGTGGAACTTTTGTGCAAAGCGCAGAACTTAGGGCCCGCCTGATGTTAAGGGACACACGCTGGTACAAGGCTCAACTCACCCTAAGTGCCAAAAACACTGCTGGTGCAAGGCTCTACTCATGCCAAGGGCCTCAATCTCTGCTGGTAGCTCAGCTTAAGGTCATGTAACTTTGTTTGGAAGGGCTCATGTTAAGGGCTAGAAAAGTGAATTTTGGAAGGTCTTACCACATCACACACACACACACACACACACTCAAAATGACAGTTAAGGGTGAGGGCTTTTGGAATTCCCATTGCCTATTCCATTTGTGGTTGTCATGGGGAACGTGATTTAAAGGGGTGGTTGTTACTGTTTGTTGAGCTTAAATTGGGGTTTGTGTCCATCCATTTGGGGAGTAAAGAAGGTTTCCAGGTATTTTCCCACTTTGATAGAGGTTTTTTTGAATGTGGAAAGTGTGTAGTTGTTAGGCAGTGATGTTGGGGTAATAGAGGGTCTTTGGTGTGTTAGATGCCCCCAGGCATGCTTCCCCTGCTGTCCCAGTGTCATTCCAGAGGTGTTGGCATCATTTCCTGGGGTGTCATAGTGGACTTGGTGACCCTCCAGACACGGATTTGGGTTTCCCCCTTAACGAGTATCTGTTCCCCATAGACTATAATGGGGTTCGAAACCCGTTCGAACACACGAACATTGAGCGGCTGTTCGAATCGAATTTCGAACCTCGAACATTTTAGTGTTCGCTCATCTCTAGTGTTGAGTTATACCTTAAAGGGGTATTCCCATGAACATAATCACATCTATACTTCTAGATAATTAAAAGTTTAACGTTTTTCTAAATATAAGTAGTTAAAAATTCTGCAGAGTTCTAAAGATTTTCTCTGACCATCTTAGTGGTGACAGTCTGTTATCTTAATCAGTTGCCAATGGATACGACCACCAATGTAGAAACTTTCTATGGTCTGAGACTTGTCAGGAACCCAGCTATGATTGTCTTATTGTTGCTGCGTTATCAGGCAGGGACACTACATGTTTTTTTTGTTGTTGATTGTGAGCCCTACATAGAGCTCACAATGTTCATTTTTTCCCCCTATCAGTATGTTTTTTTTGGAATATGGGATGGAAATCCATGCAAACACGGGGAGGACATACAAACTCCTTGCACATGGTTTTTTTGCCCTTGGCGGGATTTGAACACCAGGACCAAGCACTGCAAGACTGCAGTGCTAACCACTGAGCCACCATGTGGCCCTGTCAGGGACCCTACATGTATCAGAAGATAACCCAGTCACAATAACGACATCATGGCTGATTTTCTGACCATAGAAAGTTCCTGAATTCATGGTTGCATCCACTGGCAACCGATGAAAACCACAACTTTTGACCACAAGATATTTAGAGAAAATCTTTAAAGTTATGCAAAATGTTTAATTACTTATATTTGCTAAAATGTTTAACTGTTAATTATCTACAAATTTTAAAATTGGTATGTTCATGGGAATACCTCTTTAAGCATAGACAAAATGGGACGAGACTGGGACAACCCCTCAATTATCTAATAACTAATGTGGTTTCTCTTTTTTTCTGTAACTTTCTAAGCGTGTCTGAGGAACCCAATGAGTAATACGCTCCTCTCTCCATTTCTCCTCTACTCCCTGCTCTTTCCCTTGTTAGCAATAGGTTTATTCTGCTTTTTGTTACTTTCAGTGCTTTTTGCTATATTTAAAAACCTGGTGGTTGACTTCCAATGCTCTCACTTTCAGGAATTTGGCATATGGGTTTATTCTTGACACTTTGCTAAAGGGCTGTACTAGCATTACAATCCCCCATTAGCCCCACTCTGGTCCGGCTTATCCATGTCCCCCAAAATAAAGAAAACCAAAGCAAGTGCTCTCATTTTGGTACACCACATGGTATCTTACACAGGATCTAGTCTAACCCTTTTCTCTTTCTTGACAGACATGATGGTTTCTTATTATTTACACTTGAAGCTGCCATTTATTTTTGTATGCTTTATTTAGGGAAATATTATCAAAGAAAAAAATATATGGTCGGGTGCTGCTTCTGATTATGTGACTCTGTAGTTGTAACATTGTCATTGCCATGATGGTCAATGGTTCATCAACATCTGCTGGATTAGATAAGTCAATTTTCAATCCACGGACAACACCTTTAGGGTAGTTTATTCAGTCAAAAATTTTAAATGGTGTAAAGTTACCCTTTAACCTCCAGACAGGGACCTGGACTACCAAGAGATCAAGAGATTCTACTCTCCTAGTGGGACTTAAAAAAAAAAAAAGTTAAAAATATCTTTAAAAGCAAAAAATTCCAAATTGTTACTTCATTATATTAAAAATAAAGTAATAAACAAACCAGCTCATTATTGATATTGCCACATACAAAACAACCCACAACACTGTAAAAAAATCAAGAAGTTGAATACAAAAAGAGTATACATTAAAACTAGAGCTCATCCAGCAAATAATATGCCCTTGCACAATTCAATAAATTTAAAACTTTATTTATTTTAAAAAAGTGGTTTTAGTATAGAAAAGAAGTAAAACATAAAAAATACTTTATAAATTGGTTATTTCTGCAATAGCAACGACACATAGAGCAACGTTAACATGCCTTTTATACTGTATAGTGAACCATGTAAAAAACACAAAAATAACCCCACAAAATGAAGAATTGCTATTTTATTTTGTTACCCCAAAAACAAACCAAAAAAAGTTTTGAGAAACACTAGTGCATAATATGTACTTCAAAATGATTCCAATTTAAAATACAAGTTATGTCGGCAAAATCATGATGTCATATATCTACTTCAATGCAAAAATTAAAAAACTTATGACTTTCAGAAGACCTGTGCTGGTTTATTTCCTGGCCTCATAGAAAAGGCCAGGAAATGCCACTTTGGCCCATCACTGGCTGAGGCAGGTCCCTGCTGGTTGAGCAGGAATTTCCTGGTATACTGCTTTGTTACTTGTCGAGCTAAGGACCTGTAGATGTACAGCACATTCAAATTATAGACAAAATAAGTGTCTTGCTGACATTTCTGCAAGAGGTCGGGTACATGAGGGAAGAAACATGTCCTTCAAGCTACTTTGTTAAATTATTTTCTTAAAATTACATGTCACGAAATGCATTCTCCTTTCAAGTGATTTGGTTTGCTGTCTGTTATTCTTTCCTCTAAAGAAACTCTAACTTTTTCTTCTATTGTGCTTTTTCACAGCTTGTCACACAAGATGTGATGGTGGATTACATTGTATGACCTTGAATAATGCAGCTTTCACATATCAGTAATACTTTAAATGTCCTATCTACAATCCTGATTTGTCATCTTTCTGCTTTTCCTATTGTGCTCTGTGTAATTGCAGCTTTAAAAGCCTTCATGCCCATGTCTGTAAAGAATAGAAAAATAAAACCCTGATACAGTAGATAATATATTAGCTGGATGGCGATTAAAATACTGTTGTGTAAAATCAAACAAGTTGTTGTTTTAAGAGAATATTTCTATAGTGATATTTCTGAAAATGCTAATTATTTTGTGAAATAGCATCGCACATAGCATCGCAAAACAGGTGTCCCTTTTTCACCTTAAAGTTCTCAGGAAATATATTTGGGATCATATATTTATATTATATATATATATATATATACACTCACAGGCCACTTTATTAGGTACACCATGCTAGTAACGGGTTGGACCCCCTTTTGCCTTCAGAACTGCCTCAATTCTTCGTGGCATAGATTTAACAAGGTGCTGGAAGCATTCCTCAGAGATTTTGGTCCATATTGACATGATGGCATCACACAGTTGCCGCAGATTTGTCGGCTGCATATCCATGATGCGAATCTCCCGTTCCACCACATCCCAAAGATGCTCTATTGGATTGAGATCTGGTGACTGTGGAGGCCATTGGAGTACAGTGAACTCATTGTCATGTTCAAGAAACCAGTCTGAGATGATTCCAGCTTTATGACATGGCGCATTATCCTGCTGAAAGTAGCCATCAGATGTTGGGTACATTGTGGTCATAAAGGGATGGACATGGTCAGCAACAATACTCAGGTAGGCTTTGGCGTTGCAACGATGCTCAATTGGTACCAAGGGGCCCAAAGAGTGCCAAGAAAATATTCCCCACACCATGACACCACCACCACCAGCCTGAACCGTTGATACAAGGCAGGATGGATCCATGCTTTCATGTTGTTGACGCCAAATTCTGACCCTACCATCCGAATGTCGCAGCAGAAATTGAGACTCATCAGACCAGGCAACGTTTTTCCAATCTTCAATTGTCCAATTTCGATGAGCTTGTGCAAATTGTAGCCTCAGTTTCCTGTTCTTAGCTGAAAGGAGTGGCACCCGGTGTGGTCTTCTGCTGCTGTAGCCCATCTGCCTCAAAGTTCGACGTACTGTGCGTTCAGAGATGCTCTTCTGGCTACCTTGGTTGTAACGGGTGGCTATTTGAGTCACTGTTGCCTTTCTATCAGCTCGAACCAGTCTGGCCATTCTCCTCTGACCTCTGGCATCAACAACGCATTTCCGCCCACAGAACTGCCGCTCACTGGATGTTTTTTCTTTTTCGGACCATTCTCTGTAAACCCTAGAGATGGTTGTGCGTGAAAATCCCAGTAGATCAGCAGTTTCTGAAATACTCAGACCAGCCCTTCTGGCACCAACAACCATGCCACGTTCAAAGGCACTCAAATCACCTTTCTTCCCCATACTGATGCTCGGTTTGAACTGCAGGAGATTGTCTTGACCATGTCTACATGCCTAAATGCACTGAGTTGCCGCCATGTGATTGGCTGATTAGAAATTAAGTGTTAACGAGCAGTTGGACAGGTGTACCTAGTAAAGTGGCCGGTGAGTGTATATTGACTGTCATTTTATTGAGAAAAATGTTTCACATATATATGCACACAGATAACAGACATATCAATTATGCTTTTGTAGATTCCCATTGTAAGGATCACATTCAGACTTGTAGCTTAAGCTAAGTGAAGTTTTTAAGACCAATATATTTCTTTATCTATCCTGCTTGCATTGCCACACACAACAAAATCTACTCCATTTTTTACTGCTGGTTGTCTAGGTTATAGACCTGCTACTGGTTGGGATGATGAGTCCCTGCTTTTGGCTGTTTATATGCTCTCTCGCCCCTTTGCTGCATAAAGATTTTAGTTCTTGAGCCCTGTTAAGGGTTAGTTAAGTTTTTAGAATGTTATCTGCGTATGTAAATCCAGAGAAAATGTTGCCATATACAAGCAGGATCTCCATACCATGATGAATGAAATGATGAAGCCCCTTTAACCCCTTCCCGGTGCAAGCATTCGTTTTTGACTCCAAATACAAAACTGCAAAAAGACAATTTTTCTTGCAAATATTCTGACACCTGTAAGGTTTTTTATATTTTTTGGACTGAATGTTTTTCAGTCCGATGTAAATGTTATACTATTATGGAGAACGTCTACTGCTTTGATCGCTTTTTATTCCAATTTTTAAGAAAGGTGAATCAGCGAAAAAATAGTGGTTTGTTTCTTTTGATTTGTTTCCCGCCATGGTGTTCACTCTATGGAAAAATCTAAAAATCGTTTTACAACTTTGTAGACAAGACATTTTTGGACGCAGGAATACCTAATGTGTATGTGTTTCACTTTATTTTCTTACATGTGTTCTAGTGAAAGACGGATGATTTGAATTTTTAAATATATATATATATATATATATATATATATATATATAAATATATTTAACTTTCTTTTTATTATATTTGTTAGGCCCCAGAGTTCTTGAACCCCAGTAGGTCTGATCACTAATCCTATGGATCATAATATTGATGCATTGAAAAATGCTGTAACGTCTATGACAAGCTGCATAGAGCAGTCTGCAATAGATGTGAATGCCAGACAAACCTGGGAGCCTTCAGTAGGCTCCTGGCTGTAATGGCAATGGATTTCTGACCCCAGATATCGTTACAGGTATCTGCCTTCTTCCCCAAAGTTGTCACCTTTTTCAAATTTTACCAAGGTATAAGGACCTTAATGCCCGCAATCAGTGACCAAAATTAGGTCTTGGTCTTTGCTGTATGTTACAGAGGAACTGCTGTAAATACCCAACATATGCAGGACTATTATGGCAGATGTTAGGAATGAGTTAAAAGTGTTGTCCAGGCAGTATTAAATTGCTGGTAACATCACAATCTTCGGATCATATGATTGAAGGCAATGTTTGGCACCTTGTTTGACTCCTTCCCCTGGGTCACTCTCCCTCCTCCTTCCTACTCTAATCTCACAGGTAATTAAATACTTGCATTATGGGGGCTGACTGACTTTAACAAACACATCCCCATAGCATGGGTAATTAATCACCTGTGAGAAGAGTGGATAGTGCAACCTGGGGTGGCGTAGTGACCTGGAAGCCGAATGCTATATCAGGTCATACGACATAGGGCTTGTGATGTTACCAAAATCCCCAGGGTCATCAAGAACATGGCAAGAATAGAAAAAATCCAGCGTCACCAGGAACTTAAAATTCAACCTTTATTTCTTCATCTTTAAGGCTCCTGTTAATGTCCTGTTGCAAATTTTGGGGAAAAGAAACTTCAAGTTATCTTCTAAATTACCCTATAATATATCATTTTGACAGAAACCTGTCCACACTACGGAGGCAAAGGTATTCTGTATCCTGCAGTATGAAGCTGCAAAATATTACATAAGAATATCCCCCTATAAGCATTGCTTCTAGTGGAGGATATCTCTGTGGTACACCATTCAGTGGAACATGGCTCCTTTAAAAAAAAAAAATGCTGAAATTCATATGAATAATACAGAATACAAAAATTATACCCCATATATCTCCCTATAGAATTAAAGACGTACGTCATAGATCTGAGCCTAAAACCTCAAGTTATATTTGCATTCACCACATCTAATATATCATAGTACTTTCTTTCTCACCAAGAAGTTTATGATATTGTATAGTGTGTGTGTGTTTAGCTGTACTAGTAGGTTCACACCTGGATGACGACAATATTTGTTTGGAACAATCAGGAGGCAGGATTGAGAGAAGGATGGCGCGGGAACAATGTGAAGCTTTTCTAATTACACATAACAGGCTTCTTGAAATGATTGATTACACACAGTAACAGCTGCTAGAAGTTCGTCGCTACTTCACGGAAATTGTCTGGAAACATAATTAAAATTACCAAACATTTTAAAATGAACTGGTCTGGAAAGAGAAACAAAGAGAAAATGCAAGAAGCAAATGTTCATTCTCAATGCATTCCTTTGTTCAGATTATTCTATAAGTAATCCAGATGGTAACATGAAGAAGCACTACAAGGGCTATAAAATAGGATATCATAAAGTAATGAAACATACAGTACAATAAAAAAGGCAATTGGCCTATGGATGTTAACCCCATAGCATAGTGAAAATGTATATATATATATATATATATATATATATATATATATATATATATATATATCACTGTATCGTTTTACATTCTTTAGATTGTGTCAGTGAGGAGAAGGTCTCAGCTGCTAAAAGTTGGGAACGCCCCTCCGGTATTAAAACCTGGTGGTATCAGAGACACAAGGTGGATAACAAAGGTTTGCCTGGTTCTCAATCGTCTGTTGTTCAAGCAGAACTAAAATACAAGGCAGGGAAAACTCAGAATCCCTCTAGAACTGGTTTGTCTGGTGAGGGTTCGGTGGCCCGTCATAAAAGGGGGGGGGGTACTGTAACATCTCTGCCTGTTCAGGTCTCTGCGCCACCCTCTGCTCGCGTGCTGGAGGCATGTGCAGTTTGATAATTTGCTTAAAGTTTTTAGTTGCACTGTTTAAACACGGCTCTAGTTCTGTGATTGTATTTGTACCACAACCGTCTTCTGCCCTTGTTTCCTCTGTCAATTAAGTGGTTAAATTTTGTCTTGCCCTGTGATTGACAGCCTGCGTTCCTGTCAGGTTCAGGGTGGGTTCTTCCTCCCCTATTTAGTCTTAGCTCTCATTCACACCAGTGCTTGCTATTGCCTTGTGCGTACTTGCTCCTTGCTGTCACTATTTTTGCTTGCATTCTAATCCTTGACCTTTGGCTTTCTCTACTGACTATTCTTTGGACTCCGATTTGGCACTGCATCGCTCGACTGTTACTGACCCTTGGTTAGCTGACCTCCCTTTGTTGTTGTCCATCTTGTCTGCGTTTTGTGTCTCACACATACAGGAAGGGACCATCTTCGTGGTTGCCGCTTATTATGTAGGATAGAGCCTGGCAATAAGAAGGGACAGTTGGGGGCTTCAGCTTAGGGTTCACTGTCTCTTGTGTCCTGTCTCAGGGTTCAACAGCTACTGGAGAATTGCTGTCCTAGCAATTCCCTAACATATATATTATATATACACATTGACACAGTCGTGTCTCAGGGAGATATATAAATGATTGCTGTTGCAGTCTCATTAGACACTGGATCTTGCCACAAAAGGATATAAGACTGTTTTCTCTATAAAAAGGCTCTCAGTGGATACTTTTGGGTAGTTTACATCTTGAGGTAAGATTGTTGATAGATATGCCTCTACAATGTACTCACAAACATTTTGATGATTTTGAGAGCATGGCACATCATTGGACTGAGAGAAACAGGACTGTCATTTTAATATGATCTAGGAAGCCACTGCAGACGATAGTCAGTTACCCATAGTAGTGAGAGGGACAATAACAGCTCAGCAATATGTGCAGGTCATCCTGTGGCCACATGTGTTGTCTCATGGCAGAACTTAAGTTATCTCTGACATATAGTGTGCTTGTGAGTACCTCCGTTCCTTTAAACATCTAATAAAGCCACCAATTTTTATTATAAAGTTTGTGTCCATATAAAAGAGAATATTTAATAATGTAAACATAGAATGCATCTCGTAGTGCCACAATGGGTCTATGATACACGTAAAACTACATCCTTTGAACATCACCCAAAAGACTAAAGCTAACCAAATATTATAAAAAGGGAAAGAAGGGAACGGATTAATATAAATTCTGTCTCAAAAAAGAATAAACATCATAAAACAGGGAACAGTCCCCCTAAATGTAAATATATAGTAAAATGTGATTTTCCACAACCCAACATGCAATATAGTATATAATTTTATTGAAAACAAATAAAAAACACATATCATCAAAACTTTTTACAGGCAAAATAAACAAATGGATATGTTTTACGTAGCCTCAAATTTCATAGGCAGATCAAAGCTTTTGTATCCATGTTGGTTCCCATACAAAAAATGAATATCGCATGCATAAAATATCTGAAAAAAAGCAATACTATACAATATTTAAAACTAACTCAATTTACATCAGCTGAACTAGCTGAAGGGAGGCAGCTTCCACAATTAGCAAGTCTACCACTGGACAACTTGCATATGTGCATTATACTTTAAAATCAACATTTAGTTCCCCTGGTTGTAGGGTATTTATAGTATGAATGCATTTTATTTCTAGCTGCTGGCTAAGATATATTGATGACATTTTTGAAATGTGGGTGGAATCTGAGATTGAACTTAAAGAGTTCCATATTACATTGAATTCAGCTGTGTCAGATATTAATTTTACTTTGGTACATTGTGAGAGATACAATTTCAAGACACCTGGATGTTGAATTTGGAAATCGAGTATTTTGATAAACCTACCAATAAAAAATATTTTACTTTTAGTCCGGAAAAAACATCCAAGTTAAATGGTGGAAACATTGTCATGGATCTAACTTTTGTGAGTCAGGTATACTGTGAGTGATGAATCCAAAACTGATGCTAGGATTGATGAGATGTGTTAAAAATTTGTGTACCCCAAGAGTACCAAGAGTACCAAAAGTACCCTTAATAGGTGTAAACAAAGACTTCAAGGAGTAACCTTGATCATATTTCATCAGGACGTGGGGAGGTTGATTGCCAACGGGTGTCAGCTTTAGGGTACAAGCACATGTGTGAATTGCTGAGAGTGTTAGTTAACCTTCAGTTAGATTAGTTGATACTGAGTTAGTTTTAACCTCTTAATGACACAGGACAACCTATTACTATTTGAGCGGGTGGCATTAAGAACAACCAACCTCAACCAGCATCACTGTACAAAATAAACCCTTCTGGCTATTAACTAAAACATTCAGTGTCCCTCATTATGAGACCCTTGACCTGTTAGCCAATATCTGCACAAACATAGAGGTTTGAACACACTCAAGTGATTCTGGTTTCCACAGGCTTTGGCATGTAGACAGTCTTCACCAGTAAGAATCATCATGGGAAGGACCAATACCTCGTTTATACCTTCCACCTGGCTGCTAATTAACCTCATTAAAAGCTTCTTTGTGTGTAGATCCACATGAACTACACAACTTTACCAGACTTTTCCCAAGTTTACAAAAAATATTATATTATATTTGCACCTTACCAGTGTCTATTCCAGGTGCTATCTTATCTAAATTTCAGAATTGGATGCTTGCCTCCATCAAAATCGATGTTCCACTACATAATCTATAGCATCCAGGGTTGGACAGCACACAATCAGTAAACAAGGCTATTTAAAAATTAGTCTTCATGTATGTATGGGCCCACTGCAAGTCTTTGTGCTTGTCAGCACTGTTTAGGTGTGGCCGAATAATAGATTTATACTGAACTGCAAGCCTCTGGAGAATCCTACACATTGAGTTTCACCTGCTCCAGAAGTACTAGCAGTTTTTATAAACCTGTTTGTTACTTTGTAGGGTTGAGCCGATCTTGAGATTTCACGATCGTTTTTAAAATCCGATTTCCAATAATTTTCTATTTGAACCCGATCCCAATTCCAATCCTAATGCAAGTCAATGGGATGTTTTTAATAATCGAAGATCAAATTTTAAAAAACGATCCTTTTCACTACACCGCATGGAGTCCAAAAATTGAACGCTTTAATTTTTAGACTCCACGCTGTGTAGTGATTAAAAAAAATCCTCTGGCTACTTAGTCTCCCTTGGTGTCCACTTACCTGCACAGATCACTGCCGCTGCCACTCCCCGTTGTTCTCACTCCACTTCTCTCTCATTTACAGGTCTTCAGAGCGCCATGCGTGCCTCCGCCTCCCTAGGCAAGTGTTAGAAATGCTGGGAGTAGATGGGGCTTGTTGTGGCTTAGGAAAATATGGGTGGGTACAGGGTGGGGAGACATGAGTGCATCACTCACGTCTCCCCTCCCAGTACCCACCCATACTCTCCTAAGCCACAAGCCCTGCCTTCTTCCTAGGTCTGTAACACTAACCTGAGAGCTAGGGGTGCGCACGGAGCTCTGAAGGCCTGTAAATGAAAGAGAACTACATGAAGAACAGGGAGCGACAGCAGCAGCTGATCTGTGCAGATAAGTGGACTATTCTGTTTCTAGTGGACTATACTATTCTGTTTCCTCCCTGCTGTGCCGTATATTTGACTCTGCTACATCTGCATTACTGTACATTGACTTGTCTTTCTACTCTTCTTCTTTGTCCCTGCTTTACCGTATACTCAGCTCTGTTACATCTGAGATCTACATCTGAGATCTCAGAATTTACTCCAATCGGAATCCGATCTTTTCCGATCCAGATCACTCAACCCTATTACTTTGTAATGGTATTTTAACATCTGCTTTCTTAATCTGCTGAATTTGTCTGGCAGAAACCTTCCTCATGATGCCTTTATCTTTATAAACCCATCTTTGCTCTGAATCAACTTTAAATCTCTTTAGAATACAAAGATCATGCTTAAGTTTTTGTGAAATATTTAATGTTTTCATACCTTGTTCAATGTATTGCACCATTTGATGCTTTTTGGCAGTAGAGAGATTCTTTTTCTTTACTATATTACTATATTCTTAAGTAGGTTTCCTTTATTGGGCTCACCTGGCAAACATATCACAGGTGTTCAAGATTAATTGTAGTAATCCAAAGAGTCCTGAGATACAATACCATCCATGAGTTTAATTTTAAAAAACTAAATCTGTGTTACACTTAAAACTGATTTGCATAATAACATATGAAAAAAAATAAAAAAAATAAAAAAATATATATATATATATATATATGTGTGTGTGTGTGTGTGTGTGTGTGTAATGATGATATATATATAACTGTACAGTTGAAAGGAAGCTTTAATTAATAACCTATCGTTAACTTTAGCCTTTGTACAAGATGGGATGTCCAGCACATATTGCTGAGCTGTTAATGTTAGGGATTATTAAACCAAAATTAGTGTTAGGGATTAAACCAAATTCCAAAAAAAACTTTTAAAAGTGTCAGGTTCAGCTGAACACAGGCTCATCACAAAACACTATTATACTTTAAGGTTTCCTCAGACAAAGAGAACAAGCAAATTTGGACTACATTGATAAGTGATTTGGGATAATTTATGAGCCGACTAGAATGTCTTAACAGTACTTAAGATCTAAATATAATGTTAATTTAAATTCAAGATCAGGGAATTTAATTTCAAAGTGATGCTCTTAAACTCTACTAATATACTCGACTGAACTGTAAAATGCTGTGGAGTAGGCGGCTACCATGTTCACCCTTACAGTTGAGCCATATTTTTTAAGGATTCACTACATGGCTACCTGCATCTGCATATCACTATGGTCACTGTTATACCAAATGTATATACTATTTTAAAGTTTTAATATATTTAATAAAAAAAAACAAAAAACAATATTCTGTCATCAAATTATGACACCCATAATTTATAACCTATAAACTTCCAAGTACAGAGCAGTATAAGGTGTCTGTTCTTGTGGAGCACATTGTAGTTTTTATTTATACCATTTTGAGGAATGTCTCATAAATGTTTTAGTACAATTTTTGGGGAGAGAAAACAGCCAATGTTGACTTGGCCATTTTGATTCTTTTTTTGGTACAACGTTCACCGCATGGGTTAAATGTTTTTATATTTTAACAATTTTAACAATTTCGGATGGGGTGACATGCAATATATTTATATTAATTGAGTTTATTTTTCTGTGTAAACTAGGGAAAGGGGTGATTTAAATTTTCAGATTTTTTTTATACTTTTCAAAATTTGGAAAAAAAAAATGTAGCCCCCCCCGAAGGCTTGTAGTAGCAATCATTATATTGCTCATACCATATTATACCATAGGCTCTAATGCTACTGCTGTGCTACTTTTCAGCCCTGCCACAGATAGAGCTTTATAGTAACATAACACTGGCAGGTCTTGAAGTTTTCAGAAGACTCCCAATTGCCATGGAAACCAAACTTCACAGGAACTGTTCAGTCCTGCGAAAGGAGAGTGAAAGTAAAACAACCTCTTAGAGGCCTCTAAAGTCTTAAACGGCTGTGATCAGATCTGTGCTGCCTACTGGTCCCTGCTGTTTTAACAACAAAAACCTGGTGGATTTGTCATCTGCTGCAGGCGCCATTAGTAAGAACAATCTCATGATCTATAAAAGCAGATTAGCAGTGTGAAGGGGGTTAATAAATATTGTTATAATATCATTATAATGGACTTTGTATAACTGACAATTGTATATATTTTGATATCACAAACAGTCAAAATTAAAGATGTAGCAAAGTTTAACTTGGCTCTTAATAGATTTTTGTTTATTTTGTGTTTTAGTGTCAGTTTAAGGTTTGCTGCCACAGTGCACTTAAACCAGTGGCATCGCAATGTTTCATCTTATTCATGAAGGCATTTTCATATAGCGCAGCTCCTTTACTACTTATTTTTTTGCGCTTAACATGTTAAATGTTGAGCTAAAATTTGCTATTTGGATATTCAAACATCTAGAACAACCACCATGTTGTTTTTTTTTGTTTTTTTTTAACTATAAGACACACCTGACCTGTATCAGAGTGGACTCTGATCATGGGCATTAGCTCTGGGACTCCACTGTACATTACAGCAGAGACCTGGTAATTATGGTTGGGGATGTATCTCTATTCAGTCTGAAAATGTCCAGTAGGTGAAACATACTCAACTGGTAGACTAGAACACAGTTGCCAATTTTTTGATACATTTCTAGGAGTAATTCCGTCAAACCATTACACAGATGCATCTTCCTTATCTTATTGCACTGGTTGCCTTTGCACTACAGAATACAATATCAAATTATCAAACCTACCAATAAATCCATCCATAGAGCTGCTTCTTCCTACATTTCCTCCCTCATCACTATCTAACGTCCTAACTGCCCTCTGTGTTCTGACAATGACCTTAAACTTGCATCATCTTTTATTCTAACATCCTACTTCCATCTCCATTTTTTTATTATTTTTTATCAAGCTGCACTGATGGTCTGGAATGCTTTACCCCAGACAATCAGATTAATACCCAACTCAGCAGCTTTAAATATGCCCTAAAATGACATCTGTTTATGCAGGATTATCACATGACCTAATCACATTGTTGTACACCTCTGCACACTACCCTATCATCTCTTATCCTAAGCTATATTTTCTACTCTAACACTCTGAACCTGTCCCCTTCATCTAGAAGATATACTGCACTCCATGCACGTAGTATCTGTATATTCACAGATACCAGCTGATGGTGGACGCATACAGCTTCAGTTATATGACCTTATTTATTAAAAGATGGCTAGACCATTGTACTAAACAAGCCCTCATACCTCTTATGTCTCCCTATTTCCTCATAGATTGCAAGCTCTCACATGCAGGGCCATCAATCCTATTGTGTGATTAATTCTTTGTTACATTGTAATATCACATATTGTCTGTTCATGTACGCTGTGATTTTTAAAGTGCTGTGAAATAAATAAATAATGTTTTTTTTTGTTATCATTATTCTGAAAAGTTCTACAAAAAGATACTCCAGGTTTGTTATTTCATTGAAAATTTTACTGAAACAGACATGAGGAGAGAAGAAAGTATATTTAGCAAAATAAAATAGCATAAAGTACAATAATAAGTAAATTGCTAGGATCTTTAATAAAAAGGCATCAATACTTTGAATACAGGATATATATATATATATATATATATATATATATATATATATATATAGATAGATAGATAGATAGATAGATAGATAGATAGATAGATAGATACATTGAATTGTTACAAAGATTGAACCATGACAGGGAAAAGGGCTGGAAGATTTCTGGGCAGAGCTAAAAATGTTCCAAGATTTAAGATTCAAATGTAAGATGATATGAATAACAGAAAATACAGCAACTACATAGTTTGATTAATAAAGCAACAGAACAAACAAAAAAATATATTAAAAATGCTATAGTTATTAAACACTACATAAAGGAAGAAGAAAGCAGCAGTAGAGACCTTGTTGTAAGCTAGATGCCAAGGTGACTTAGTAGCCCTCGCTGAATGTTCTGAAGTAAATTGCTTAATAAGATATATAAGAGATTACTGAAAATCTCAGTTTAGAATGGCAACTGCATCTTTAGCTCATGTAATAGCGTAGCACGGAAAAGCAGGTATAACAGGTTTAATGACATAACAGAATACAAATGAGTGTGCCTGAGCATTCTTGGCAACCTAGTTAGGCAGTCCACTGTGAAGATTGCAACATTAATACAATGTAATCTCTTGTGGACTTTAACAGATATTCTTGGAAAAGATGCATGGTGGCAAAATGCTGTATGCACTAGGTTTTCCTCTCTGTACGTCTTTCTGATCTGGTTGTATAAGCTTGTTATTGCAATAAATATGCTTTTTTTTATCTAGATTAAACACAAAGGTAAAATTCAGAAATAAATAAATAAACTAAAATTCTAACTCAAACAACAAGGTAATTTCTCTATTTTTGAAAAGCAAGCAAAGGTGTATTCAAGTCTTTGCATACAAGAATCAGCATCAATGCATCCAATGGTAATAATATACAATATTTCATGCATTTTCGCAGGATAGAAGGAGTAGAGTTCCTACTAAGGAGTAAGGTGGTTAAAGAAGTGTTCCCAGTATGACATTTATCTCTGTTAATTGTAACGAGGAGTCATCTAAAACATTTCTAGAGATGGGCGACCTGCTTTGTATGGTTGGTCCCGAATATTCCAAATCATTTAAAATCTCAGCAATCCAGTTCGATTCTGTAACTTTATGTGGTCAGCAACTTCATGGCTGAGTCACTGCTGTTGTTCCTAAATGC
Organism: Leptodactylus fuscus; assembly: GCF_031893055.1. NCBI lineage: Eukaryota > Metazoa > Chordata > Amphibia > Anura > Leptodactylidae > Leptodactylus > Leptodactylus fuscus. Next base: position 165,910,846 of record NC_134265.1, read on the forward strand.
TTCCATTTTTCAATAATACCTATCACAGTTGATCAAGGAATATCTAGGAGGGAAGACATTTTATTAACTGGATAGTGGCAACAGTGGCATACAACTGCAAGAGCATACTGATATTACTGAGCTCGTTATAAAGAGTCATTATTTGACTAATGTTTGTAAAGGCAGACAGTATGGGACTGCATGAAAACCTAAACTCAATGATCAAGATTTATGTCCCAATATTTCTCTCCATATAGTCTATGCTCATCAAACAAGAGACAGAGAAGAAATGGTTGTAGAAAGAGGAGGGACACGAGAATTACAGTTTCAAAAGCATCAATATTATTTTGTTGCAAGAATGTTTCTATAGATACAAAGAAAATGGAAAATAATTTTCCATTGAACAAAAATGGCCAACGCCATGTGTTTGATGAGGAAATGAAAAAGGAGACACATAGATATGTCTCTTACACTGTCTATCACAGTGTAGCAAGATCTGACAGCCACTCATTACCCAGGCAGATTAGTGCTAGAAATCAATAGATAGAATAAGCCCTCGTTCACATCAGTGTTTGGATTCCATTTGGAGGAGTCCACATGGGAACCCCCCCGAACGGAATATCAAGCGCAAGTGAAAAGCGCTGTGCTGTAAAAGCGCACAGACCCCATAGACTATAATAGGGTCAGTGTGCTTACCACCAAATCTCCACAGGGATTGTGCGGATAGGAAAGTAGTTCCCAATCTACTTTCCTGTCCGCATGATTTGTGTAATGTATAGGGTCCATGTGCTTTTACAGTACAGTGCTTACAATTGCGTTTGTATTCCATTCGGGAGGTCTCCATGTGGACTCTCCCCGGACAAAATACAAAAGCCGATGTGAACCAACCCTAAGAAAGGAGAAAGGGCTGAGCTCAAAGCTGTGCTGCTACTGCCACGATCCTTCCTTAAATATAAACATTTCCTGCAGACATGTCCTGCAGCACAATAAATCATATTATGCCCTGCCACACTGCCACGCATGTTGCCACAGCTACCACCAATGCCACCAGACATGTCCTGCAGCCTGTTCCATCACATTCCACTATATCACACTGTTGGTGCCAGTGTTTCCATAAATATATATATATATATATATATATATATATACAGTCCTATGAAAAAGTTTGGGCACCCCTATTAATCTTAATCATTTTTTGTTCTAAATATTTTGGTGTTTGCAACAGCCATTCAGCTTGATATATCTAATAACTGATGGACACAGTAATATTTCAGGATTGAAATGAGGTTTATTGTACTAACAGAAAATGTGCAATATGCATTAAACCAAAATTTGACCGGTGCAAAAGTATGGGCACCCTTATCATTTTATTGATTTGAATTCCCCTAACTACTTTTTACTGACTTACTGAAGCACAAAATTGGTTTTGTAACCTCAGTGAGCTTTGAACTTCATAGCCAGATGTATCCAATCATAAGAAAAGGTATTTAAGGTGGCCAATTGCAAGTTGATCTCCTATTTGAATCTCCTCTGAAGAGTGGAATCATGGGCTACTCAAAACAACTCTCAAATGATCTGAAAACAAAGATTGTTCAACATAGTTGTTCAGGGGAAGGATACAAAAAGTTGTCTCAGAGATTTAACCTGTCAGTTTCCACTGTGAGGAACATAGTAAGGAAATGGAAGACCACAGGGACAGTTCTTGTTAAGCCCAGAAGTGGCAGGCCAAGAAAAATATCAGAAAGGCAGAGAAGAAGAATGGTGAGAACAGTCAAGGACAATCCACAGACCACCTCCAAAGAGCTGCAGCATCATCTTGCTGCAGATGGTGTCACTGTGCATCAGTCAACTATACAGCGCACTTTGCACAAATAGAAGCTGTATGGGAGAGTGATGAGAAAGAAGCCGTTTCTGCACGTACGCCACAAATAGAGTTGCCTGAGGTATGAAAAAGCACATTTGGACAAGGCAGCTTCATTTTGGAAACAAAAATTGAGTTGTTTGGTTATAAAAAAAAGGCGTTATGCATGGCGTCCAAAAAGAAACAGCATTCCAAGAAAAACACATGCTACCCACTGTAAAATTTGGTGGAGGTTCCATCATGCTTTGGGGCTGTGTGGCCAATGCCGGCATCGGGAATCTTGTTAAAGTTGAGGGTCGCATGGATTCCACTCAGTATCAGCAGATTCTTGAGAATAATGTTCAAGAATCAGTGACGAAGTTGAAGTTACGCCGGGGATGGATATTTCAGCAAGACAATGATCCAAAACACCGCTCCAAATCCTCAGGCATTCATGCAGAGGAACAATTACAATGTTCTGGAATGGCCATCCCAGTCCCCAGACCTGAATATCATTGAACATCTGTGGGATGATTTGAAGCGGGCTGTTCATGCTCGGCGACCATCTAACTTAACTGAACTTGAATTGTTTATCCAAAATACCTTTATCCAGGATCCAGGAACTGATTAAAAGCTACAGGAAGCGACTAGAGGCTGTTATCTTTGCAAAAGGAGGATCTACTAAATATTAATGTCACTTTTCTGTTGAGGTGCCCATACTTTTGCACCGGTCAAATTTTGGTTTAATGCATATTGCACATTTTCTGTTAGTACAATAAACCTCATTTCAATCCTGAAATATTACTGTGTCCATCAGTTATTAGATATATCAAACTGAAATGGCTGTTATAAACACCAAAATATTTAGAACTAAAAATGATTAAGATTAATAGGGGTGCCCAAACTTTTTCATAGGACTGTATATATATATATATATATATATATATATATATATATATATATATATATTAATAATAATAATAATAATAATAATAATAAATAATAAAAAGATTTCATATTTGCTCCCATCAGGGCATAATTTTTGGTGTCTTTTTAAAAAAAAAAAAAAAAAAAATTTCATCACTTTTCAAATTGGCTAACAGCTACACATTTGACTCACAGATAGCAGCAACAAGCCTATAGCACTTACAAGTTATCAAAATGCATTAATTTTTCTACAGCCATTGCTGTCTATAAAAAGCAGGCCAGCATTATTTTCCCTAATAAAAGAGTTACTTTTGGAGCTTTCTAAATGATAAAAATACAAAAAAAGCGAGTGGCAGTGCAGTATATGGCTAAACTTGGAGTTGCATCTAATGTTTACCATTCGCTTTTCCAGAGACATGTCACTGTCACTTTGGCGGTGTTTATATTTGAGAAGTAGAAATTGGATAGATAGGTTCCTAAGAGTCCTAACAATGCTCTACACTATGTTTAAAGCCAATTTAAGGTATGAGACTTCAAACTTGTTTGCTCTGAAACAAATCTTGGTCCCAAACCACAGGAACCTGAAATTTAGCAAATCTTGAAAGGTTTGCCTATCTCTAGATGTTTTTTGAAGTTATGAAATGTTACTTCTGTGACCAGGTCTTGGAGTAGACTATTCCATAGATTCACAGTTCTTATGGTACAGAATTATTGTATCCTCTGGAGATTAAACCTTTACATCTATAGATGGAGGGAATGTCCCCTTGTCTTTTGAGAGAAGTTTAAATGAAATAATTTTTTCACCATATTGTTGTAGGGACCATTTACATATCTTAATCATACTCCCTAAAAACCTGAAACAGGAATCTAACTTGCCATGTGTTATTTATAATACTGGTGCCTTATTATGCTGTATATTGAAGCCTTTGGATCCATTATGCCTTCAGGGCTGGAAGTGACTGCCTATAGCTGTGTCCCTGAACTCAAGGCTAAGTATAATATAATTATCTTAACCATTTCTTAGTTGAGCTTCTTGTTGACTCCAGAGCATCTTTTCTAAGAGATGGTGCCCAGAACCGAGCTGCAAACCTTATTACATCTGTTTCCCACAAGTCCATGCCTCTTTTACAGAGTCAACAGAGTCACCTTAGGAGCAATTGATTGACATGTAGTCATTCAGTCTTTAAACTACAAGTACGTCCAGGTCCTCCTCATCAAACAATTACCCCTAGCTTTACTCCTCCCAAGACATATGTTCCATACTGATTATTTTTACTAAAATTTATTACATTTAACTGTATTTGACAAATTAATTCCCAATGTTATGGTCTGGGGATCCCTGACCACCGACTGGCCCCTGACTGATAACTTCTCAGTCTAGTAAAGGAAAAACATATATAAAAACAAACAAATAATAAGTATGAGCAGTTTGGACTTCTAGTGTGGATACTCCTACACCCTGCCTAGCACAACTAGAAGTAGCCGTGGGCCCGACTAACTTGCCTGAAGGGGCACGAGCACAGCCGGAGAAGTAGCTAACCTACCAAGGGAAATAGAGCCCCTGTCTAGCTTCACGTTTACGAAGGAGAGGCAGATACAGAACAAGCCCCCCACGGATGTCCAGACGCGGACTAACGGTGAACATGAGTAACGCAAAAGTATAGGGAGAAAATAAACGTGAAACACAGAATAACTGAACTAAGCAAGGGACAGGAAAAAACAGAACTGAGTATCACACATTATAAAAACCCCTACCAAAAAAAATTCCAAACCTCCAAACAGAAAAAATACCTAGTGCTCACTGCGCCCGGAACACTATGTCTGGATAGGAGCTCAATACTTAGCGAACCAGTCCTGTGTGAATAGGAGCAAGAAACTGGATGGGCCGGGATGCAGATGGTAGCAGCTTCAGACAACAGACCATTACAGGAGAACAGGAACAGACGTTTAAGACCGGCATCAGATAGCATGTGCAACAGCCTTATGCAGTAAAGAGAAGGCCTCGCCCACGGCCTGTAAAGTATTCAGCACTGCAGAGAATTTAACCTCTTCAGAGGCCAAGACACACCCGGCACTGATCCACCAGGCAACTCTCCACGTGATCCACGCCCGAGTGCCAGAGCAGAAACAGCATGTCTGGTGTGAATATTCCCCTGCCGTGCATCAGGTGATTCACGCGCTGAATGCCATCCGGACACTCCGCGCCTGAACCGAACAGGCCGAGACTGCTGAGACCGGGTCATAACACCCAAACACTCAGCCTGCTTTTCAAATCGATACTGTTTTGTGATATTATATCACAAAGTGATATTCTATGTGTCGTAGAGTTTTTACTGTTTCACAATATATTGTGAAATTGTACTAAATCTGTATTATGAGAAATTAGAATACTTATCAAAAAGTATATAGACTATGTATACTGTATACTCCTCACCATTCAAACTGCAACATCAAGATATACACACATTCTTACATGCCGTGGTGTTCTATCAATTATTATTAATGGTTATTCATGGGTGTCTGAGGAATATTATACATGCTGAATATGATTGGGAATGCAATTCATCAAGATTGGCAGCTCAAGTACAAACATGTGGCCTGGGGTTGTTTGGTTGCCAAACAGCTCCTGGAACACTTTAGAGGAACTGCCATATCACAGGTTGCATGACCTTATCAATGTAAGCTTTAGTGTACCTGAAATGAAGTCTAGAGGAGTCTGGCTACCATAAATTATCATGACGCTCCATGCCATAATCCCAGGAGTAGGACTGATCCCACAATCCCTTGTGAATACCTCTTCATGATGTTGCCCATATGACATGAAGCTATAATTGCATCAGAGAAGAGAATGGACTTCCATTCCAACCTCCACTGAAGTCTTAATATGCCACATAACAGCCTGCCAAGGGGGTACCGTGAGGTCAATGGATCACCTATAATTAAATATCTGTTTTATAGCCCAATGTGCTGCAAAAAAATTCTGATGGTTTGTGTTGACACTGTTCACCACCCTGGGCTTTTGATGTTTAATGCAACTTGCAGTACAGAAAGAATCACTAGGAGCCATTCTTCCAATCTGGCCATGCAGGAGTTCCTCTCCATGTACCTCTGGCTGCCATTCATGGGATTACATGGTACACCTATGTTTTTACAGCATTTAAGAAAATCACTGCTGCTATTTTAAACACTTCAGTCACTAGAAAGAAAATATAATAATGTATTAGTAATCTGGAACGTCGATAACTTGGACATAGGCTATATTAAAGATAAGAAGCTTAAGTCATATAAGCCGAGCATTTACTATAATAAAAGTAGCTCAATGTCCTAAAATGTTTAAATGTCAATCAAAGCAAAGCATATCTTCATTCCATAGAAGGTAATTACCTATTTAGCCAAATGACATCTATTAGGTATGAAGATATTAGAGGTGTAAAAACCATAAAGTTAGATTTTGTACTAAAAGAATACTTTTGCAAAATCGCAATACGTCTTCAATGTTTAGTGTAAAATTTTTTGATAATATCCAACAAATGGTAAATAACACAATTTAAAAGGTTACTCCAGCCCCAAACATATTTTCAAACTAGTAACGTATCCACAGAATGTTATCCATGGGGTCTGACAACCGGACCCCACACATATCAATTGTTCTGGCCGCCCCTAGGTGATGGGCGCTGCTGTAGTGGACAGGGAGTGCATGCACACTGCAGTGATGGTAATATAATATTTCAAATCTTATTCATATACTATCCCCTTACCCGTGTTTCTTGGCTTTCATGCAGTTCAGATAACTTTTTAAGGGCGTTCACTTATGTCTTCAAAATCTATAAGTAAGCCAATACCTTAAAGGGAGTCTGTCATTGCCTAAATCATTTTTTAACTATATCTTCAAATAGCCTATAGAAAGTCTATTCTAGGTATTCAAGTCATTCTTTGTTCCTTGCAGTAGTTTTTGTAAAAATATGGTTTCTTGATATGCAAATTAATCTTCAATGAGGTTAGGGGGCGTTATCCCTGTGCCCTGAGCGAGTCATCATCCACCTCCATTACTCAACGCCCCCTACTAGAAAGATGATCCCTCGTCTTCACCGCTTCTAGAGCAGCTAGTGACATCGGTGCAATCAAAATCATGGGTTTGAGCTGAACGTACAGCGCAAGCGCGACATTTTGTAATGTGAATAGCTGCTCTGGAAGCAGTAAATAGCTCCTATACAGGCTTTGAAGAAAATATTTTTTATTTATATGATTTATATTTTATCATATCTGCATACCATAATACATAGAACGTTTACTTTTCGGCAGTATATGAGATCTGAGTTGCCTTGCTGTTAGTAATGGTATAGATATAATTTCGTATATGGATTTTCATACGCATAGACACAATAAGAACAATATCCTCTTTAGCGTTAAGAATTTTTCCAAGCTTTCTTTAAAGCATATTAAATGTTGATATCAATTGCTGTTCCCTAACTCTGAATTTGACACTCTCCTACTAGAACGACTATTGCAAGCTATTTACTTTACATTTAGAAAATTATAATGTTTTAATGGGAGGCATTATTTAAGACATTATAATTGTTACAATAGATGCAGAATTCCTGCCAGCAAAGCAGTTACTATTTATGAAGTAGTATATACTTAAAGCAATTGAATGGAAAAAAGCATACAGGAATTAAGTGTGGAGAAAGATAATTATTATATTTTAATCAGGTACTCTATTATTAATTACAAAAAGGTATTGCACATTTCTTGATTAGGAGCTTTTACACTCATGTTGTGTTATTTAGAAATAAGGCTGCTTAAGAACCCAAGTTCCTGCCCTCCCAAATGCAGCAAATTTCATCAAAGTAAAACATTTAAAGTGCTTGTGTTAGCTATTCTCATAATACACACCATTGTGAACATCTCATTCCAGAACCATGGGAGTTAACCCTTAGTAACTGGTCTTGTTTTTTTTGTTTAATATTATTACTTTGCTATCAAATGTGTATATTATTATTTTTACTAAATTAAACATCCTTCTTGTAATACATTTTTTATCACTTTCCAAGACCCATAACTTAGTTATTTTTGTAAACAAAATTGTATGAGAGCATATATATATATATATATATATATATATATATATATATATATATATATATATATATATATATAATTTATTTATTTTTCTCCAAAAAACCTGACATTTTTATTGATGCCGTTTTGGGGAATGTAATTTTTGCTTTATAATAAAGTTTCTAAAAGATAATTCAAGCACTGTTTTTGCTAAGGTCACTGTGGATGTAGCAATATTCAATCCATGTGTTTTTTTTATTATATGTTAAATATTTTTGAATAAGGATAAATATATTACAATTATTTAAAGTGGTTTTTCTTTATACTAGTTTAGACCCTTCATAAGGTTGATGAAGCATAGAGGAAGAAATCCTCTCTCTTCAAAAGGTTTTAACTGCATGCAATGGTCACTATTAATTGCAACAATTGTCTTGTATTAGCAGTTTTTGAAGTACACAGTGAAGCACCCACTTCAGACCCCACACTATGTCATGAGAAAACTCTATGTATCTTTAGGGTCCATTCACGCAGAGGAGAATGGTGAGGAATTTGGTGTGGAATTTCAGCGTTAAAAAAGCGCCTCCCATTGACTTCAATGGGTTCCTTTTTCGGCTAGCAAAGTCATTGGGAGGCTTTTTTTCAGTACTGAAATTCCACACCAAATTCCTCACCATTTTCCTCCATGTGAATGGACCCTTGCATTGGTAATTTGGGTGGTTCTGTCAGCGCCTAGTATTCCTTTAAAGCATATATTTTTATGTTTGCTCTGATTTTCTTGGTCTTCAATGAGAGTTAATGCTTTTATTGAATAGTCTGCATGTTGTGAGAATTTGGAGAACATCGTATTAGAGTAAGATGTAAGGTCATAACAGATAGATACAAGGTTTCCAGATTGCTGGACCTCAGTACTTATAGCTCAGAAAGCACTGGTTGCATAGCAGATGTAAGTGTTTTATGCAAAAAGGCCTTGGTGATGAGAATGGGTGGTGGCTCACTCGTTTCTAAGTCAACCTCAGTGTCATTTGGAGTGTCAACTTCTGCAGATAAATCCTGCATTTAGAGAGAATGAGCCAGCATCTTTTTTATTCAGATATTTCTGCAAATAACTGTGGGGTCTCAGAGGCTTGGTGATGTTGGGTGTTTCACTCCCCTTAGAATTCCCTATTTTCACCATCTCAGTAGAAGTGTAGTACTGTCAGGCTGTTTCCTGGGCACTTCTGAAAATCTACCAGGTCATCTGGATAGTTGACTAATAGTGTGCAAGCTATGATGCGATGGCTGGGAGAGATAGTGAGACGGGAGTGGTTATGGGTTGCCTGTCCCAACTTTAAAAGGTGTGGAAGGTGGCTTAAGCACCTTGCAGGAGTGGCTGATAAGAGATGTCAGAGCAACATAGGTAGTGGTAGCAGCTCAGTTTAGATTGGATTGTCGGGTAAAGTTGAAGAGCTCATGTTCATGCGACTGATCCCTTGGCTGGCTAGTCACACCCTCTCATCCCATCTGAATTAGGAGCACGCTCAAAACCCATGCCACTGTGCACCACCACTATGAAGCCCTATAGTGAGGACACCTTGATAATTTCAGTAGGCTTTCCAGAAATAGAAGTCTTGTAAACCAATGTATTGTGAGTTACTCATAACACAGTAAGTGTTCCTTGCCCATATGTATAAATAACAATTTTCTACTGTTACTCTTTATATTTTGAGGTGCAATAAATAAAATATCTGAAATGCAATAGTTCAAACCTGATCACTTAAGATTTTATGTAAATTGAGGCTCCTTGCCATGTGACTAAAGGGTAACAGTAATATCTGCTGAAACTGGGCAAGCCCTTCAACTGTTTGGACAAGAGTACTATTAAGAAACTGAGATAAAGTAAAATCTTGACAAATATAAATAGCCATGTTTTGCAAAGAAAGTAGATTATCCTACCATACAGCAACTGTGTCTGAACTCCTTCCTTGGAAATATTGATTCCCAGGCATCATTACTGTGAATAAATGTAAATGCACACAATCAGGATTTGCATGCAGAAGATCTGCACTGAAATGCTCATGCATATATACAGAAGTTTGTACAGAAATTCTTCAACAACTGGTGTGGATTTTGATGTGGATCTTCATACAATACATGCTGATTTTTGGTGTGGGTTTCGACATGCAGATTTTTAAGTCATTTTTTAAAATGAAAGAAAAAAATCATGGTGCAAATTTTTAAACCCATCTATTATGTCAATTACAGTGTGGTAATAAATATACATTGTGTACCCTAAGGATCCTGGGATTATAAAGTTTGCACATACCACAGCACTTTCTAATAATTGCGCTCGACAATACCAATATGCTAGACAACCTTTGGCAGGCTGCAGTCTAGAGCACAACCACTGGCTGGCCACAAACATAGATATATTTCTAACACCAATATCTCAAAAGGCTTTCTTTTGAAAAGCTGGATATTTAGCGATAACAAAAATGTCAAGATTGCCCCGAAAAGTTGTCAATAACACTTTTAAGTGTTAGTAGTATAATACATGTCCAAAAAGGGCCATTGATATGTGTTGGTTATTGACCAACACATATCAACTGACTGAGAATAACTGATGTTATATCAATGTCATTGGCTGGGGCGTAGTGGTCGGGAGGGTTAATGTTTGTAACTGAAAATAGGCCAATGACGTAGTTGCCACAAGTCAGCTTCTGAAATATATGATCTGTCAGATCTGTCCAGGTTAACTTTTACTACCGATAATGTGAAGTGCAAGTTTTTAGGTGTAACAAAAGCTCAGCCACAGAGCAATAGACCAAACAAACCTAAAGGCATGGACTGTCAAGTGCTAAAGTTAGTGGCATGTAAAAGTGCCTCTGGAAGTGATATTTGTGAGTGCTACATCACTATCTCATATGTTATGGCAGGGAGGCACTTCAGTAGTCAAGGACGTACAGATGTGACATTTCTTAGCTACTACAGTAATCAGATATATCGTGAGATGTCTAATTCAAAATGCACAATATAGAATCTGGTAATAGAGTGTAAAATAGCTGAATTACCTGAAACTTTACGCAGACAGCAGGTGTAGCACAGAGATTATAGGTTATGTACAATATGGGATCTTTCCTTCCTATGTAAAAATGTGACCTATACAATTCTTCTAGTCCATGAAAGGAGTAATGCTATAAAGGTTGGATTTTTCACGGTTATGCACAATCATATGAAAATTAGAAATGCAAAATGTATTTATAGTAAAGGGGTTCAGCTCGTGTATGCTAAATACAGGAATGTGCAAGAGAAGACGAAAAGGAGCATACACAATAAGAGAAGATCAAGCCTGAAAATGTATGAACATACTGTATAAAATATATAAATTTTATTTTACAGAAAGAAAGGCTAAAATAATTTAAAAACATACCAAACATGGACCATTCGAGATTGGTTACAAATAATTTCCACCAAGAAATTAGAAAAACTGAGTTACCATGGCCAATATACTAATAGACCAATATGCATTCCATATACAGTCCTATGAAAAAGTTTGGGCACCCCTATTAATCTTAATCATTTTTAGTTCTAAATATTTTGGTGTTTGCAACAGCCATTTCAGTTTGATATATCTAATAACTGATGGACACAGTAATATTTCAGGATTGAAATGAGGTTTATTGTACTAACAGAAAACGTGCAATATACATTAAACCAAAATTTGACCAGTGAAAAAGTATGGGCACCTCAACAGAAAAGTGACATTAATATTTAGTAGATCCTCCTTTTGCAAAGATAACAGCCTCTAGTCGCTTCCTGTAGCTTTTAATCAGTTCCTGGATCCGGATGAAGGTATTTTGGACCATTACTCTTTACAAAACAATTCAAGTTCAGTTAAGTTTGATGGTCGCCGAGCATGGACAACCCGCTTCAAATCATCCCACAGATGTTCAATGATATTCAGGTCTGGAGACTGGGATGGCCATTCCAGAACATTGTAATTGTTCCTCTGCATGAATGCCTGAGTCGATTTGGAGCGGTGTTTTGGATCATTGTCTTGCTGAAATATCCATCCCCGGCGTAACTTCAACTTCATCACTGATTCTTGAATATTATTCTCAAGAATCTGCTGATACTGAGTGGAATCCATGCGATCCTCAACTTTAACAAGATTCCCGGTGCCGGCATTGGTCACATAGCCCCAAAGCATAATGGAACCTCCACCAAATTTTACAATGGGTAGCAAGTGTTTTTCTTGGAATGCTGTTTTTTTTGGACGCCATGCATAACGCCTTTTTATATGACCAAACAAATCAATCTTTGTTTCATCAGTCCACAGGACCTTCTTCCAAAATGAAGCTGGCTTGTCCAAATGTGCTTTTGTATACCTCAGGCAACTCTGTTTGTGGCGTGCTTGCAGAAACGGCTTCTTTCTTATCACTCTCTGATACAGCTTCTCCTTGTGCAAAGTGTGCTGTATTGTTGACCGATGCACAGTGACACCATCTGCAGCAAGATGATGCTGCAGCTCTTTGGAGGTGGTCTGTGGATTGTCCTTGACTGTTCTCACCATTCTTCTTCTCTGCCTTTCTGATATTTTTCTTGGCCTGCCACTTCTGGGCTTAACAAGAACTGTCCCTGTGGTCTTCCATTTCCTTACTATGTTCCTCACAGTGGAAACTGACAGGTTAAATCTCTGAGACAACTTTTTGTATCCTTCCCCTGAACAACTATGTTGAACAATCTTTGTTTTCAGATCATTTAAGAGCGGGCTGTCCATGCTCGGCGAACATCAAACTTAACTGAACTTGAATTGTTCTGTAAAGAGGAATGGTCCAAAATACCTTCATCCAGGATCCAGGAACTGATTAAAAGCTACAGGAAGCGACTAGAGGCTGTTATCTGTGCAAAAGGAGGATCTACTAAATATTTATGTCACTTTTCTGTTGGGGTGCCTATACTTTTGCACCGGTCAAATTTTGGTTTAATGCATATTGCACATATTCTGTTAGTACAATAAACCTCATTTCAATCCTGAAATATTACTGTGTCCATCAGTTATTAGATATATCAAACTGAAATGGCTGCTGCAAACACCAAAATATTTAGAACTAAAAATGATTAAGATTAATAGGGGTGCCCAAACTTTTTCATAGGACTGTATATGCCATGGTATATATATATATATATATATATATATATATATATATATATATATATAATATATATATTTTTAAAGATTAGTTATATCTTATATTGAATGGACCATTCTGCTTTGTTTTTAAGTGATTTTAACTAGAGATGAGCGAGTAGTACTCAATCGAATACCACTCGCTATTTGAATGTAAAAGTTCGATGCAGAACCAGCATTGATTGGCCGAATGCTATACAGTCGGCCAATCAATGCTGGTTCTTCTCCTAACTTTAGAAGTCTTCTCCGTGCTGGTTCTGCCAGAGAAGGCGGAGTCTAAGATCAGTCCACAGCAGTCTCCATTCCGATCCGAGCTTAGATTCCGCCTCCTCACAGACGAGCCTCCGGCAGAGCCATCGTTGATTGGCCGAATGCTGTACTCTGTATGGCATTCGGCCAATCAATGCTGGTCAATGCATTCCTATGGGAAAAAGTCAGCTCCAGTATATCGCAAGCTGACAGGGATCCCGACGTAGTACAGTGACTTGGGCATGTTAGATGCCTCCAGACATGCTTCCCCTGCTGTCCCAGCTGAATTCCAGGGTGTTGGCATCATTTCCTGGGGTGTCATAGTGAACTTGGTGACCCTCCTGAGTCGAATAGTGGTTTCCGCCTAAACGAGTATTTATTCCCCATAGACTATAATGGGGTTCGATGTTCGATCAAATAGTCGAGTATTGAGGGGCTATTCAAAACGAACTTCGAACATTTCACTGTTCACTCATCTCTAGTAATGATTTTATTTATGTAGGTCATTAAAGAGTGGGCAAAACATGGCATAAAACTAGGACTGGCTAAAAAGTTATGGATCATGTCTAGAAAATTAGCAGCCTTAAAATCTTGATATAGTATACATTTAAAACAAAAGTGAAGGTGAAAATACCAGTCATATGTTGCAATGACAAATTTCAGCTTTTACAGAAAGTGTTATGACTGGCATGAACGATTTTGGCATTTGCTGAACTGCTATCATTTTAAAAGTAAGGTTTCAAGAAACAAAGCCGCTGGGATTAAAAAAAAATGGAACAAACTTAGCCTTAGGCATTCAGTGTTATGATTTATTGTGCAATTATTACAATTTAAGGGAAAAAAGTGTATAAGTGAGAAATAGTCATTTCTCAATTTTATTAAAGAGCATATAACTGACTTTCATATTACAAAACATCAGATAACATGAAGAAATCTCCTCCAATATTGTTTTTAAATAAATAGCACTTTTTATCCTCATTTCAGCACAACAACATATATATGTACAAAGATATATTCACCCCAGTCCACATATAAGAGCTATTTATTTCTGTGTGTGAGACTAAGCTCACATTAGAGTTGATTGCCCATTCATCTGGTCCATCGGAGTACAAGATCAATGGACAGGTGGACTGTAAAAATGACAATTAGAGCCCAGTGGAACCCAATGACTTTATTGGGGTCCGTCAGGTGTCTGTTGTTTTATAACTGATACAGGACTTTTTTGAACACTGATTTCAGTCGGACATTGTAATGGAGTCTCCAACGCAAATGTGAACATTACCAGAAACATTTTAAAAGTCCATGTTTGTTCAGCACACCACATAGGGTAGAAGAGACATGGCCCCACGCCATGCAGCGCTTTAGGAGACTCGCCCCCTTCTTCAGGTAATATTTGTGTTATAAGGAGAATTTGAGCGCTGTATATACAGCAATCGAGATGGCAGGGGAGGTAATAAATCTTCCCTGCCATCTCTCTGGGAGTTCCGGCTGAACTTACAGCTGGCTCCCAGGTTCAGTAGCTGCACAATCTCCGTGCAGCTACTGTGTTCTGACTGGACATACCGATACATCCTGTCAGAACTAGGCAACCACTTCCCAGACGTATATAGTCTATGGGCGGTTCGGAAGTGGTTAAGCTGATTTTCATTTGGAACTAATAAAAAACAATGTATAATGTTATGGTAACATTTGTAATAAGTCATAAATGTCACATGATGTTAAGAAACTGGGGGTATTACTCCTCCCTCAGTGTCATGACTGGGCAGTAAGGAATGACCCCTCTGACAGTACAGTGCTATGGACTCTACTGTCAGAACCACACCAGGTTATTAATAAGTCCTCACAGACTGTCAAAAATGCCCTTCTGACACTGAAGAGCTGCAGTAACGGCACCGATAGCTATTCAGCGGGGGCACATTATGGTAAAGTCGTGCGCTGAATTGAGAGCACTGTAAGCTTTCTAGCGTTATATAAAAACAGATGGTTGAGGACCTGAAAGGTCCTCTTTAAGCCCTTGTATATGCTCTGGAAAAATTCCCATCGTGTTTCCATTTTCCCTTAGGGGGTTTTGTACTGTTTTCAGCATTCTAGATTGTTCTATCTTACAAGTATTTCAACACTGCGAGAACAATTTCAAGCAGATTTCACAGTGTAAAGCACACTTTAGAAGCAAAGGTTCATAGTTCCAACCACTGCTTCATCAAACAGATTTTTATTATTAATAATGCATCTGTAGTTTTAAAGTTATGGTTATAGAGCTTGTTTGATCACTAATCATAGTAATTTTAATTAATTACTGGGGCCTCCACCGATCATTAGACTGGAGCACAGGCAGAATGCCATCTCATTCAATGCCTAGGGGACTGGCAAAGATATCTAAGTACTATATGTAGCTGTCTCTGTCAGTTCCATCGGAATTGACTTGAGCTCCAACACATATGTGTGACAATTGCTTCCTTCAAGTAGCCCTCTTTTCATGACCAGTGGAGGTCCCCCATGATCAGACATTTAGTACCTGTCCTGCAGATAGAGAAAACGTTTTTAGTCTGGGATAGTCCCTTGAAGTTTGATAGGGAAGGCAGAAAACCTAATAGTTGATGGTGTCTTCTAGGGAAGAAACACGTACTCTGTAGTCATCCATATGAAATTGCAGCCAGCCATCATTGATTTATGTGGCTGTCATATTAAGGCTCTGTACAACTCAGCACTTGTTGGGATGTGGTTTCCATTAGTATAAAGCTTCCGTATTATATATTCCCATGATCATCATTGTAAATGTATATCAATGTCTACTTTAGTGCCCTTCCAATATCACGAGTAGAATGTAGAGCAAGTCTAAAGAAAGCAATTGAAAGCTGGATGGAATGAACAATCAAAAACTCAAAATCAACACTAAGATGTTGTGGACGTGCTATACAATATAACAAATCACTAATTACAGAATGACAATTAACCAGTGAAAAGAATAAAGTATTACAGGTGACAGTAAACCATAAGTTTGCCATAGTAAAAAATTCAAACAAATGTCTTCTACTTGAGCAATATGTTTTACGTCTCTGTCCTCATCGAATAAGAATATAATCCAATGCATTCATCTCACATTTTCCACAATTATACTAATTAAGCGATATCATTTTGTTCATTTGTTTTGTGATTTATGGTTTACACTTCTAAATCTGTGTTAACAAAAAATAGACATTTTAATTTTACATCATTCTGGTAATTCTGAGGCTTGAGAAAGCGCACATAGCTGCGCGAAACGGCTGTTGCCTACTTGCCTATATGCTTCTTTCCCTCCCTGCACTACTTGTTTTTAAACTACATTGTTACTTCAATAAAAGATTATTTTATGAAGACGAGCCTGGATGTGGGTGAGTGCCCTTCCTAATTTTTCTACATTTTTCTACTTTGCTCATAATGCTTTTTTGGTCGCTGAGCACCCCCACGGCGCTCTATACATAGAGTTGTGATCCTCACGTTTACCTTCTATTTATTGGGACTTTAATTGATGTTTTCCTCAGTGCCATCCTATATTTTTCTTCTTTTTTGTTTTTTTCATTCTGGTAATTGACTAGTTCAGTCTTAAATTACCTTAGATGATTTAATATGCCACCAGCACTAAAATATCAGGATCTACGCCAGGTTATTAATAAGTGATAAAACTTTATGAAAAAATGATCTGTTATAAAGTATTCATTAGATCATATTTTGTTTTGGTGAAGAAAAAGTAGACAAAATGTGATTAGGATTAAAAAAGAAAAAAACTGTGTGGTGCTTTTTCAATTTTAATAGATCACCCTCATATACCACATGGTATTATAGAAGCATTCTTATGCTGTATGTATATTAAGGGGGTCTTTTGAAAAATCTGTTTAAGGACAAGGCCCCACATAGTGGGTTGCAGCGAAACAGTGGGAAAACCTGTGACAGAAACGCATCGTAGACTCTCTGCATCAACTATACCTATAGGGAAACCGCCAGTGTTTCTGTAGGTATATTTGACATGCAGCAACGGCTTTGGAAATTGCAGCATTATCGCAATGTGCGGAATACAGAATGCAAAATATTTGGATCATAGGATTTACAGTATTGCGAGATCTTATGAATATGAGCCACATCCCTTTTCTCTCAATGAGATTATACTTATTTACTACTCATTTTGCTACTCTACATACCCAAGTATAAAGCATTCTGGAGTGCATTGGTATTATAGATTTAGGTAAAAAGAGGTGGTTTAAAATATATATTTTATTCTTTTATTTTTTTTTAACTTTTTGCAGTATTTTGTAAAATACATTGACTTCTATTAGAGGCTGTCTATCACAATACATAATTGAAACTCAGGTTTAGAATTTTGAATAGGCTTTATAATCTCGGGGTAACAGCTTGATGCTGCTAAATGTTGCTCCAGAAAACTGTCATCTGAGCAACATGGTCTTCTACTGCTACTGATTTTTCTATGCTTCAGCTCCTCGACCTCTTCTTCCTTGTCCTGTCGCGTCTTCTTCAAAAAGTGCTGACTGTGCATGTCCATCGCCATTTTCCTGTGGCTGAACTGGAGAGGCCACATGAAAATGGCCAATGGACATGTGCAGTGGGTGCAGTCAGCCATTTTACTTTGGCCGAACAGGAAAGAAGAGACGGAGGCAGTGAGCAAGAAGATGGCGGTGCTGGGTAGTTTTCTCGCAGAACAGTTCTGACAGCAAGTATTCAGGTTGTAGTTAGACCCATATATTACAAAGAGTGGCACTATTGAATGCAGACTTTTGGAACTCTAAGGGTATGTTCACACGAAGGTTTTTGTCAGCAGATTTTGACGCGGAATCCGCCTTTGACTTCATTGGGAGCCTCTCACTTGTTTTTCCCTCTAACTAGTAGCAGAAAAAAGAAGCAACATGCACTATCACGCCGCGGATTCCACGGCTGACTCAACCTCAGTGTCCGTAGCATGAGCCTCCCTCCAGAT
Source organism: Leptodactylus fuscus (assembly GCF_031893055.1). Classification (NCBI taxonomy): domain Eukaryota; kingdom Metazoa; phylum Chordata; class Amphibia; order Anura; family Leptodactylidae; genus Leptodactylus; species Leptodactylus fuscus. The sequence goes on from NC_134265.1 coordinate 165,929,032, forward strand.
TAGGCCTATTCATTCGGGCCTAATCCGAAGCGGAATGCTGCAAAGGGATGCCGGTGCACTGCATCGGCATTCCGTCGCGGCTAACCACGCAGTATGTTCACACCCAGAATCCATTTTTCACCCTGTGAACATACCCTTAGTCCACAGAGTATTTTGGAATCTGCATCATAACAGCTCTTATGCTTTATTGTGTTCAAATGATATATTACTCTATATAATTCACAATGAACGCTGACATAAGTCTATAGAAAAGATTGGATTTATATAAGCATCTAAATTCAAACTTTAAACAAATTACAGCACGCTGAATGTCATTTACCGTTAAAAAACACTTAAAAAAGCTAGTGCTATGTCACTTCCTTATTTTACGGTGAAACATTGTCATAAATTTAGCCCATTGTTTTCTACTTAAGTGAAGTGGAAAAGTCGATACAGTTGTTGTACCATTATATGGCCCAATTTAACTTGAGTAAAGTTTCACTAGGAGAATTTATCTAGCTGGGCTTTTAGTTATTATATTCATAAATTGATTTGCTCAATTTGCATTATATAAATGTTCTTATGACACTGTTTCAGCTCTGTGAAGTACACAAGCTTTCTGTCATGTAATGGCTTTTATATTGATTGATCAAAAGGATACAATTTTCTCATGAATAACAAAGCATGCTTCCATTTTAGTGCCACTGCCAAATTCATGCTTGTGAGGCATAGAATCAGTTTCATCGAGAACTTTTTACACTTGAACAAGGTTTACAGTATATTTGGTGTTGAAGTTTTTAAAATATTAGTTTTTAATTTAACTTTTTATTAATCTAAGATTTATTACATCTTAAAACTCGTCTTCACCAGATATGAAATGAAATTTTTTTTTGAGAGAAGTCCTCAGTAGTTGATACCTTTTTTAATGGCTAACTTAAACAAAAATTTGATGACATATCGAGCTTTCGGGACTACTATAAAGGTCCCTTCATCAGGATGGTATCACACAATTTCTGAAGGTAGGCATATATATACAGGAATGGAATGTTAGATGCTAAATAGATGGAAAACGGAACATGTAAATACACAGTTTAAAAAAAAACCAGATACTGTATATCAGTTCACAGGAAAAGCTCTCTGGGTTTATTGCTTCTTTGATCAGTGATGTGGTGTCTAGTTGTTGTAAAACATCATAAAAACCTGTGCCTGCTTTAACCCCCTTTAGAGAGTGTTGAAGGTCATCATAAGTTTAATCTCCCATATGCAGCGATCCTTTCTGTTTCTGAAATTTCCTCTTAGTATCAGGATCTTCATATCCTTGGTGATATTATGATTTTCATTGCAGAAGTGTTTTGGCACAGGGAGGTCCATTCTCTGTTCTCTAATCGTATGTCTGTGTGAGTTCATCCTCGTCCTAAGTGACTGTCCTGTCTCACCTACATACAGGCCCCCAGAACACTTGGTACACATTATTAAATACACCAGATAGTGAAATAAGTCTGTGGCTTTAGCTTGATAAAGATTTTTTAATACTATATGGTGATAATTCTGTCTATTATTTGTGTATGTGAATCGCACAAATAAAATATAGAGATGAGCGAACAGTAAAATGTTCGAGGTTCGATATTCGTTTCGAGTAGCCCCTCAATATTCGACTACTCAAATCGAATATTGAACCCTATTATAGTCTATGGGGGGGAAATGCTTGTTTCAGGGGTAGGCAACATTCGATCAAATTATACTTACCAAGTCCACGAGTGAGGGTCGGGCTGGACCCTCCGAGAAGTCTTCTCCGTGCAGCATCCCTGCGGCATCTTCCAGCTCTGAATTTACTCTGCCAGGCATCGGGCCTGGGCAGAGCTGACTGCGCATGTCCGCACTACAAGCCCGATGCCTGGCAGAGTGAATTCAGAGCCGGAAGACGCCACGGGGAAGCTGCACGGAGAAGACTTCTAAAGGTAGGAGAAGAACCAGCGTTGATTGGCCGACTGTATAGCATTTGGCCAATTAATGCTGGTTCTGCATCGAACTTTTCCATTCGAATAGCGAGTGGTACTCGATTGAGTACGAGTATTTCGAATACCATAGTATTCGATCGAATACCTACTCGATCGAATACTACTCACTCATCTCTAATAAAATACTCTTACGTGTTATTAATCACTACATGATAGAAGAAGATATTAGAATTTTATTTACTTGTATTTTTCTCTTAATGTGCCCATGTATTAGAGTGATTTTGATACTTTTTTCTTACACAAAGGAAAGATGTGTCACCTTATCAGCAGCATGAATCTGCTAAACATACTTTTGGAGAGAATGTGATTTTTGTGTCAGCATTGTTTTAAGAATTGTGAAGCAGTTGCTAAATGTAGGATTGGAGTGGAAAAAAATAATTTACTTTGTTAAAAATATCTGAAATTACTGTAAAGGAAAAATAATGTCATCTGTACTATCCAAAGTTAACTTAGAGCAATCACATGATAACGTTCATTATGTATAATTTCTTAGTACTGCATATTCTTTAAAAAGCGAAGTTGGAAAAATATCAATTCTTATTCTGGCTGGTACACAGATATAATATAGAACCGGAACCCAAGATTAAATTTAACAGCTTTAACAATAGTCAGGACTTTGGCTTGACCATTCCAAAACTTTACGTTTATTTAATCCTTTGTGACCAACATGATCTTTCTTGCTTGACCACTCCCAGGAAGGGTAATAATGGTCTTTTTGTATTTGCTCCATTTGTGCACAATCTGTCTGACCATATCAGCAATTGAAAACACCTAACAATAATATCACTTTCAAACTATCTTCCAATTCTAAGGGTTTACATACTTTTGTCATTAATGGATATGCTATATTGGCTCATTTTCTTCTATAAATAAATTACCAAGTGTAATAGTCTGTACTCATGAGTTTGATTTCGCTTTCTTTATCAACTTTTAGGACTTGTGTGAAAATCTGATGTAGTTTACATCAAATCTATACAGAAATCTAAAAAAAAATCTGGATGGTTCACAAACCTTCAAGCATGAATGTCATAATATTCAGCCAATTAAAGATAATACAGAGTTAGTCTGATGTTAGGGCACGCAGTCACATGGATTGACCTTGTCCCCATGTTGATGGGCAAGTATTACGATAACCAGGTTTGCAACCAGAGTGTGGTGTCACCACTAGATAGAGAAGTTTCAAGAGAAGTTTCATTCAGAGAGCTATGGGACCAGGGCTACCTGCTGTGTTTGATCTGGAGTGAGCCCACTGTCACAAGGAAGGAACCAGTACAGGTTTCTGGATATAAGATCATGACTCTCATTATTGCTGATACACTCCAAATGACACTACTATATTGTAATAGTGCATTGGCAAATACTGTTCAGACTAGTTTAGTTGTGTAATTATACTATAAAATACTATACTATACTGCTCTATATTTATCAGTTTGGTCCAGGGAAATTTATGACTTGAGATATTCCGATTGCTTTCAAAACTTTGGCCCTAGAGAATTGTTAACAGTGAATATAGAGGCAAGGTATAATTTGCTCAGTTAAGAATGAATTGAAAATTCAATTTTTCTGTACCTTTTATTTTCTACAACGTGTCAATAAAATTAACCAGCATCTGATTCATTTTTTTGGTACTGTAAGGCAAAGAATTTTTTTTTTCCACTATATTTTCACAGAAGCTATAAACACTGTTTCCACAGTGGAGCCTTACGCAGGGTTCACACCAGTGTTCGGTACTCCGTATTAGGTTTCCAAGTCTGGCTGTGAGCAAAATTGGTTTTTAAATCGGACACAGAGTCGGACATTCAGTACTCTGTGTCCGATTTAAAAACCAATTTTGCAATTTTGCAAAGTTTCGCCACGGACAGCATAAAACGCTCACTGGCACTCACGGCCAGACACTTTTCAAACCCATTCAAATGAATGGGTTTAAAAGTTGCCTGCAGGTTTCCCTCTCCTGCCCTGTTGAACGGAGTCCCGGGCGCAGATGTGAACGAGCCCTATGCCTAAAGGTTCCCTGTTTTTTTTTTCATCTGGGATATATTTTGTTTTCTCCATGTATAGACAGTTATCAGTTTTAGGGCATCATTTTTGTTGAAGTCTTCATACTGGAAAGTAAAAATGAAAGACCTTGTTATTCCCTGTATAGGATCCTCTCCAAAAGCTGCACGTGTATACGCAACTAAATTTTATTTTGTTAGGAAGGAAATACAATGGGTGTTCAATAATTTATCTACCTCAGTATGGATTATCAGTGTTAGGGGTGGTGTACATGGAGGAATTTGGAGCAGATTGTGAGACAGATTCAGAAAGGTAGGTTAAGAAATGTTTAGACATTAAACATACTGAAGTAGCAGTTCAGTCTGATGAAAGCTCTAGAAGTGACAGGATTGTGCAAAGCTATAAAAAATGAGGGCTGTGGAGCTTTACTACGTAATTAGATTCCTTACAAAAGAAAAAAAAAAGAAGCCTAAACAAATCTATGAAAGGCTAATTGCTGTATATGGTGATAATTTCTGTATATGGTGATTATGCACCTTCCTACTACCAAGTAATGTTTTGGACCAAGCAGTTTAAATGGGCTAGGGAATCAATTAAAGTTGACCCCCATGGAAGGCCGCATATTGACTCATCTTCAATAGAGATGAGCGAACAGTGTTCTATCGAACACATGTTCGATCGGATATCAGGGTGTTCGCTATGTTCGAATCGAATCGAACACCGCGTGGTAAAGTGCGCCAAAATTCGATTCCCCTCCCACCTTCCCTGGCGCCTTTTTTGCACCAATAACAGTGCAGGGGAGGTGGGACAGGAACTACGACACCGGGGGCATTGAAAAAAATTGGAAAAAGTCATTGGCTGCCGAAATCAGGTGACCTCCATTTTAGACGAATAGTGGATTTCAAATCCGGGTCATATGAGAATGTGAACTTTGTGACTAAGAGACAGGGATAGCTGTACAGGCAGGGATAGCTAGGGATAACCTTTATTTAGGGGGGAATGTTATTAAAAATAACTTTTTGGGGCTCTATCGGGTGTGTAATTGTGATTTTTGTGAGATAAACTTTTTCCCATAGGGATGCATTGGCCAGCGCTGATTGGCCAGAGTACGGAACTCGACCAATCAGCGCTGGCTCTGCTGGAGGAGGCGGAGTCTAAGATCGCTCCACACCAGTCTCCATTCAGGTCCGACCTTAGACTCCGCCTCCTCCAGCAGAGCCAGCGCTGATTGGTCGAGTTCCGTACTCTGGCCAATCAGCGCTGGCCAATGCATTCTATTAGCCCGATGAAGTAGAGCTGAATGTGTGTGCTTAGCACACACATTCAGCTCTACTTCATCGGGCTAATAGAATGCATTGGCCAATCAGCGCTGGCCAATGCATTCTATTAGCGTGAACTGAGTTTGCACAGGGGTTCTAGTGCACCCTCGGCTCTGCTACATCAGATTGCTACATCTGATGTAGCAGTGCCGAGTGTGCATCAGATGTGTAGTTGAGCAAAACTGACTCAGCACTGCTAAGTCTCTGCATTCGCATAGGAATGCATTGGCCAGCCTTCGGCCAATCAGCGCTGGCTCTGCCGGAGGAGGCGGAGTCTAAGGTCGGACCTGAATGGAGACTGGTGTGGAGCGATCTTAGATTCCGCCTCCTCCAGCAGAGCCAGCGCTGATTGGTCGAGTTCCGTACTCTGGCCAATCAGCACTGGCCAATGCATTTCTATGGGGAAAAGTTAGCTTGCGAAAATCGCAAACTGACAGGGATTTCCATGAAATAAAGTGACTTTTATGCCCCCAGACATGCTTCCCCTGCTGTCCCAATGTCATTCCAGGGTGTTGGTATCATTTCCTGGGGTGTCATAGTGGACTTGGTGACCCTCCAGACACGAATTTGGGTTTCCCCCTTAACGAGTATATGTTCCCCATAGACTATAATGGGGTTCGAAACCCATTCGAACACTCGAACAGTGAGCGGCTGTTCGAATCGAATTTCGAACCTCGAACATTTTAGTGTTCGCTCATCTCTAATCTTCAATAGAAATGTGCCATAAAGTGGAGGCTATGATTTTGGAAGAATGTCTGGTCAAAGTCAGTGTTATAGCTCATAAATTAGTCATTTCAGCTGGCACTGTTTTCAGTATCATTCATGATGTTGTGGTCTCCCAGTGGGTGCCAAAAATGTTGGTGCCTGAGCAAAAAATATGTTGCCAGCAATTTAGCCAAAAGAATTTAGACATGTTTAGAGAAAATCCAGGAGACTTCTATTCTTGAGTTATTACAGGTAATGAAACATAAGTCCAATATCATGATCATCAGACTAAACAAGAGTCCAAGCAATGAAAGAACCAAATGGTCACAACCCCAAAGGAATTGTACGTGCAGTAGTCATCTGGAACAGTCATGGCGACAGTTTTTTTTTTTTTAAGGATTCTGAAGATGCTTTATTACTAGAATTCATGCCACATAAGACAAGATTTACTTGCCTATGCTTGACTGAAGGCATTGTTGATTGTATGAGGGAATTAAAGAGAAATATCCTGTTGGCAGTTGTGTTGCTGCTTCACAACAATGCGCCAGGTTACAAGTTTCACAATTCACAAGCTGCTACCAGGGAATGCATCTTCATGGGGCTTAACCATTCATCCTACAGTCCAGTCCTGGCTGCCCATCATTACTTCCTCTTTCGTAACCTGAAGAAATTTCTGCTTTGGAATCAATTTCCTGATGATTATTGCAGTCAAAGAGGTCGTAGCAGGGTCCTTCTATTCTGGGGGTATCCAGTTGCTTGAGGCAAAGTGGAAATAAGTGTGTTGTAGTAAAAAAAATAAATAAATAAAGGTAGATAACTTATTGAATACCCCTTGCACTTGTATCTAGAAAAAAACAAAAATACAGGGAAACATTTTAAGTAATTTGTGTTGTTTGTGTCTAATTTTTTACATACAGTAAATTGTTGTTTTTTCACATTACTGTATATAGTAAGAGATCTCAGCTTTAGAAGCTATTATCGTTCCCTCCTTTTAAATAGTAGTCTTTATCAACAGCATGTCAAACAGTGAAAACTAAGTGATACAGTACACTGTCAATCACAAGTTTCTTCGCCAGTGTGGTATAGAAAGCTGGATTAATTTTATATGTCTTTTGGGTTTTTTTCTTGCCTTTGTAAAAGAACATACATCTACAAGATTAGGAAGATGCTGCAGAAGCGTCTCCTGCGGGCACCCCAGGCATAAGATGCTTTGTTTGAGGATATGTCAAACAAAAGTATTGATTTGCCTCTTCATAGAATGCAAGAGGGAGGGAGATTAATTATTTCCTTTGAAATGCCAAGGAAAACAAGACAATGAACATAAAAGTGCATCATGGAAATAAAATATATATGAGACAAGTTTACATATCCTAATTATAAACCACTCCATAGGTATGTACTTGTAAATTGTTACGCACAAACTAGTGTTTTTTATATTTATTTCTTTTTGTGCTAGAAATACTGCTGTGAATATCATTGTGGTTAGAGTCATTTATCTTCCAAACAACAGCAAACCCAGCTGTGCAGTCTTATGTACTTGCTGCCCCAAATAGTCAAACAATGCTTGTATCCTTTAATCCCTGAATTTTAATTCTATAAATACATAGAATTACAGTTTTTTTTTTCATTCCCGTAAATTCCAATTCATATATAGACAATTCCACACATTTTAAATGTTTACTTCTTTTAGTAAATTCTCACTGTTACAAAGATTGTTGGCGCCTGACTTGGCGCCTGACAAAGATTTTTGTGAAAATAATCCAGTATTTATGATACTATGTTTATACTTTAAAGAGCTAAAACCAGTTCTAACCACACATTCACATCTTCACTAACAACACTATTTGTTAACATAAACATTTCTTATTTATTTTTCTCATTATGAAATGTAAATTCTGTTAGTTTGGCCGCAGCACTTTTCACAGAAAGTCTGCCTCCATTATACCTATAGGGAAACCGCCAGTATTTCCGTAGGTATAATTGACATGCTATTTTGCTATTTCCAAAACCGCAATGCTGTGCGTTTTTTCCGGAAGGTGTGGATGGGATTGAGTAGAATCCCTTCCATCTTGCAGTGACTGTAAAATGATGTGTTTTTTTCTGCCATGTGACAATTTACCAAATGAGGTTGTGTTTTTTTGCACAATGTGACATTGTCCAACAAGTGTATGATGTGTAGGAATTTTACAAGAATGGTAGCATCCAGGTGTCAGTTTTCTGATGAAAATAATAGAAGAACAACCTGACACAAAACTATTAGAAACCTTCATCCAGAAATGATAATATATTACGAATGCAAGGGTTTACTAAATAGACATGTCAGGAGTGATAACAGATCCTCTTTAAATGTACTGTACTATACAAAGCATTGTTTGTTAGCTTTAGACTATGGCCTGTGTGAGAAGGTGACAGACAGAGTGTTGGAATCTCGCTATATCTCCCCCAGGTTTTTAACTTATGTGTGGTCCAGTGCAGGTCTTGAGTAGGCCTCAGCTCCAGGTGTGAGTCCTTGGCTCATTCCTGTTCCAGACAAAGGTTGCAGATCCTGCACTCCAGTGCAAATCCAGGGAGTGAGAGGCAGTGACTGGGTCTGTCCTGTAACCCTGAGTCCAGTGAGACAATATTGTGCTTGTTTTGTTCATGTGGCTGGTAGTAAGCCACGTGTATAGTTTCTGTTTAGTTAGCTGCTCAGAGGAGCAGGGATTTATTTTGTTTTTGCCTGAAGTTAAGGCTGTATTTTGTTTTGTTTATTTTTTGCCTGAAGTCAAGGTTTATTTAATTTTCCTGTTTTTTTTCTAAATAAACCAGTTTGTGTCCCTGCCTTTGACTGTTTGGGTCCGCACCACTGCTTCTACCGAGCTAACTTCCCCTGACCTGTAATAATAGGATTGCTGAACAATTATAGAAAGTGGAAATTCACATAAAAACTTGGTTATAAACATTATCTTAGAACTGAAAACAATTGCTACTCTGACAAATGGATGGCTCAGCTTAAATATAGTAAATTACACTTAGGTTAGGTTAGCATTTTTCTCCAAAATAGGGTTGAAATGGGTAATATTTAATACACATTCCCTTATTTTTCAAAAATCTTGTTGTCTAACTTGCAAAGCTTATATACTGATTGGCCACCTGAACCTGTCAGCCACATATGGCGAAACGCGTAGAGGTGGCTTTACTTACAAGTCCTTGTCATCTCTCCGGGTCCATTAACTACTTCAAGCATGGCTACAGGTAACCTTTGTTATTTTGCATACCTTTAATGTTGGCTGTAGGATACATCAGACATTACTATTGGACAAGATATTGTATACTCTTAACTCTGCAATCTTGCATGGAGTACATTCAGGGTGGATTGAAGTATATTTATTTTGTGGATGTCTGATGGTTAACTTATACCCTTTCATCAGCCCTCCTTATACTGGTATACCTGTCCTGCTTATGTTATTACTTATTATCACTGTGTATTGATATTATATGGATACCCATGAGGTTCTGTTATACCTTTAGTGTCTTGTTATTTCTTGGCTTATTTACATCTTAGCCCTGCTGTATCATTACTTATATTGATTTTATTTGGATTTTTAATAAATTTATATTTTATATAATATGATTGTGTGATTGAGGTTTTTCTGGCCTAATTTTTTATATCTATAAATATAGTACAGTACACTTAGATTAGGTTAGCAATTTTCTCCAAAACAGGGTTGGAATGGGTAATATTTAAAACACATTCCCTTATTTTCTTAAATAAATAAATTAAATAAATAAATAAATACATTTTATATATATATATATATATATATATATATATATATATATATATATATATATCTTGTTGCCTAACTTGCAGAGCTTATATACTGATTGGCCACTTGAACCGGTCAACAGAAACCATGTGACAATGACTGATATGCTGCATTGGGAATAGTAATCTGTAAATTGTTAGATAACGCCAAATAAAAGACATGTTGCAGTCTGTAAAATAAAAAAAAGTTAGTAGAAGATGGGTTACAGAAAGATATTTATATACCAAGTGTAATAGATGCAATCTGCTGAGGATCTAATGTTTCTTTTTCTCAGATTAAGCCTGAAATATACTTTGTCTAGATTTAGTAGAGTTAAAAATGGATATTATTTTGATCATATTCTTGTTAATGACTCAGCAGTAGAAACAAACTGTTCAATACAGTATGTTCACCCACCCATGCATATTATAGGCGAAATAGGTGCCCTGATCATATAGATGTATATTTGCTAAACAATTGAACAATTAACTATTTCTTACTATAGTTATAAGCAGTATGGTAGCTAGTGCAGATAAGTAAACTATATCAAGTTCGTTTTTATTCATATGCTAATTAGACTGGTGACGATACATCGTGCGCTTCTTTGCTATTGTTTCCTATGGACAGGCTGCTGCTGATGATGATGACTCAGCTTCCTGTTTGCACACATGCATAGGAGATAATAGCAGAGACGAGTGCTGCTGGGAACTTCCTGTGCTGGCTGGAAGCTCATTAGCATATGAATAAAAACGGACTTATTCAGAAACCACTGAGGCAATCTACATACTAAAGGTAGGTGTGGAATAGACTTTCTAAAGCCTATGCAAGGATGTGATTAGTTAAAAATGACTTTTCCCAGTGATAGATCCCCTTTGATGTCCCCTCTTAGTGCCCCCCCCCTTCCCCCACAGGATAATGGCATCCCTCAGTGCCACTGCACAATTTAATGACCCTACTCAGTGCCCCCACACAGTGCTGAGTATTGATTCATAAGTCACCAATGTACACACTCTCTCTGCTCCAGGCAAATTGCTGTCACAAGTCATGTCGATGGATAGCAGTGAGTAATGATTTGATACTTACTGGATTCTGCCTAAGGCTGCTTGTAGTCTACAAGTTGGATAGCCTATGGCTTCCTGTTCTACCAGGGCCAGGCCAGGGTACCTTTTCTCTCTGGCTGTGGAAACCAGCAGTATATTTCGATAGAACTGGAAAGCCATGGTAATATGAATGTACTGTAATTCTAGTGCATTGTAATTCAAGAGGCCTTGCAATCCCCTAAACTGGCCCTGCATCTACTTGTATACTGCATACTTAATTATTACTTTTTAATCGTAACTATTCAAAATATTAAAATCTTAATATTGTAAATATGGCATGGTATTAATTTCGAATTTTTAATTGTTTGCATATGAACCTTCTCAATAAATGTGTAGATGTCAATGAATTAATTTAACAAATTTAATAAGCAATGTTAATTGTAAGCTGAATGCAGTGCTATGGTCAAAGTCATTTTTAGACCTTATTTCTATCATATTCCCTAAGCAATAATGTAAAAATAATTTCTATATATTCTTGCCAATATTTATAGCTACTCAAGTCTTGACCCTGCAAACCTTAACAAAATCATTTGTTGCCAATATGTCTTCTAAATCTGCTGAATAGTTATGAAATGTGGTTTTCAATGGCATATTGTGGCTTTTATATGTCTATTGTTCAATGACATTTTTATCTTATACACAGAAATCAATTATATGGTTTTATTTGGGTGTTACAATGTATACAAACTATTATATAATGTCTACAAAAAAGTTCTGTGGTTGTAACTATAGCTTTGAAATTGCTATTGCATATAATAACTATGGATATATTAACCCTTACCTTTCACCTTAGCTGGACATGTCCAGATATATGTGTCATGCAATAGATGAAGACAATACTGTTTAGTGATATTGAACCACAAAGTGATGTCCGATTTGTATTTACTTGAGTTTAAGAAAAATTGGAGTCATTAAAATTCAAGTTAGGTTAAGTGCAGACACATAGGTATATTGCAGTACAAGGCTAAGGCCCCCCCCCCCCCCAAATTGTCTAAGTGTCTAAAAGAAGTCTATTGGGAGGCTTTTTTTGGCTTTTCCTGACCAAATTCCTGACCAAAAATTGGTGAGGAAAAAATCCACTTCAGGAATTGGTTTTTGAAAGAGGTTTTTGGAGTGTTTTTAGAGGCTTTTTAGTTTTTGTTTTTTATCTCCAGCACAGGCTATGGACCTTGAAAAAAAAAACCACTAGCGGTTTTTCTGTGCAGTTTTTGCCATTTCCGTGCCCAAATCCGCTAGTGGATTCTCTGCCTCCAATTGACTGTGTTGGTTTTTGCAGGCGGAATCCATCTAAGGGAAGCTTTTTTTTTTCGCTAGCAGAAAAAAATCCGCTAGCAGGAAAAAAAAAAAAAGCTAGCAGAATACATAGAACTCAAGGTGGAGGCTTTTTTTCCACGTGGATTCTGACCTGGATTCAGCGTCAAAATCCTTGCCAAAAATACTCTGTGTGAATGGACCCTAAGAGCTTCCTATACATTTCCCCTACCTTTTGTAGCCATTCATGGCTTTGGCTCAAAAAACCGCATCAAGAACTGCAAAAAAAAAAAGCTGTATTTCTGCAACAGAGGTGTATTTGTAACCTGTAAAATCACTTCTACAAGGTAAAGTGTTTAGATTTGTAATCAATGTACTACTGAAAGATTCCCTTTAAGGTAGTCTACACCTACTTGGATAAAGTACCAGTGAGAATTAGTGGTAGAACCTGCAGAAGGGAAAACTGCTTGAGGTTGGGGCCCCAAATAATGCAAGCACAGCAGAAAAAAACACAGAGTTTTACAGTCACGATAGAGTGGATGGGATTCTAGCAAATCCCATCCCTACTTTGCGTTAAAATACGCGCTGTGGACATGCATCGTTTTGGAACTCACAGCATGTCAATTATGCCTATGATATACATATGAATAAGTGACAAGGTATGAATTATTATTTTCCTGATCAATGGGTGAGTCCGTATACCATTTGATACTGTTAATGGACAATGTTCAGTAACATCCACCATGAGAAATAGCAGATGAATAACAAATGCAAGTTTTTAAGAACCCATAGTCCTATTATGGGATTTTACAGCAAATGCAAGTATTTTCTAAGATAAGTCATTAAAGAAAAATTCTATTGATTAAATGTGCAAACAATTTACATAGCACAAATTATGTTCAAAAAACTGAATATGTGATGTACATGTAGAGAAAAATGATCCATGCTACTATATTTGTGAAATAAGTTTAGGCAAGGTACAGCATTATAAATCTCAGCAGTAAAAACCAAAGGGCAATGTGGAGAGCTAGAGACTCACATATCACAAAATAGTTACAAAGAGGGTAAATATCAGAGTCTTTCAACTGGATTTATTGCTTAATGTTATAGCAAGTAGCCAGGCACTACTCTGCCATGGCACATAGTATAACATTTCCTCACTCACAAAGGATATACAGTGTCAGATAAATTATGGACTTCTGAGACCAGACAGGTCTCAATAAATTCTATAAACAATTTGGAAATATTTTTACTTCCCTTAAACACAAGGTGGTACGAGATGGCAAGCTGTTCTTTTGAATACATAAGGAATATGAAAGTAACAAGCTATGCTGACTAACAATTAAATAAAAATGTCTAAAGAAAATGTAAATTACATATTTCGGTGTGAGTGAAGGAAAGCCATACTAAAGATGGTGGGGCATCAATAAGAACTACTCTATTGGGATTAAAAATGCCTTCTTAACTGCAAAAATTGCCCAAAACACCCAAAACAAATATGTTATTGTGATATTTCCTTTAAAAACCAAGGCTATGGTGGATGCAGAAGTAGCAGTTGTAATTCACATTGGCCAGCAGGATCAGTAAGACACTTCTGTAAGCAGGAATTTGTAGTCACCTCTTGTATTCACACATGATCTCCGCACTTTACACAAATCCTGATGTTGGTTTCTGCGAACTAACTGCAATGTGTAATATGTATTGCAAAACAATTGCCTCCTTATGTTTATTACTACTGATCTTCAATACAATGCTGGCCAATCTTATCATATCCTTGACCTAAACTAGACAATACTTGTATTTTCAAGAAGCCATACATGTTCTGTTATGACAGAAAGCTTAACGGATAATAGGCACAGACGCTATGAAAAGTAGATATATAGCAAAATATATAGGAGATAGAATAGCATGATATATAAAATGTGAACTTGTACACTAAAAATGTTCCTGTCTTTTTTTTTTTTTTTTTAGAGCTGAACGTGTGGAACAATTAAATGTTTTTCCATAGGTACATGTCATCAATGTATTGTCATTATTAGTTGTAGCTTCCCTTTTGCTTTATTTAACTTTCAAAACATTTTTAATATACACATGTAACAACATTCAACATTACCCTGATAACACTCTGTGCCATGTTACTGTATCACAAAAGATAATAAAAAACATTGAAATCTAATGACAAATCTAATGACAAAGTTCATACTAAGTTGATACTTTGTGCTACAGTGCAGTTCATGTTTTATTTGTAATGTTAAACTTTGCCAGATTTGTACGTTATCTTCAGTAGAACTTTCCATTAACAATTCCGTTTTCTCTTTATAAGCGGGTTAGGTTATTTTCATCATTTTGGGGGCATTTAAGACACAATCTATATCCTAGTTATGTTTTTGACACTTGGCTCAATTCAGATTAACTTATGATTGAAAATTTAAGTTATAGGTTTCTGTATATGACATTTTCCTTTGTAACTATAAGAAGCAGATTAAGTCCAATTAAGAGAAACAGGATCCTAGGGGGAGCACAGATAACAGTCATAACCTGGTACCTCTTCTACACAAGTCACCAATATTATAAATGGTATGGTGCAGATATGTCTCCTTTAACTTTCCTTTTGACTCAACATGTTCCAAGTAATGTTTTTAATGAAACTGGGATTTGTCTTAGACAAACTAAAATGGTTGCCGTGGCATGATTTGCAATAAATTATTATACTCTGGAGTTTTTCCAGACACCAGAATATAATAGGTGTTGGCCCAAGGGAGGTGTAATAAATGAAAAACATTCATGCTCACCTTCATTTACCTTTTTCAGGCCACCTTACAAGGATCAGGGCTTTTTTTATGCAGATTGTGAGCTCCATATTGGGCTCATAATGTACTTTTTTTTTTTCCTATCAGCATGTCTTTGGAGTATGGGAGGAAATCCACACAAACACGGAGAGAACATACAACCTCCTTGCAGATGTTGTCCTTGGTAGGATTTGAACCCAGGACTCCAGTCCTGCAAGGCTGCAGTGCTCACCACTGAGCCACCGTGCTGCCCCTGCTTCTGATGTTCTGTGTCTTGCTCCTCCAGATACAGATGTTTGGACTGAATTGAACTAGAGGATCCCTTTGTTCAAAACCCCCCAAAAATGAGTCTTCAGTAGAGATGAGCGAGTAGTACTCGATCGAGTAGGTATTTAATCGAATACTACGGTATTCGAAATACTCGTACTCGATTGAGTATCACTTGCTATTCGAATGGAAAAGTTTGATACAGAACCAGCATTGATTGGCCGAATGCTATACAGTCAGCCAATCAACGCTGGTTCTTCTCCTACCTTTAGAATCGGGCCTGGGCAGAGCTGACTGCGCATGCCCGCTTGTAGTGCGGACATGCGCAGTCGGCTCTGCCCAGGCCCGATGCCTGGCAGAGTGAATTCAGAGCCGGAACACGCCGCGGGGATGCTGCACGGAGAAGACTTCTCGGAGGATCCAGCCCAACCCTCACTCGGGGACTTGGTAAGTGTAATTTGATCGAACGTTGCCTACCCCTGAAACGAGCATTTTCCCCCCATAGACTATAATGGGGTTCTATATTCGATTCGATTAGTTGAATATTGAGGGGCTACTCGAAACGAATATCGAATCTCAAACATTTTACTGTTCGCTCATCTCTAGTCTTCAGCAATTTGCCTATCTTTAATTCCAAGAAGGGTGTCACAGAATGGCCAACTCTGAAAAAACAAATCATGACTTTATAATACTTTGTCGGTAGACCTTTAACCTATTTGTGGGCCTCCTAGAGGGTTATGTTAGCATGAAGTGCTCATTTACTGAATTTTAATCCCGAGAAATTGAAGTTTCTCACTAAATTCATGGAATGTTAATGGTGGCCATTCACTATCTGTACATTAGAAACCTTTTTACAGATCTTGCCTTGAAAGCCAGGAGATTCAATTTAATCCTTTAAAAGAACTTTTGCGTACTCGATATTATCTAAAATCTTATATCTAACACAGCATTGATGTTCATCTTAATAAAGCAGTATCCTGACACAAAATCCTTAATAGAACCGCTGTATATTCACAAATGAAATGTTTCATCCCAGTTTAATATTGCCTCTCTCAAGCTTGGGGTCATTGTCAAGTTTTAGGAAGGACGATTTTGCTTTTAACATGTTTTAAGAAAATTATTTCTCTTCTACATTCTAATATTATTTAATAAATACAATTCAATTTCATTATGGAACCATTTCAATCCTTTGTATTGGTACCTTTGACAAGGAGAAAGGATGTTAAATGTGTATTTATCTACCACTAGAGGTCCAATTTGTAAAGATGGAAGCTCTGTATTAAAGGGAGTCTGTCAGCACCAGAAATGTTATTAAACCAGCCACATTACCTTATAGTGCATGTAGCCAGGAACACAGTACTATTATTTGTTTGTAGAATAGGAACTTAATTTTTTCCAAAAACTGCTTTTTATTCCTATGTAAATGGGTTAACAGTGCATTGGGGAAGTTTTTTGGGGGCGGCTGGGCATTGCGGCAAATCATCCTGTCAAGATCAAGCAGCCATTAAAGATGTAGCACTATGCTCATAGATCTGAGCACCATAAGGAACTGGGGCTGGCTTAATAATGATTTTGGTGGACAGATTCTCTTTAAATTGGAATTCTATAAGATGTTCTTCCCTCTTCTCCTCTCATTCTTTCACATCTAAACTAACTGAAAACCACAGAAATATCATTTTAATTGAGACTATATACAACATTACTTCATCTTTATACCTCTATAATTCATTCTATAGATCTTCAAGAGAATGGCTATTCACAATATTCACTAGACCAGTGTTTCACAATCTTTTCATACCAAGAATCCTGTAGTGAGAAAAACTCCAAACTGAGTACCTCCAAAGTAGCTATCTTATGACCTTATAACCCCTTCAGTTCCCCCATATATAGTAAAATGGCTCACTCAGTGTCCCCATATGTAATATAATGACCCTCACAGTGACATCATGTATAATATAATGACCACTAGTGTATACACATATAAAATAATGGCCCCAACATGTAGTATAATTTCCTCTATAGTGCTCTCATGAGTAGTATAATAGTGACCAGTTGTAGTATAATGGACATAACATTGCTTTCACATGTAACATATTGTTCCCCACAGTGTTAGCTTGTTAATATAGTGGTGCAACCCAGTACCACCATGTTTAACATAATAGTCTCCAATGCCCTCACATGTAGCATAATGGCCCAACATCTACAACTATTTTACATGCTGCATGCATGTCCCTCCGGCTCACAATGAACACCTGTGGCCTCCATCTTAACTTTAGAAACTTCTGTCAATACTGGTCCAACGCATGTGCAACTCTGGCTCCAATGAAGAGTTGCACAAGAGTGCCAAGTATCCTTTTGTTCTCACAATCTCAAAATTTCTGCTCAGATTTCCAGACTGTGTGGTATTTTTTCAGTGTCAGAATTGAAATTGAAATATTATTATTGTGGTACTAATCGTAATGCAATTCATTTATCCATTCTTTTTATATAGGTATGAGGTGCAGATTTCATTGGTTGTAGGAGATTCAGAGATTACATTTAAAGGATAGTAACTGGCTGGAAAGGGTCTTATTTCCCTACCATTCTGAAATCTAGCTATAGCGCAGCCATATATAATTACTACATTTACAGATAATATATTTCCTGGTTACAGTATTTAAATATATACGTTATTTATTATAACAGTACTGCCAGGTACTTTATATAGTGGTGTAAATTTTATACAGATTATCATGCAACATATAAAAACTTAGTATGCGGTTATATGAGTAGATTTCCTAATTTTGCTGTGCACTTAATGCAGTGAATACATGTCAACGTTACTAAACAACCAAAGACATGCACGTACATCATTGAGAAGTATGGACCAGTCTCAGAAACTTAGTTCACAGCATGTGCCATATCTGTATTTCACAGCTGACACTTTTTCACTCATTGGTAAAGACCACTGTCAGCAATGGTTAAGCAGTTATGTTTTATTGGAAACTTGTTCATTTAACCAATTAGTGTCCCAAAAACATCATAAAGTGGTGGCATTTGATTGTTATGACAGCTGAAAGCATATTAAAGACTTCCAATGTTAGGGTGCATTCACATGGAGTAAACGCGGCGTGCAATGCACCGCGTTTACGGGACATTTGCGCCGCGTTTTTGATGGTGCATGTTTGCGGTCGCGTTAACGCCGCATTAATGCGACCGCAAACATGCACCATCAAAAACGCGGCGCAAATGTCCCGTAAGGGGGGCGCATTGCGCGCCGCGTTTACTCCGTGTGAATGCACCCTTAGGGTATGTTCACACTGAGTTTTTGCAAGATAAGAAAATCTGCTTCAGGAATCTTTTCTTGAAGTGGTTTTTTTTTACACGATGTGTTTCTTTTATGTAGATTGTGAGCACACATAGGTGCTCACAATGTACATTTTTCCCTATCAGTGTGTCTGTGAAGTATGGGAGGAAATCCACACAAACACAGGGAGAACATACAAACTTGTTGCAGATGTTGCCCTTGGCAGGATTCAAACTCAGGACTCCAGCGCTTCAAGACTGCAGTGCTAACCATTGAGCCACTGTGTTGCCCCTTTTGATGCATTTTTTTTGTTTTTTTCTCCAGCATAGTGTATGGACCTGGAAACGTCTCTAAAAAACGCTAGCAGTTTTTGACATGGTTTTTGCAAAAACCGCGTAAAACTGCTATTGACTCCCATTGATATCATCAGTTCAGGAAGAGGAGATCAAAACAAAACAGAGAATTGCTGACTGAAGTGATACACAAAGTCAAGTTCTTTTTGTTTGATCATATCTAATACACAGGTATTGGGAGGTGTTTTTTTTCAGGTGGATTTTGAGGCGGGTTCTGCGTCAAAATCTGCCTGCAAAAAACTGTGTGAACAGACCCTTAGATATAGAGAGGTGGCATGGCATACATAACCTGATGCTGTTTCTATTTTATATAGAGATAATTATCATCAGTATGTGACTTTTGTTCTGAAACATGATGCATTTAGCTAAGAGAATGAAGTTTATTGACATTGTGTATTTGCCTACTAACCTTGCTCTACACAATTCAATCCCAATGAATATACTGAGCAGAAGATAAAAACTCAAGGTAACTTTTGTTGAATGCATTTCTTATATTTACCGGGCTGGGTTTTTAACCTTCACTTAATGAAAGGTTAACAGCAAAACTGTATGTTCCCTGAATTGGTTGATTGGCTGGATAAAAATATTAATGATGTCAACTGCAAAATTATTAATAATACAAACAATACAAAGAATATACAAAGAAGTTAGAATGCCAGCTATTGTAATCTAGCATTCTCTAACCTTTCTATTCCTTGACTCTTCAGACAACAAATAATGCGTGGTGCATTGTATGGAGTGTCATTTTTCTTTATAATTCAATACATGTAGAAGATTCAAAGACCATAGAGCTGGTTATTGATCACACACTGTTTTGCTTTCCAGTTCATTTTGCACTGTAATCATAGGAGTACAATAGAAGACAATTTAGAACAAGAAAAAATGAAATTTATCAAAAGGGATGATTCTTCTACAACCGGGATGTTTACAAATGTTTATTCTACTTATGATAGACCAGAAATTAGACTTCAAATACAACAGTGAAGACTCTAAATACCACATAACCTACGGGTCTAAGGGAAAATTGAGTACATTCAATTCTAAAAGAGCAGCAGGGCTCTGGTGATGAATGTATTCAATGTCTACTGATACATTATTATTCCACTCTAAAATGTTCTTAAATGACATTCAACTTTATATAAACAATACAGGAACAAAAGCAATTTAGCTATTTTACATTGAATATGCACTATATATATATATATATATATATATATATATATATATATATTTCAACTTTGGCTAGATTAGCTCTGACATTTATTAATGGTTACTTTTCATCGTTTTTATGTCAACTCAATAATCTGTTACTTTGCTACATATGCGATACTTCATGCTGTTATGTGGTACTGGACCCTTTATTACAATAATTACTGAAATATTGCAGTTAGTACATTAAAAAAGATTACTTTTGTCACTGAAAGAAAAAAAACAGACCTCTTTCATGTGTTTTTTTTATTAAATGCTGTCATATAGTCAGAAACAAAATTATTGTATCATATTACATGTTTTAACGTCTATTGTAATTTTAATATCTTAAAATATTACTTATTTGTAACCCTACAATATGTCTGAAGGACATTGTAATTGCATATAGTTGCATAGATCCATGAATTCAAACATATAATTGGTGGCTCAGTGGTTAGCACTGTAGTCTTGAAGCACTGGAGTCCAAGATCCCTGAAAGACTACCATTCATACCTCTCCCCCTCACCCCCCGCCCCGGTTAGTTACACATAGAGACAAATAGGGTGTTAGCACATTTCTTTGTGACAACTTATCACAAAACCAAGTTGTGTTGAGAAAAGCATAACCTCTGTATTGCAGCTATGGGGAGAGGGCACATCACCTCATTCCAGTCTTTGCAAACTCAATATCATAGACCATCAAAATGCTTATTCACTTATCTTAGACTCAAACATTTCCTATCCTCCCATCATAACTCATCTCTCATCTGCAAGAAGACTTTACTAGATCTCTTTAAAATATCTTATCTATCCATCAAAATTATCAGTTCCATATACAACACTACGGGATCATAAGATTGCTTCTTAAAAACGACCCCATCTTCAACACTCTTAATCCTAGATACTTTGGCAAAGGGCATTAATGTTCACAAAGAAATGTGTGACCCATTATTTGTCTATCACCAAAATCCTTCGTCAATGGTACTACACCCCTCCATCATATATCCCCACAACATTCAAAAGACTGCTGGAGAATCTGTGGTGAAACAGGATCCCTCTATCATCTTATGTCGACTTGCCCACATCTTCACTCTTACTGGCGAGAAGTCTTCCACTGAATATCATCTCTTATGGGTCTTACAATCCCTCCCTTTCCTGCATTAGCTCTACTGTTTCTGTATATTGACTCATAGCCAGTGGCTATTAGGTCTATTCTTAGCCATACCTTACAAACATTTCACTTTGAAAAACTGTCTCTCTGAGTTTTTGGATTTGCCTACTTTGGTAGGAACTGGCCCCCATGGGTATTCTATAGGTCTACTCTCTCGCTATCTCATTGACTTTACAATTCTTAGATTTTGCCATAATACATTGGATTTTCTATAAAATGTTATGTTCTGTCCTATTCTCAGTTTCTGATTTGATATGCTTGTTATTTCCATGTTTTGGCATATTTTCTTTGCAAGTTTTACCCTTGTTGCCCTTTTTCTTTCTACACAGATATCATGTAAATGGCATATTTTATAAGCTTTGGACATTAATATTATTACTTGCAGCTTTCATTAGTTCCCTGTCCTTGTAGATTATAGATTTTCCTTAAAGGGGATAACTGTAAATCCCTACACTAATCTAAACATCCTCTACTCTCCTACTTTCTGAATAACATAATCAAAAATGTAGTTACCCATATGACTGCCCCAGAGACATTTTCTAATTATCTATTGATGATCTGCTTCCCCATTTCCAGAAACGGATTGTTATTAATACTCCCCCCCCATCCATCCCATTATACGTATTATCCAAGTTTCTTCAGATGAGACGACTCCTCCTCAGCTCCTACTGATTCTGTCTGTGCACCCTCTTCTCCAAATGGAGATGGAGGGTTCGTATATAATATGGGGCAGGGGTTGGGCTGAGTAGGTAGGGAAGGGTAGGATATCTAGAGAGACAGGGAGGAGATGTATGAGAGGGAGGAAGGGAGGAAGAGAGGAAGAAGGGAGGGATTGAGGAAGGAAGTGGGTAAGGAAGAATTGAGATTAAGAAGGAGGGGGAGTAAGCTGAGAATGGCTATGGAGGAAGTTACATAGCAGGAAGCAGAAGCTATTAAACAAATGCAGGAGATACCAGGAGCTCCCAGAGACACCCAGAAATAACTCAAAACATGGCTAAAGGTGTTTGGTGCATTTATTAACCCATTAATAGCACTAACAGACATTTTTTAAAAACACATTTTTTGCATGGAAAACACCTTCAATGCATGTTTCTGTTCTGTTGTCCATTGTTCCAATACTGGTAATTGTCTATATTTTGAATTTGAAATTTCAATAAAAACTTTTGAACCATAAAAATCCCCTATGTGGGGGTTGCAATTTCTACCAGGTCCTGGTTCCTGGGGGGACCAAAGGCCTCTCTTTGGAGTCCAGTAGCTTCAAGTTTCACCTCTATTGTAAAGTAAGAAAGTTCTGTCTGTGCTATAGATCTCTCAGAACATTCTTAATGATCAGGCATAGCACAAATAATGCCCTGTGGGATCATTGCATACAGTTTCTCACAATTCTCTTTGGTTTACACTTTGACTGGTCGGCACTACATCAACGATAGAAATAGATTTGCTTTTTCTCCTGAAGCTGCCAAAATACTAAGCAATCATGGTGAAGAGCAGTCAACACAGGCCTTTCCCACTGTAAATGCCCTGTGTTGACTGTATATGGTTATATCACTGCAGGATTAGAAGTTGTTCAAATGGTGGTGTGATGGTAGTGTCATTGGAGGTTGCAGACCTTCCTGAATAGGTGAGTATTCAGGGTCTTCTTGAAGCTTGTGATTGTGGGGGACAGTCTTATCTGTCATGGTAGTGAGTTCTAGAGCATGGGGGATGCATGGGAGAAATCTTGGAGACAGTTGTGTGAAGAGTAGATAAGAGCACAGCAGAATATTAGGTCTAGGAAAGATTGGAGGTTATGTGGGGGCAGGTAGCAGGATTAGGTCAGAGATGTACGTAGGTAGGTAGGTTAGGATGGCTTTGGATGTCAGCATTAACATTTTGAACTCTATTCATTGGGTGACAGATAGCCAGTGAAGGAATTGGCAGGAATTGGTTTCTTAAGGATAGGTGTGACAGCTTGTGTGTGAAGGCAAATGGCAGAGATAGGTGTAAGAGATAGGGCAGGAGTAAAGATGTCAGTGAGGTTGGGGATGATATATGACTAGTTCAAGTCAAGTGTGCAGGAGGTGAGGTGGGATTTTGAAAATAGAGTGGAGAGCTTTTCATTGGTGATGGTGGAGAAACAGGCTAAAGATTAAGAGCACTTAACAGTTGGGTAGAGTGATTGTTGGGAGTGTAGGATTAGACTGTCTTACTAGTTTTTTGTTTATGAAATAAGAGGTGATGTCTTCAGCTGAGATAAGTGATGAGATAAAAGGGAGTTGGAGGTAGTGAATAGTTGTTTTGGGTTGTGGAATAGGAAGGATATAGGTGTGGTGAAGTAGACTTAGTTTACAGAGGTGAGTGCATGTGGTCTGCGAGCAAGGTAGTTAAGGATCCTGTGTGTGGGGGGGAGGTGTTGGCTTTGGGGTTGATGAGTCTATTACAGAGAAGAGGGAAGAGAATGTTAGTAAGTTGTGGTGAGACAATGCCATCAGAGAGTTAGAGAGGTTGAATAGAAGGCAGAGGGGTGTTTTATAAATAAGGTCTAGTGTGTGCCCCTTTGTGTGAGTATCAGAGAAGGACTATTGAGAGAGACCAAAGGAGGCGGTGAGGGGCAGGAGATTGGAAGTAGCAGACAGTGAAAGGCTTGTTAAATGTCACCCAGTATCTTTTTTGCTTATGTAACTATTTGTGTTTATTTTCCTTTTCTCAAGTGTCTGTATTGTTTCTGCATTTGGCTTTTATAAATATGTATCACCAAATAAACTCAATATAGCATTTACAGGATACAGCACGGTTACAGAAATACATTACTATGATAGATTACTTTTAATATATGAAATCTTTAGAAGCTGAAACATGAAACAGAAGTAAGAAACATAAAATGCATTTGGTACACTTATTGACAAAGCTTGTAATTCAATTGTAAACTTCATTAAAATGTGTAATGGTTGTTTTTCAAAGCTGTTTTATGCATGTTTTCAAAGTGCCACTACACAAGCTATAAATCTACTGGATGCTAAGGAGGAAATTGTTCCAAACATACATTTTGAACATTATGTTTTTTAACATAAAAACACTCTAGGAAACCATACTGTTTATTGTGCTTTCTTGTTTGTTTGCTCTTTATACAGTAAGTATATTAGCTTCTTTATTAATAATGAAGTATTATAAGCATATCTAAAGAAAATTCTACTTTTTTTGTGTATATTGTATGCAAGGATGCAGCGGTATAATTCATACCTGAGCCTTGGCACCTGAAAAGGCCTAAAGGCCCATTTGATACATAATCTGGAGCTTTAAATTATTGCTCACTGCTAGACAATATGTTAATCTTCAAAGATTATTCACGGTTTAAATTGGCTGTATCATTGACAAAACATGTTCTGAGCTAATTATATGCCTGAATAGCCTTTAAAAAGGCTATTCAGTTGCTGCCCCCAGTTTTTCCAAAGACCCCGCCTGTTTTTCTTAAAAATCTGTTCTCCAGGGCCAGCAAGCACCCCCCTGCATCATACCTCTTTCACACCCCTTCAGGGCTTATGCTCCGTTATGGCCTCCTCCTCCACACTTGCTGTAACCGCCTCCATCCTCTGTAGTCTCGCTCCTGCGCTTCAAATCCTATGCATGCACAGTAACACTCCGTTCTGAGCGCTACTGCACATCACCCCGAGCGCCATTTTCTTGTAGCTCGCTATAGAACAGCATACTGAGCAGTTGTAAATCACAGGTGTTTGACTTTAATTACCGTGACTGTAGCACCTGGCAAAAAAAGATAATGAAATGTAAATAGTCAGATTAGTGACATCTATGGGTTAAAATGTAAAAAAAAAAAAAAGTCTTTTATGTGCTTGTATGTAATTCTGGCTGCTTGTGTGATTGCAGATGGGATATTATTCACAGACAGCAAGCAGTTTTACAGACTGACCTCATAGATTTCTCTTTCCTGTGTTATGCCTACATGGTAGATGGCAGAATGTAGTGGGTATCTGCATGTATCTGCCTTGTATTTGCAATTCAGTGTTCCATTACAGTCACTTGGGCTTTTCTTAAAAAAAGCTATTTGTTTGCTCTTGTACAGATACTCCTGTCTGATTTTCATGTATACAAACCAAGCTAGCTATAATGGATGGCGGAGGGGTAGACTGTACCTTATTGTACACACCCACAAAGTAAATTGCAAAATATGATTCAGCCAAAATGGGGACATTAGCAATAGAAAAATCGTTAGGATAGATAGATAGATAGATAGATAGATAGATAGATAGATAGATAGATACGAGGGTAGTCTGAAAAGTTTCCGACTTCCACATGTAGATGGCAACACTCGTCAACCAAAGTTGGGGAATGTGTTCACGCATGCGTTGGAATATACTCAGCAGTTTTTCTTTGACAGTCGTTGAAGTGAGTCGATGCGAGTGTTTTTGTGAAAATGGATAAAATCAAATATCAAGCTGTCAGGGCTCGTTCACATCTGCGCCAGGTGTCCGTTCTGCAGGTTTCCGTTTCCTGCATAAAACAGAGGCAGGAGACGGAGACCTGCAGGAGTCTCTCTCACCCATTCATTCGAATGGGTGAGAAAGCTGTCCGGCCGTGAGCGGCAGTGAGCGTTTTGCGCTCTCCGCCGCGAAACAGGGTTTTTTAATCCAGACACAGAGTCGGACATGCAGTACTCTGTGTTCGGATTAAAAAATCCGGTTTCACGGCAGAGAGCATAAAATGCTCACCGCCGCTCACGGCCAGACCCGGTCTGTGCTTTCCATCTTCTGGCATGCAGAAGACGGAAACCACAGAACGGAGACCCGAACGCAGGTGTGAACCTAGCGTCATTAGATGTCTGTTTTTGAAAGGCAATACGCCTGAAGGAGGTTTATTGCCTCATACTGCGACATTTCGGCTCCAAGAGCCGAAACGACACAGTATGAGGCAATAAACCTCCTTCACTTTTTTTTCACAATTTTTGGTGTGCCGCCTGCTTTTTTGGAGTTAGATAGATAGATAGATAGATAGATAGATAGATAGATCTTTATTATTATATCAAAATAAAACAAAGTTCTGATTACAACAGTATTGATGAAACTGGTATCGAGAAAGAGGAAGATCTTACTGCAATGCTCATCCACCCCAGAACATGTCCCAGATGCAGTTTTAGCTCATTTGCTTAGAAATAAAAAGCTTTTTTGGGTCAAATTCAAGCAGCCATTCTAAATACTTATTATAGCACTATACTCATGACTCTGAGCATTATAAGGTAATAATGTTTTTGGTCTTGACAGACTCCCTTTAAATAATGGTTGTTTAAGAGTACATCACAGTAATTTACATAGCTAACTATAAACAATAAATTAATTCATTAATAACAGAATACATAAATAACATTCTTAATTAAGTGCTTGTATTTTAAGTCGAGTTGTTCCAACAAAGAGAATAGAAAAGCTATTAGGTGCAAGGCATAGAAGCATAAAACATGTTTTTAAATTGTTAATGCTGTGTTTCATCTAATGTAGTTATAAAGCTTTAAAAAGCGTAAGAGCGTGACTTAATGTACCTTATGCAAAATGACTTCTTATGCGTCTGCTACATGTAATCTCATTGCAGAAACAACTAACCAGTGATTTTAGACTAGATGTAATGTCTTGTTTTTATTATTTACAAATGGATTAGGTTAGATTTACAGTTCTGAATTATTTCCTTGTAAGACAGTGTTCCAATTCTCTTTCAGAATAAATAGAAAGTTGTCAGTCATCACCGTGGATTAGTTCACAGTCATTACCATTAGAAGCTGCAAAGACAGAATCATAGAAGCCTTCATGGTATTGATACGGATATGATAATCCCCAAGCATTGTTTTTAGCTGCAAAATAGAATACAAGTCTTTTTAAAGATTTTAGATGTGTACTTTTGCACATGTAAATAGTTCAGTCTTGATGGCCCACAATTCCTAGGATAAAATCTAAAATAAATAATTACATCGGGAGCTACAATACTGAATTGTCTGACATATCAAAAATATTACAGTTCAAACATGTACATATATATGAGGTAGAAGGGATGAGATATAGTTTGGAAGATATAATATGTAACTTGTTACACTGATCACAACCTTTAAGCCATGGATTTTTAATATTATTAATGTCAAATGTCCAGAAATCAGGAAATCTTTGAAAAGATTGTATTACAGATGAGACAAACGGAAGATGCATACAAAACAATAGATATTGTGAAACTGGACGGGAAATGGAAAACTGGCGGTCAGTTTTCAAACCCATTCACCAGAAAGAGTTTGCAAAGTGACCACCCGTGAGCATCTTCTGCCTGTCCGCGGGGAAACTCAAACACAAAGACGGATATGCAGGACTTTGTGTCCGGTTAAAAAAAAAAAAAAAAAAAACGGTTTCCCCACGGACAAGCAGAAGATGCACACAAGCGGTAATCTTTATAAACCCATTCAAGTGAATTGGTTTGAAAACTGACCGTCAGGTTTCCATCTCCTGCCCAGTTTCACGGGGCAGAAGATGGAAACTGTCTGGATTGGTAAAACCGGAGACCAACCAATGTGAACCCGCCCTTATGTGAGTCGCAAGTTATAACACACAGGACAGCAGATTTTCTAAAAATAGGATTTTACCATGACATTTTTATTTTTGAGTTCATCTATTGTAAGGACTTGGTTTTTTTGTGGGACAAATTGTATTTCCTAATAACATCAGTTAGCATTATATACAATGTATTGGGAGGCAGGAAAAGATCTGAATCAGGTGAACTGGAAAAAAAAATCACTTGCACCATTTTCCTATAGGGTTTTTTTTTTTTTTTTTTTGCACTATGTGGCCAAAATTACATGCCTTTATTCTGGAGATCAGCACAATCCCATCAATACCAAATTTATATAATTTGTTATGTAATTTATATAATTTACATAATTAGAAAAGGCAGAGCTACTAAATGGGCTCTTTAGCTCTTTATATATATAAAATAGAGAGAGTAGTGATGTACATAAGTTATAAAAGCGGGCACAAGTTCATAGAGGGAATATTTTAAAGTTAGATAAGGTACAAAGGGGAGCCAAAAAACAGATGTAGTTTTGAGGAAAGATTAGAATGCTTACATTTATTATGAAAAAATCAATAAAAAGATGTTTAAC
This sequence comes from Leptodactylus fuscus, assembly GCF_031893055.1. Taxonomy (NCBI): domain Eukaryota; kingdom Metazoa; phylum Chordata; class Amphibia; order Anura; family Leptodactylidae; genus Leptodactylus; species Leptodactylus fuscus. The sequence goes on from NC_134265.1 coordinate 165,957,360, forward strand.
AAAATTACACTTATTTAATCTTAAGAAGAAATTTTTAGGAGGGCATGATTAACCTTTATAAATATATAAAAAATATTTAAAATATGAAATCATATAAAATCATCTCAAAATTAAAGGGGAAAAACTATGTCAGGAGCTGGTCACAGCAGGAATAGCGAACAGTTTCAAAAAGGCGTGGATACTTTTTTAAGGCAAAATAACATTGATGTAATGTAAAAGCAAGGAATCCTTATTTTCCTAACCTATACTCTTCAGTAAAGTCCTTGTCAAAAGCCTTGAAATTGTTGTCCAAGTACATTTTTAATAATATATCTTTAATATCTTTAATATTGTAACTCACTCATATTACTCATGTAACTTACTAATATTGTAACTTACTCATTGCCCTATGTGCTTACTGCTAAAACAAATGAAAATGAGGGTCAATAACTTAGTCAGTGCTTAATTATAGATTTAAGAGAAAGATTAATTGAAGATACATACAAAACAATAGATAGATAAATACACTAAATCAGTTGTCCATTTCTCTTCATGAGTGTTTACTAATAGAGATGAGCGAACACTAAAATGTCCGAGGTTCGAAATCGGATTCGAACAGCCGCACACTGTTCGACTGTTCGAACGGATTTTGAACCCCATTATAGTCTATGGGGGGAAATGCTCGTTTCAGGGGTACACAAAATTCAATAAAATTACTTACCAAGTCCACGAGTGACGGTCGGGCTGGATTCTTCTTGAAGTCTTCTCCCAGCACAGCGTTCCCGCGTCTTCTTCACTCTGCCTAGGCATCGGGGCCTAGGCAGAGCCGACTGCGCATGCGAGGGCATACCCGCGCATGCACAGTCGGCTCTGCCTAGGCTGGATGCCTAGGCAGAGTGAATTCCAGCTGGAAGACGCCGCGGGGACGCTGCACGGAGAAGACTTCTAAAGGTAAGAGAAGAACCAGCGTTGATTGTCAGAATGTATAGCAATCTGCCAATCAACGCTGGTTCTGCATCAAACCTTAAACTTCGAACAGCTAGTTCGAACAGTGTTCGATCGAGTACGAGTATTTCGAATACCATAGTATTCAATCGAACACCTACTTGATCGAACACTACTCGCTCATCTCTATTTACTAACTGTCAGTTTCATTCTTAAATTTCATGCTGGGAATGCCCTCTAAGCATTCACTTTTGAGACAGTTTTACATAAACCATTTTTCTTTGTGGTTTGGTTCATGAAATTATCCCACAAAATTGGGACTGATGACATGTAAGCAAGTAAAACTAGACAGGTTCTTACCCTGAGACTGCATTCATGATAGTGTATGTTCACACGTAGGAATTTGCCGTAGATTTGGGTTGTATTCTGCCCCTGAATCCGTGGAAGGTTCCACTCCATATCTGCCTCCTCCACTCCGAATCTGCCTCACATTGTTTTCAATGGGAGGCAGAGATCGCAGCAGGACATGGAAAAATCAAGCGCCCTGCTAGATATTGTCTCAGAGACTCCCTGCTCATTAGGCCATTTCATCTGGACCTATTCAGCAGTGGAATGCCAGAAAGGAATGCCGATGCCCTGCACCTATCTCACACATGATGTCATAGTATGTTATAATTTTCTGCATAGTAGAGTTGAGCGACCGGGATCAGAAAAGATTGGATTCTGATCGGTGATCAAGTAAATTTCACGATCACGATCGGAATTCCGATCCCGATCTTTTCCGGCGGGAACAAGATCGGAAGTTATGTCAAGATCAGCTCAAACCTATTCATGTATATATCATTAATGGGGTTGAGCTATCGGGATCGGGAAAGATTGGATCCCGATCCCGATTGTGAAATCTGCTAAATCCCTGATCGGGATCCAATCTTTCCTGATTTTCGGCTGGAAAATGATCAGAAATCAGATTTTAAAATTGATCCTGAAATCTCAAAATTGGCTCAATCCTACTGCATAGGTATGGAGAGGGCTCAGAAGAAGAGCACTCTCCATTACTCGGTAGGTGCCAGCTGTATTATAGCAATTGCATCCTTTTACATGTCTGGATCAGTGGTGATAGAGTCAACTAAATACTGATAGCGCCCAAGTTAAAACCTTATTAAATCTATTACAGCGCACAAGCCAACTTGCGTATTACAGATCATAATGTCACGTATGTAATGCCAAACTGTCAGCCATATCCATGTACCAAAATAAGAAAAAGCATGAAAAGGATTTTATTTATTATTTGTTAATAATGAACTACATTAAGTCACATATAAATGACAAGAAGAACACAGAGTCTTACCTATTGGCTATGTAACTTAAAATATTTTGTAACACAGATATAATGAAATCTATTTTTTTTTTCTATTTGTATTTCACAATAACTGGATTTTTGAGGCTGATCTAAGCCCCTTTCTAACTCCAGCCAGAAGCTACCTACTGTGCCTATTATGAATAGTTGGGAAGTTCATCTAAGCATGCAATGTAATAATCTTCAAAAGGGGGAAATCATGCATAGCAAATTCAGTCTGTCAGATATTTCAGCATTCATTTCAAACCGCAGTAAAAATTAAATCTGGATTTCATGGCAGTATATGCAAACACCTAAGATGCATGTAGTCAAACCTGATAATGTTTACATTGCACTGACAGCAAATGTATTCTTTGATGCTGTTGTTTCATTTAGTTGGAGCTCGCTTTGAGTCAAACCCATTAATCTCTACTATAATTTTAATGTATGTCAGATTCTACATTTGTTTTCACTAAATGATTCCTCCATTGTGGATGGGAAATGATTTTATTGTCATTCTCTTCCATGGGAGGATTTTCATTTTCTTATTAACCCTGTGTAAAGTAGAGTGACATTACTTTTATTAGCAAGATAATAATGATGCCGTGTGAAGTGAACCTAAAGGTTAAACATGTCTGGAAATCGCTTCATGGTCAAACAAGCAGTAAATAAGACAAAAAATATGTCACGAATATAAACAATCTCGGTCAAAGGTTATGGAAACCATCACTGTGAGGTGGTAAATTTAGAATATCCATGTTCTTCCAGCAATGTAAAACAAGGGTTCTACCCAGAGACCCCTGTGAGACTGAGATGTGGCATTATTGACATATATGTGGGTCAGAATGTGACCAACTTGTCAAATCAATACAATTTTTTATTATTTTTTCACGAGATGTCTATCTTATATGTGTCTCTGTTTGACCATCAACTCGTTTTATTGTAGTGTTTTTCAAGCATTTTGCCATATTATATGGAATTAGTTTCTGCCGGAATCCTTCACTAAATCTGAGCTAAGGAAAGATAGAACACATCCGTATCTACAATATATTTATCAATATACCGTATTTTTCGGACTATAAGATGCACTTTTTTTCTCCAAAATTTTTTGGGAAAAGAAGGGTGCGTCTTATAGTCTGAAGGTGGCGCCTGGCATCCGCTGTAATAGAGAGGCGGAAGCCGGCAAGTGATAGACGCCATTACAGGTGCCGGGGCCTGAGACATCGCTGCGCTCCTCTGCCCTGCACGAAGCCAGCAGCGGCAGGGGCTCCTCCGTCCCCCCGCTGCTGGCTTCATGCAGGGCAGAGGATCGTAGCGATGTCTCAGGCGCCGGCGTCTATCCCTTCCCGGCATCCGCCTCTCTAGTACAGCGGATGCCGGGTCAGTATCCGTGGCCCCTTCTCCCCCTGGGCCGGTCCCCACCGGCCCCGTACCTGTAAAGTTGCAGGCCGGCTCCTGCGCGGCGATATCGCAGGAGCCGACCTGTCCGGGTGACAGCCGGGAGCCTAATGAGGCTCCCGGGTCTGTCACTGCTATATATTAGTATTGCGGCTGGGTCTATGACCAGCCGTAATACTAATAGACAGAATGTCCCATAGACGGCAATACAGTTGTATTGCCGTCTATGGGACTTGCGATCAAGTGACCGCAGGTTCAAGCCCCCGGGGGGGAATAAAATAATAATAAAAAAAAAGCTTTAAAAATATGAAATAAATAAAAGTTCTAAATCACCTCCTGTTTTTTTTTTCAATACAAGGTGATCTAAGCAATAGATATCCCCCAAAATGGTGTAACTAAAAAGTACAGCTGGCCCCGCAAAAAAAACGCTCTATGCATCCCCGTACAGCTGCAGGGTCACCTGTCAATGTGGCCTTGCAGCTGTTGCAAAACTACAACTCCCATATATTAAATATTTTACCAGTTTTTGCTTCAAAATTTTTTTTCCCTATTTTCCTCCTCTAAAACCTAGGTGCGTCTTATAGTCCGAAAAATACGGTAAATATATCGGGGCAGTTATATTAAGACTGGTGTGAATTATAATAAACATATTGTGCCGTGGCGTCCCTGCCATATTAACGCAAAGTAGAAAACAAGTTGCAGAATAGGAGTTGTGGAGCATGTTTGGTGCAAGAAAGAATCTTATGT